>NC_136534.1:20789749-20832243 GCF_910591455.1 Pholis gunnellus
GGATCAGGAGAGCCTAAAAACTAATTTAATTTGAGCCTAAAAACTAATTTAATTTGTTCGTCATGTGCTTGCACATAAAGCTGGAGTTGGGTTTTTTGAGGGCGTGGGTTGCGGGATTGATGCTTACAGTTGGATGTGGGTGAGCCAAAGACGAGCACATCCCACTCCTCTACTTAGACTAAGAATCTTTTAAATCTAAATACTCCCAAACAGCAACATCCTCTCATGTGTGTCTCGCGCCTGTACATTCCTAACGTCGGAGAACACTGTCGCATCTCCTCTTCCTTTGTGTGCTGGAGTGTGCCTTCCAGCCAGCCTGGCACTGACTGGCACATGGAGTAAACCGACTCCAGCTGCTTTCTGACCGAGGGGAACTTGTTTAATTAACCGCGCTCTGGTTCCAATGAAAGGGTCGGTTTCGCCCCCAGCTGTTGACCAGTCTGTGGCACCCCGGAGGCCCTGATGGGGACTGGCATATCACCCCCGGTCCGGTCCGATCCATGTTTCCGAGACAAAGATGGACTCGGCCTGTCATGCCAGGATGTATCACGCCTGAGCCCTCCTTCATAAATTAAACATGAGATCTGGAGGAGTTCTTTTAAAAAAGGAAAAAGACCCAGAGGATGTTTCTCTGCTCAGATTCACCCACGCTGCTTTTCTTTCCTTTTTTTTTGTTTTTTTTTTCTCTCTATGACTCGGACTCACTCAGACATGGAAAAAAGGAAGAATGGGGAGAGGGTATAAACAGGTGCAGAGGTGAATTAGAAAACAGTGCCCTCAAAGACTTTCTCAAGTGTGTGTTTGTGAGTACTTGTGTGTGGGCAATCCACGGTGGCCTGAAAGAGCACTTCAAAGGGCCTTCTGATGGTTGTCTGGCCGTTTCCATGTGCTTTTGGGGACTCACTCATATGCACGAAATGAAATGAGCATTACTCATCCTGCGTTGAGACTATATCTTTAGTGCAGGTGGAGTGGTACATAGAAAGTTTCACCTTGAGAATATGTGGGTCTTTCTTTTTCCTTTTTTCTTTTTTTCTCGCATATGGTAAAAGCAAAATGGTCCGACTGTCCTATTAATATCAGCATTCACTATTATTACATTTGGAATAAAGGCGGAACTCACAATTTAAAAGTATAACTGAACACAATTATTAAGTAGATCATTGCAAATGCTACTTTTCCATTAAAGAGACAGAGCACTGCAACATTGTGCATGCTCAGATTGACCCTTGGGGGTAAATATATGCAGACGCATCGTAAACAACGTCTCAATATCTTCACCATAATATAACCCAGCCCCCACCTTCCAGACTTAGTACAGCCATGAATCACGGGACAGGTCGCCACTGAAGCTATCGGGCCCTGTGTTTATCCTACACGTGTCGTGTAATCTAAGTCTGCTTCAATTAAGAAGCCAACATAGTACTTTGGGTCGGCATGAGATGGACCAAAAGCCTGAAAAAACGTGCAATGCAACTCACTTTAAAAAATTGCTAATATGCTAATATGCTGTGTTATTTCACCAGGCCTGCACATGTTATAATTTGTGAAATAAAATAGGAAATTATTTTTCTCAATATTTCCACTTAGTTCCGTGACTCCAAAAGTGCCGAATCTCCACAGTGCTAATTGTTCAGTCAGTGGGTTTTCACTCTGTTCCCACTCTCATCCTAAATACATCAGGCTTGGCGAGAGAAGTCCGACGCCAAAGTGACATTCTGAGAGGTAACAAACATCACCAGCCGGCACACTGTGGAAGTCTCTCTCAGTCGCGAGAGTGCTGCCGCCGAGAGAGCTAATTTCACCAGCGTCTGGATGACAAGTGGTGCCGTCACCGAGCACAATTGTCACCTTTACACCTTTACAAGTTGTCATGTGTCTCGTGTCCTGGATGCCGTGATACACTGGGTGGGTGTCATGTCATCCCCTCAACAAATCGCGTGTGAACACAGCAAACAGACGAAGCATATTAACACCCAAGAGCAAATGGAAGTAATTGGTCTCCGTTTGTATGTATATATACATATATATGTATATATATATATATATATATATATGTATATATATATACATATATATATATACATATATATATATACATATATATGTATATATATATATATATATGTGTATATATATATATATATATATATATACACATGTATATATATACATATATATATATATGATTTTAGTGTCTTACATCTGCACAACTCCCACAAGAGCACTTTGATTTAAAAGATCTTTGAATCAAAGCTGGATTTGCCTTTTCTGCTCCATGCTATTGCCCAACTCATGCAGCCTCCGACTCTCACCCCCTATCCTCCTCCCCCTTGTCATTTTTTTTTCTCCCTGCGAGTCCAAGGCAGAGTCCACGGGAGCCCCATTTGCTGTGACATATGGCGAACAAGGCAGGCACTGCGAGCGAGCGGCCCTGTCTGGAGCTGTGACTTAGTATCGTCCCTCAGTGCCTCTGGCAGCACAGGGACAGAGGGATGAAGGGGATGGAGGAAGAGAGAGAGAGGAGGTAGAGAGACAGAGGAAGGGTGGGAGTTGGGGAAGAGGGAGTGTGTGTGTGTGTGTGTGTGTGTGTGGGGGGGGGGGGGGGATTCATGCAGGAGTTTTCGCCCTGGAGACACACTGGCAGTCCTAAGATTAGAGGGGTAATCAATCTCAGCGTGGAGCCGGCCAATCCCGCCGCCCCACGGCCTGGCAACCTGGCCTCCTCAGGTGGGGGGCAGGGCTGCGGGGAGCAGAGGAACACTGACAGGAGGGATGGAGAGGAGAGAGAGAGAAAGAGAGAGAGAGATGAGGGGAGAGAATATGCTTTATTAAGAGTCATTTGTCCTTTAACAAGCCTTGGTGCTGGACAGGTGATGAAGCATAGCACCACAAACACATATGATTACTGTCATCGTTGTTTACTGGCCTAGCTGCCTCTGTCACCTCACCAGGGAAACCTTGTTTCCCCCCCCCCCCCCCCACACACACACACACACACACACACACACACACCCCGAGCTGTGCAGCACCTATCTTGGTCATAGTTAGACTGTGCTGGTCCAACAGTCAGCATCTGTAACAGTCCAACTCTTCCAAAAAAACAAACAAACAAACAAACACTGGCGCTGTTATAAGAAAATAGAAAGTTCAAAATAAGATACAAACTTTTGAAAAATATCCACTTAAACATCATCTCAATTTTTTTTCTATAGGCACACTTTATCAAAATAAATGCATTGAGAAGTAGCAGCCTGTCATGTGTTCACGACAGTAGCCACAGCAGCCGTCATTATGTCAGCTTTGTTATTTTATGCTAAAGAAATGAAAGCACGACGACACACTGTCAAGAGTGCAACACAAGTGTTTTAAGGGACGCAATCGGTGTCGGTTGGCTTTAACACCAAAGAGTCGATGAAACACTTGCAGAAGTATCATGCAAAGGAATATGATTTGGTTTAACAAAGGCCAAGAAGAAAAGTGTGCTTTTTTTTGTAACATTAAAAAAAACTCTGGATGGTAGAATTGTGGAACTTTTTGTGGTGGACGACAATCCCAGTTTCATGGTTGGAAATGGAGGCCAAAATATCAAGCGTCACAACACAAAGTGAACCATGGAAAGAAACTACAGCGGTGAGTGTAACGGCAAACATTTAAAAGCTCAAATATGTCTGACAGCACAGAATATATCTCAAGAGCTGGTCCTAAAGAGACTAATCAGTTTCTGATTAAGAACATATGTGAAAAATCACTTTGAAATAGAGTTTGGTTTAACTAAAATATTTCCTATGAATATTTATTGGCATTATGGATCGTCACATATTCATAGATTTTAAGCAAACTGTATGTGAAATGTATATCGACTTGGTATTGTTATCAGTACATACTCATACTTGGTTGTAGTATGTCTAAACAGAAACACAGTATTGAGGCAAGTTTTGTTATTTAATATGTCATTATGGTATTTAATGTGTGATCAAGGAGAGGGGGAGCTTCTGATAAGTCACTGAGGATTGTGGACTAGCTTGAATTACTTTACAGTCACCTACTAACTACCATCCATGGCTTTTATATTAAATTATTGTCCTCAATACATACTGGAAATATGAACTAGAGAGAGATGTAATATAAATGCAGTAAGGAGAAGAAATGCTAAAGGTGAAAAAAGAGAAGACAAATTAATAATAAAAATGAAACGTCCTCACGAGGCCTTTTGACAGATAAATGAAATACTTAGACCCAACTCTGCAGTGGCCTATACCATTTTATTTTATTTCAAGAGAAATAATTAGTTTTTTTCTTTTGCAAAGTGTCTGTTTTTTGGTCTTTAATCAGCGTAGAGCAGCTTTATGTTAAATGTAATATTCTGTGGTCGTTTAAAGTTTGCGTTATGAGGATGCAAGCATCAAGTATCAACCTCACCGCTGTAAACCTCTTTATCAGACTAATGCACTTAAACATATATAGATATAGATGTAACAAAGCAGATAGTACTGAAGTAGGAAAGCTTGTTTTAATTGGGCCAAGAGGTCTGAAGTGAGTCCCATCTGTGGTGTGGTAGGGACTTAATTATAAGCAAACATGGCTACCTATCGATACACCACAAAACCACAGCGAGGAGAGGGTTAAGAATAATCTTGACGCCCTCCCGCGGGTCATTGCCACACTGTAAACAACATGAATTTATCCAAAAACAAGATGGAGAAGAAAACAGAACATAACAAGTTGTATTAAATCAATATGGGCAAAAGCAAGAATCAAAGCCGGAATAAGGGAAATCAGGCTAAATTGGACTTTTGTTGTGCTTGGTCAAGTGTAGTGCATGCTGGAGATGAACCTCGGGGAGAGAAGGGCAATAACAGAGTAATACTTAAGTACAGTGTGTGGGTCCATATCGAGACAAAGTCAATTCAGGTCCTTATGACCCTACACAGTGGACGAAGGCACATATCTGAGGCCCAAAAAGCCGTTCTGAAGTGGAGATGGCCATGAGTGCTAAGCCAAGGGATTGAGGGTAACGCGACGTCTCACTGCGTTGTTCGTCTCCGGTCCACAACGTCTAAGGCTAGCTGCTCGGCTCATCTGTGGTCTGCGCTTCCAGGCACTTGCTTTAATTGAGCTCGTAATTGAATAGTTGTCTTCATTAGTTCCGGTCCCCTGCTTGCGAGTCTCGGGTTACAGATTATCGGGGAAATGTTTATGCTAACGTCCTTCTTGGAAAGCGTACAGGAGAACATTCTCGTTGAGTCGTTATGTCACTGATGAGAAACAACTGTCACTCATGGCCGACCGGTGACACAATGTGCGTTTCCCGTAGCAACCGTGGCTTTCAGAGACACCGCTGGGATACAAAACAGCCACGAGGAAGCGGGCTTGTTGAATGGAAACAATCGACTGAAGTCATTAATATTCTTGTGGAGATTCAGGCTGGAACACAAAAGCGTTACCTGCAGGAAGGCTCTTCCTGCATCAGGCTCAGCCTACGCAAGATTTATCTCATCAATCAAATTTCAAAAAAAGAGTTAAAAGTTAATACTTTGCATTTGTGATATGAATTCAACATGTTATGCTCATACAGCTTAATAAAGGGGCATGAAAAATGATCCAAATACTCGGAGGCACGGGCCAAGTTCTGGAGGGAAAATTCCATCCCGTTTGATTGAGAAGGAAAAAAACAGGTACACAAATAAACAGCATGCGCAGAGACAGGCCAGACATCAGCACTGTGATGTGCTTGAGGTCGTGCAGCATGGTGGAGAAGATAAAGGGAAATTAAAGGAGAGGTCCCTGACCCTCTCCGATAGCTCTAAATGCCTTGCAATTTTCCACAGGAGACGAAAATCCTCCTCCACAAATGAAGGGCTGCGTCTGACCTCTTCCAAGAGCGCAGGAAGTTTAAGAGAGGTTGACAAAAACAAAAAAAAAAAAGGTAGAGGCTCAAAAGAGAGGCAAAATGGTAATTTGACTTGCAAACAGACATTTCTAACCTCTTTAAGGTGCATTTTAATAAATCTTCGGCAATTTGCATCTCCCGCACCCAGCCAATTATTATGGCATGCGTCAGATTGAGGCAACATCTATAGAAAGTGTGACATCGTCAGACGGGCAAACAAAATAAAGCCTTAAAAAAGCCGGCGTCACAGCGAACAGGCCCAGCTCTCACGCAAAGACTTAAGGACAGTTGTTCCCTCATTAGAGCATCATTTGGCAATAATTATCTTTAAGTGCTCTCAAACATCTCGGGAGAGGTGAAACAAACTGCGCAGAGCTCCGAGAAAAATCATGACAGGAAGCTAGAAAGAGCCACAAAAGTGCTCGTCAGACATGCACTGCGTTGACATGTCGGAGCGAATCAATATCGCCATGACGCCGGCACTGAATGACATCTTAAACGAATTTAATCAAATGAAATTTAGGTGCAATTTGGGGTAGGAGCAGGGCTGGTGATCGAGCCACACCTTTTAAATACCTCCCACAGTCTGCCACAGACACCTCACATATGTCTTACCTTGGAGCACAGACACCTTTCTCCTCTCACCAAGACGGATTCGCCCATTTCCTGGTGCCTAACAGCTTCACAAATAGGAAGTGACTCCGCCGCCCGGGAACAAACAATGCCCGAAAGCATAAAAAAAAATGGATTTTATATGAATATTCAATAAGGGAGCATAAGAACCTGAATTCCTCATTTTCACCTTCCTTCCTTTCCACCATTGCAGCTTTTTCTTTAACTGCATAATTAATGTGTGAACTGCAACGTGTGAATTTGTTTGTGTTGCAAAATAAAGAATGGTGGGAATTTATAAAAAGAAGACAGCTCCATGCCTGCAGAAGAACATTAGGGTGATCAGAGAAGTAGGAGGTGGATTTGTAAGCCATTGCTGTAATTAAAGGACAGATATGTATGTATATATATATATATTTGTAATTCCTTTTCCTTTATTTATTTATTATGTTGGAAAACTTGCTTCTTCCTCCTCTGATCGGTGGCGTGAGGGTGATTTTCTTAAAAAACAAAAGTAGCTGTGATTTTGTTCAATAATTCCCACTATTTTATACAAACACATTTAGACGCATACAGTATATATATTTAAATTTTTCCTTCCAAACAATAGCATTACTTTATATTAGGGAAAATAAAGATAGAACCTGAATGTCTAGTAAATGCCTAATGTAACCCCTGTCCCTTATTTTGTCAGGCTCAGCACGTATAGTGTGACGTAGGCTCGGCAAGACACACAGCGCACACACACACACACGCACACACACACACATACACACTGTGTCCACCCACCAACATTATCTCCTCTGCTTGTTAATGGGGACAGCTCACACAAACGCCCTGGCAGAAGTGAAAAATCTCCAGCCCCTTGCTCAGATTTGTTCCCCTGACATCAATCGTTGATCCTGTAATTTTTTTTCCCACCTTTCGGGGTTTTCGCCCCAGTCGTTGATGTGCTTTTAAAATGTATGTGTGCCATTTGCCTTCGAGTATACAATTGGGTATACACACATAAAAACAGACGAGGAAAACGGGTGGTAGCGAGGGGTTTTGCAAGCTAAAGGGATTTTTTCTTTTTTTTTTCAAAGGTACACAGATACCCTGAGGAATAGATTTACTGGCCTAGAATCGTCTGTCAAGATGTGATACATTCAGAAGTTTTGCAGAGATGAATCTAGACAAATTAATGCATTTGTGATTCCTTCCTATATGTGTGTGTGTGTGTGGGTGGGTTGTGTGTGGGTGTGTGTGTGAGTGTGTCTGTAAGAGGGGAGGAGAGAACTAGAGGCAGTTAGTATGCTGAAGGTAAGTCAGTGGGCCGGCAGGTAAGTAGGAGACAGAGCGGAGTAATCAGGCTGCCCACAGCCCAGTGGCACAGAAATCACACACACACACACACACACACACGCAGCCCTCCAATCGTTCATTTTCCTAATGATCCGCGGAGCAGCAGGAGGCAGGAAGCCATGTTGACTGAGAGACCTCTGCCTTAACCCCGACTCAGAGCAGCATCGCTAATGATACTGTGTCAGTCGTACTCGGTTGAGTGTTTGTCAGTCTGCAAACTTTTGTTACTTGAAAACACAAGCTGTGACTTCACAGAGTAAACTACTTTCATCTCAAAGTCAGACACAAGGAAAATTCGGTGCATTTGGCTTTTGCGAAAAGTCTTTTCATTTGAAAATAGAGCTTGACATGTTGAGTGTGCACTAATCCCACGTCATCTACGACCCCCACTCCCACTCTCTTGCTTCTCTCACGTCATTTGTGCTGACCACAAATTATCTGTAAATATTTCTAGGATGGGTTTAAAAAGAAGAAGAAAAAAAACTTCTCCAACGCGTTTAGGCAAATATCAGGACGGCCGCGGAGGCGAGGTGGCCCTGGGTGGCCATTAGGATGCAGCGAGCAGCGTTTCCATGCAGACACCATCTCCACATGGAAAGGTCACCTCCCACCCTTCGCGGGTAAATACGCAGACGTATACAAATGCGGTTGCGTGTTGAAATGGCTCACCTTAAGAAGGCATTAGGCTCTCTCCCACTGAACTTTACATCCCTCTCTTCCATTATCTTAACCAATGGCATTTCAACCTCTTCCAAAGTAGCGGAATGCTCCCAAACTACGCAAAGCCATTAAGTCTGCAGCTTTAAAAAACCAAGAGTGAATATCATTCAGGTGAATTGAAGAATAAAATGGAAACGGTTTATGGCGCTGTGAATTTTTTAATTGCCATTGTTGTATGTTTTCCACTATAATAAGTCGACAGTTTTACTTTGAAAACATCAAATGTCTATCGAAGTACACAGAGTCTTCTAAGCTGTCTGTTGTCATCATTATGAAACAGGAGAGCAACAGGGAGTGACGCTGATTGAACAACAGTTCATCCTGTTCGACTTGAGATGTGACTCAGTGCTGCCCCGTGTGCTTCCCCCCCCCCTTTGAATCCTCTGTGCTGTAGGTTCACTATTAGGCCCTTAGCACCCGACCTGCCTACTGGGCCCTGCAAGCCCAACTGCTGTCAAGTCACATCTGGCCAGGAGACTAACCCACACTGTCAGTGCCCCGCGTCCACTACCAACACACCTGAGCTGGGGCACGCCTTCTACTCCGGCCGCAGGCACACCCGGGCCTCGAGTCAGCACTCACTGTTGTGTAAAGGTGCAGGAGGGTCAGGTCATACTAAAGGAAGCTTTGTTTGTAGGAATGACGGGTTGGTGATGAATGATGATGGAAATTATAGTATATTCTCTTCCACTTCTTATGTATATCTCTTTTGACTATTTTTGTCCGATATTAAATGCTAGATCCTGACATTAGTTCACTTTTTTCAGTTCATACAACGCTCATGTGACTGGAACTGGGTTTTTGTTTTTAATACTTCTAGTACTTCTCTTAAACAGATTTTTACCTTGATATCTTATTCCTGTGTGTTCGTCTTCTACTTTCCTCCATTGTCTCCCTTTTGTTGTCTCAACCTCGCTATCTCCTCCCGTCCCAGGGGATGGCCACCTTACCCCTGGCACCAAATCCCAGTGGACGCACGGGAGCCCCGCCGATGCTGCGCTAGCAGCTCCACAGTTAGCTTCCTCGCGCTGTGCCGAGGCTCGTTTCCGTGGCGCACTCTCCCAAAGGGAATTCCCACCAGAGACAATGGGCAGCTTACCAGGGTAAACAACAGCCTCCTCCATGCCAGCCTGCCACAAAGGCACAGACAGCGAAAAGGGGAAGAAGAAGTACAAATATTGCACAATGCTGCTCGGTAGCAGGAAAACCAAGCACAATGCACAGAGCCAAGTCAGACGCATCCTTCTCAGTGCTTTAGACATTTAGAATCAATGGCAACACAATCACACTCACAATATGTAATTGTGGCTCCAGCTGCCTCTTTGATTTAGTCAAACAATTGCTTTAGTTTGCGGGGCAAATCCATAAGAACTAATTTTCAGTATCACCAACGGGAAGGGAAAAAAAGAAAGCCTCATCAAGTAAATGCAATGAATCACGGCGCAGTCGGAGTCCAAGTGCGGTGAAAAAAGGTAAGCCTGTCTGATGTCACGATTATGTCAATGCGTTTGAGAGAGAGGCTGATATGAAAGGATGGTTTCGTCTTGAAATTCATATCCACTTACTGCCAGGCCAGGCCTGTATACCTCTCCAAGTAATGGGTGTTTACAGTATAAAAGAAGAGGAAAAATAGCCACTTTTCCTTGCTCAGACATGAAACCCTCTTATGAAATTAGGCTGATAAAAGGGCCTTGTGACGTCGGCCATTTTTCCAACCTTGCCTGTGAGCATTATTAATGGCATCCTTGTGGCATGTCATTTTTCTGCATCTCCAACTCGCTCCTCACAACAACAGCGGAGGGCTGGGAACTGCTCGGCGCTTTGTCAGAACAACGGTGGAGTCACCGCGCAGCCCTGTCAAGTTTCCCCCAAGCAGGTGCAACCCGGGAAGAGCCGCAAAACACACTTTGCTGTGTGCATAATGGCCAAGGGTTAATTTTGTGTGGGTTCCCGGTCGCCTTCAGAGGGAGGGGGGAGAGTGGGGGTAAAAAATGAAGCGGCGTTGAAACAAATAGCAGCGTCGGGAGAGACGTGTGGCCTTCGCTTAAACAGAGCCATAAATCAGCAGACTGACATGGAGAGAGGGAGCGAGAGAGAGAGAGACAGAGGAAGAGAGAGGGAGATAGAGCAGAGCCAAGAGTGAGACAACAGCAGCATAACATTACCAATGTTTAGCCCCAACAACCTACAGGATTAACTCTTCCTGTGACTTGTACACTTCTTTTAAACTGTGGAAATGTTCTCTCTTTTCTTCCATGTACTTAAGACAGTGGGCATGTCTCACTTTATAGTTTCCACTCTAGTGAGGTCATGTGCGATTGTAACCCCCTCGCCATGTTGACCCCCAACCCTTTACCTTTATGTATTCAAACATATAGCTGCAGCATTGTGTTTGAGATGCTCATGTGACATTTGTTTGTTTACAGACGAGAGAAGCAGAACAAAAAACCCTCATGGTTAAATCAAAAGGAAGCCCCTCGTACATGCGTTCCTATTTTATATTGATATTTTTAATATCAATAAACTCATGCAAAACATTGCATGGGTGCTTGAACGTCAACGCGTCTGCATACAAGTGTGTGTGCATGTTCGTGCAGAACGTGGCTGTGATGTTCAGCATCTACCTCCACACAGGCGAGGATTAACAAGCCTCTTTGGAGTTGCAAAGCGGAAGGGGGGGGGGGTGAAAATGCATGCGGATTACATATAGCGAGCATCATCTCGCAGTTATGCTTTTAATGAAGTCCTGTGTGTTCAAACCCGCATGTCTGAAAGGGCCCACATCGCGTTAGGCTCTGGCTTGCCGAGGCCATAAGGCCTGCCAAAATCGCTAATGCATTCCGAGTCTGTCCTGTAAATCCAGGCGGGGGAGGAATCTCGGAGATATCTTATGCGCGGCCGTGTGTGTTCAAGCTGCGACCCACCCTGTGTCACTCATTTTGTCCTGACTTGTGAGGGATTACCGCAGTGTGGGCTTGTGCTGAGGTGGCAAAAGAGAGAGGAATAAGAAGAGGAGAGGAAGCTATACCAGGCTGAACGCAGTCTGTGCTTTACATACAGGCCGAGTCTCCAGGAAAACCTGGAGCAGTTTGATTGGACCCTGCTGAGGGAGACGTTAATGTATGTCATCCATTTCCATTGGAGTGCATAGAGAGACGAGAATGGAAAGATGGAGCGCAGGGTTTTATAGAGGTAACATAGTAGATCTGGTTTAGGTAAAGCTGGATAAATCAAATAGGATAGCCACGGGTATTCCAACTGCATGCTTTGAAAGTGAGCCTAATAGTGCCTTCTGCAACAACAGAGTAACAGGAAAAAGGAGATTTGCTGCGTTTGTGTGATATAGCAAAGCATGCAATTGCCTCCTGGATTTCCACAGTTTAGGCGCAAAGTATGTGCAAATTATTTCATTCACCTGACACCAAAGAACAGCGGTCGCCTGGCACTTTCAGAGAAAATGAAATTAAGCGCCCAGAAAATGTTCGCGGAAAAAACTTGGGAGGATACAGAATGGATTTATGGCTTTAAATCTGATGGAGCTTGATACTAATGCGGTTTAAATCCTCGCCTTTCATTATAGTATTATATGAAATGCATTGGAATGGAGCGATGGATCCTATTTGACATTCCGTTACCGGAGCAGTTGCGCGCAGCTTCACACTTAAGCCCTTTAAAGCTAATACATAAATGTAACATTACATATAGCTGCAGCTCTCAACAGCTGGATTTTTTATTTATTTTTTCCTCTTCTGACTGAATCAGCAAACACGTGAGATGATTCTCCCAAATGGTTTAATTACTCAAACAGATTGAGGAGCGTAATGATGTTTTGCCTCTCCAATGGCAACAATGCTGCTAATCGGCTCAGCTATTATTCTGACAATGAAAATGAATCATAAGATGCTTGTTCCTTTTTACAATATGTTAATGTCGCACAGTGTAATCGACTGGGCTCACGGAACGATTTGGAGGCAAGAACTGTGCGGGGAACGTCTTCATGTGACATCAAGAAAGGAAGTCACATTTTGTCTTTTTTTTATCATTTGAAGAACATCAGTTTTTGGAAGCAGCTGGAGTGACTATTCTCATTTTATTTCTTACTTGTAGCAGACTTATACACACACACAAACTGATCTTCATGCCTAAATTATGTAAACTAAAAAAATATGAAAATATCGATTATAAAACTCCCTGGAGAAGAGAGATTTTTTTTTTTGGCCGGCTTTCAACAGACAAATTAGACGTCACAAACAAGGTTTCCAGATGTTTTTTTCGGCACAGGTCATCATTGATGCATTCGATTTCCTGTTTAGTCCACAGCTGGCCACTGAAGAAGGACTGGGCCCTTCGCTGGCCTGCTTGTAACTGCAGGTGGTGGGTGCGAGATGGGGTCCATTTGGTCCAGCGTCATTTGGTGTGGGGGGACGGCGCAGATGCATTGTGCCCCGTGGCGTGGCTGTGGCGGCAGCACGTATGGGCTCCATTGTGCTGCGATTATGTAGGACGAGCACGCCGCCTGCTAATCCGCCTGTGGGAGGGTGCATGCCTGTGAATTATTGCACTTTGGGAGAGAAAAAAAAAAAAGACAGCAGATGAGGAGCACAGGAAGAAGAAGAAGAGGAGGAAGAGGAGGAGGGAGCGAGAGACAGAGAGAGAGAGAGAGAGAGAGAGAAGCCCCCTTGGCTGTGATTATGAAATGGTCTGTCACAGATTAAGGCTACAGGGATGCAGGCAGAGATGAGCCAGAGCCTCCCACAGACACTCTGGCTAGTCAGGCTGCTTCATTGAGCTTACCTGAGGTTATACACGCACACACACACATACGCACACGCATGCTGGGGAGAGAGAGGGAGGAAGGGAAGGCAGGAGAAAACGAGAGGGAGGGAGAGATTGAGAACGAGAGGAGAAAAGCGTGAAAACAAACATGCTCCAAATAGGCTCGCGATTGAAAGGGAAGGGAAGAAAGAGGAAGAGAGGGAGAGAGAGAGAGAGAGAATTGTGCCCAAGGAAAAACACAAGAAAATAAAAAGGGAGAAGGGAGAGAGGGAGCTTGAGAAGCCTGGCAGCCACAAAAGCCAGTGACTAAAATAAGACCTGTGTGGCTATTGTCTGTTTCCAGGAGGGCTTTGGTGATAAAAAAGCCCACGCTATTTGTCTTTCTCTTGCCTTGCCCTCCTCGAGAGCATAGATACCTGGAGATGTTTTTTTAAACTCGAGATAGAGGAGAGAGTATGTGTCAGGAGAGAACTGAGTGCACTGTGTGTTCACAAAGTGAAGGACTGGGTGTCTTCTGCAGGTTTGTATAATTATACTGGGAGTCTTTAAACGTAAGTATCTATTATTTTCACGCCCTGGCAGCTTCAGCGGTGTGCGGCGTTGTGAAAAAGGGTAAGAAAATACTCAACTCTTAGCTGATTGATTGACAACTGCAGCCTGCACGGTTCTGTCCAATCACACGCTCCACTGTCAGGTTGATTCTTCCCCCGGCTGCCGGAGTTTGTTACGGCGGAAACATCCGCGTTTGATTGGCAGGCCGGCCCTCTTTCAGGACAGACGGAGCCAATCAGCTTAATTAGCCCGATGGTATTTCCAGGTTTTGTATCTACAAGGCTGGGATTTGCGAGTTAGGATTTAAGTTTCAGCCTTTTGTTTAAGGATTCACTGGGGCTTGCAAGTCTCCTTCACTGTAAGTCAGACAGGAAGTAGATATGCATCAGACAAGCATTGGTGGGAGTTTCATACAGATGTAGACAGCTGGGTTTTCTTTTCCTCCAGGTGTGGTGGTAAGTCATCTATGTGTTGGGAAAGTTAAGTTCCTCATATTAATACATTAAACGAACATACAAGCCATCTCTCCATCACTTGTTCTTCATGGTTTCCACCTTTTAATGACGTCATCTAGTTGGGGCTTCTTCTTCTGCGGTAGCATAACACTACCAGCCGCTTGACTCGATGTGCCCAACTCCTTATATTTCCATAACGGTAGTGGATGAAAACGTACATTCATTTGCATTTCTTTTGCGGATTTTCTGGAAAATGTAGTTTAAGATTTTCACAAGAACCTGGATTTTTTTATGGCAAATGTTTCTCCCAGTACGCGAGGCCATTCAGAGCAGCTCCTACTCTGCCTATGCGGACACATTACACTTGTTCTGTGTCCATTCATGAGGAAGTGCTGTGAATAAAAGCTTTTAATAAAGAATTTAATAAAACGGGCAAAACATAAATACAGCAGTACTGTATGGTTTGATTACCTTGGAACGCAAAAAACAACTATTTACATTTCTATAATAACATGGTCGGTGTGTCTCTTATGGGGATGTAAGGAGAAGCAAAACAGCCATTTGCATACTCAAAGTGTATTTATTAGTACTCCCAAACAGTCTGCTGCCTACTGGCTTTGTATAGAGACCCAAGGACAGCATAACAACCATGTGACCCTATTGTGACCACACTACATACATGCTACTCCTTACCCATCAGACCATATTAGATGGAAGAGGATAACCCTTTAAAAGTGGTGAGTTATTACAACATCTCAGCCTGACACGCTTGTGACAACCCAAGCTGATGCCAGATAATTGCCCTCATGCTCGCCACTTAATGAACATAATTACCACATTCTTCGGCGTTCACCCCGTGATTAATTGTTACAACACTTCTTTGTTGAGTTCCGACAAATTACCCCCGCGCACCACCATTGCCATTTTCACATCAGGCAATCATAAAGTACGCAAGCAGGCACTCATAAAGACAGCCTAGAGCCACTTGAGAGCCATGTTGGGATTATTGAAGGAGGCAGAGGAAGTTAAGGACTCACCAATCAGTCAATTATAATCATTGGGGAAAGGTTTTTGAAGCTGTCATTCCTCGAGGAGAGGAGAAGAGGGGATCTCATGAGAGCTGTATCCGGCGTCAGTTAGCTGTGCACACACACACACACACACGCACAAACACTCAGAAATGCAGCGCCTTTTCTCAGTCGCACACACGAATAATATGAAAGGGAGGATCTAAATAACTACAAATGCCTCAGAAGTCATTGGTGCGCGCACAAAATCACTTTGAGCTCCGTGACACCTGTGAAATCAAACGAAAACATGTCCGCACAAGTCAAACGGAACGGAAAGTTCTAAACCGATTCTTCAGCTTGTGTTTTGGGGGGTGAGTGGGGGGGGGGGGGGGTTGGGGGGGGGGGCAATTAGCTCGTGCAATATTTCACAGACGACCTAATTGAGAAGCTGTCACTAAGTTAAGCAAGGCTCGTGTCCTAAGAGCGTTTGCTTAATAAGCCATGGCCTAATGCAATAAGGCGCCTATTCCCAATCAGCCATGACAAAGTCTAATTTATGCCAGGCCAAATGAGCGAGAGGAGAGGGAGACAAGGGGGCCGAGTAACGATCGTGACCATTGGAAAGTGTGATTTAGGAAGAGTTTGGAGAGATGAGAGCCGTCCCGCGCAAAACACAGTGTGAGTAAGTAAACTGAGTAAGATGAAGTGTGTTCAGCGCGGCCTCCTGTGGAGAGGAACGTGCTCCATTATTTTAGGGAGGGGCTACGCACCTCCATTCACTTATATTCATGAATGTATACACACAAACACAGTTTCACGTTCAGACACACACACACATGGATACAGTACACGCAACCCACAGTGCTTGTGCGTGATTGATTCAGCGAAGCATCAGATCGCTCACTGTGACAAATAGCTGGCTGACAGCCCAACACAAAAAAAGCCCACACCCTAACGCCTAACCTGTGAGGGGGGACTGGGGCACAGGGGGGGGGCTGACCTAGCAGCAGGCCTCCACAGCTGTCTCCATCAAGCGTCCTTTCCTCTGTCACTAGCCTCCTTCTCCCTCTGTCGACTCACCTTTTCTTTCTCCCTCCCTGCTTGCCTTTCTCACTTTTACCTTTTTCAGTCCCTTCCTATACTTCTGTATCCTCATCAGTATCTCTGTAAGGCATTCTGTCCCTCCCTCTCTCTCTCTCTCTCTCTCTCTCTCTCCTTCTCGGCGAGTGATAGATTCCCTCTCAGTTCATTTATCCTGGAAGCGGAGGAGACGGCGGTGTGATGTGATCCATCTCGCCGGCGATGGAGGGAGCGCGGCGTCCCTGATCACAGGCCCTATCAATCTCACTCATAGGGGCCGGATCAGCGCTGCTGTCAGACGGCAGACACACATGGCCCGTTCGCCTGCCGAGGACTTCCTACTGTACCTAGCGCACTAGCACCCTCTGGGGAGGTGACTGTAGCTGAGATGGGGAGACCCACGGAGGGGATGTTGCCATTTCCGAACTCCAGAGAGGGAGATATATATACGAGCGTTCTGCTCAGACGCTGCAGGCAGGACTTGAACAAGGGTGAAATGAGTTAAAGCCGTGTTTGCAAAAGACTGATGTCATGTCAAAGTTGTGTTGTTGCCAGTCAACTTTGGTATTCAGTAATTCAGTGCTGGAATGATTAGTCAATTTGTCACTATTGTTATCTGTTCATAAATATCAAAGAAACGTGCTTGTTTCATCTTCTCACATATAAAAATGTGCAACTGTTCAGAATGTTTGGTCATTTTATAAGTAAATATTGCAATAGAAAGTTTGAATTTCTGCACCCTGTCAGCAAGTTTATTATTATATAGTTTATGTGTTCTGTCGTGTGTGTGTGTGTGTGTGTGTGTGTGTGTGAGCATCCATGCTTCTGTGACTGAGTGAGCGTGCACCTCTGCATTTGTCCACGGCTAATCATGCATTCTGTTGCAGCAAACTGCACAATCTTTTGGGTTGCCAGTTATGGCTGCACGCTCAAGGACCACGCGTGGTTGCAGTGACTCACACTCTCTCAAAACACCCTTTATTGTCTGTTTTATATACTGCCACTGACTGCCTGCTTACTCCTCACTCACCACTCTTAACCGCACCCGCCGGTAGGGGCCGATGGTGATAACACAGCTGAGGCAATATCAACACAAGGACGTTTTTGTTTTAAAAAGCACAACTTGTGCTACGTTTACGCGTAGGGTCCACACTACTCTGGCATTTTAGAACCTCTAAAACACCCACGTTCGCTTCACGACGTGTCCTTCCCGGATTCTAGAAAAATCCGGATCTTTCGATCTTTCTATTGTAAGATCTAAAGAATACAATAGAAAAATAGAAAATAGTGGCTGCGCAATGAAAAAAAAAAGTTAAACTGCGGAGGAATCACTTATTCAAACCTAAATATTCAAAATGTTCTATCCCAATACAAGTCATTTTATATCTCGAGAACGCTATATAGATATAGAATGTTTTCTTAATTCAACAAATAAATGGTTTATATAAAAACAACAAAATGGTTTTGTATACTATTGTGTGATTTAAAAGTACAGTTCATTAATTAATCAAGACCTTTGGGGCAGTTTAATGACATTTTGAAAGGAAAATTGAGTTGAAAGATACATTTACAATCAAAAAAACAATAATCAGCTTTAGTGAACCATTCGCCCGCCATGCAAGCCATATCGAGAGAGAACTGCACCTTTCTTTCGACAATAAAACTAATATTATGGTACTTTTTTCATACCACACACTACACATTTGGAGTTTTGGCAAATATTGGAAGTATTGGGGATTACTATTTGAGCGGCAGCATTTCAATCCATGTCTGAACACATTTCCCAACACACTTGCCATATGCTGTATCAAAACGCATCAAACTCTCCTTGACACTCAAGTACACAAAATCACCATCGGCCGTGACATAAACCACCCTTTACACACACACCCCTTTACACACTCTGACACTCCTCAAAAAACACTTCCCAGCTGACGTGTAACACTCTCATGCACTCATCCACAGACACTTCATAACCTGACATGCATCACCCCGACACGCACACACACACACACACACGCGAGCATCCACACACATCAAAAGCAGTGGGCTGTAAAGCGTCCCTATCCACCCCAGACAGCGTCGACCAATCAAATTAGGCCTGATCAAAACATGCCATTCAAAGCCAGGGCTGTTGTGTGTGTGTGTGTGTGTGTGTGTGGGGGGGGGGGGGGGGGGGGGGGGGGGGGGGGGGCGTTCAGGAGAGCGCAGCCAACGCTCTGACCTTGGGAGCAATTAGCATGACCAGAGAGGGAGAGAGAGATGGAGACAGAGACTGAGAGAGAGAGAGAGTGAAGGGGGGGAGCTGAATAAAGAAGGAGGTAATGCAAAAGCACCCCCCACCTTACTAGATCTGCAAATAGGGGATGGAGCCCTCTGAGGGCCCACTCAGCACAAGGCCCTGGTCTTAGCAACCTCCTCCTCCTCTGCAGCCTCTTCACCCAAGCTCCCTTAACTCCCCCGCCTCCCAGAGTTCCCTGGTGCGAGCCCTGGGCCCAGGTCTCCCCCTGAGGAAGCCGAGGCCTCGTCTCCGTGTCTTCTTCGGACTCGCTCTCATTAGACTCCGCGTGTCATATTTGATTTTGTAGGTCATTAGGTTCCATAAGGTCACCGCGTGTTTGAGGTAAAACTATACCGTGTGCTGGATTTGAACGTATTGCAGAGTTCTTTTTACTCCTTACAAATACGAATGAATTACACAGAATGAGATCAATAATGTCATCGAACAACCTCCACACACAAGTACACACACACACACACACACCTCTTCTACTTACATGTACGGGTTTATTAACTATCCAGTACAAATATCAAAACATCTTGCAGCGAATCAGTATTTTAAATCTTCTTTGATAATATAAAGTGCTGTGACCCCCCCCCCCCCCCCCCTTCACCCACTTTCAACTCCTCCGTTTGCTTTCAAAGGCAGCAGAATGTTAATGTTAACGTTCGTCGGCTGTGTTTACACAACCGTGTATTCCAGCAGCGTAGGAGAGGCGCTCGTGACACCCCACCCCGATCACTGCAACTACCTACCCCCCCCCCCCCCCCCCCCCCCCCCCCCCTCCCCCCCCTTCCACCCACCCATCTACCTGGGAATCTAATTTCAATTGACTGCCAGACAGAGGAGGTTTGAGGTTAGAACCATACAGTAAAAAGGCTGGGCAGGGCCGCCTAACTGAGGTGCGCAGGTTCAAATTGTTTTCTATAAGTCACCTCTACAGGGGATTTGTGTTTATCCCTGGCCATTGATTTGTTGCTGGGGTTCATTGGGTAAGAGGGAGAGAAGGGGAAGGGAGGCAGACCAAAGAATCCAAGAGAGACCGAGGGAGGCTCTGTCGTCCTTCTCCTGGACCTCCGCAGAGAGGTGAGTTGAGGGAGGGCGGAGAAGGACGCTAGGTTGGAGATGGAAACCATGTTAATTATTTTGTAGCGGTTTCTAAGTGCAATGTATTTTAGGAGATTGTATGTGGTAGGTTTCTGCTTATATTACATCTGAAACTTATGTGATTTGTTTAAAATTAATTAAAAAACAGAAAATTAAACACTCAAGTCATTTATTAAGCACAAACACCACATTTATGTTGATATGACCTTCTCAAATTTTACAATTTGCTGCTTTTCTTATTTTTCTTATTATTGAAAAATGTAATATGTGTGGGTTCTGGACCTTTAATCACACAAAAGTAGCAATTTGAAGTCTCAAAAAAAGTATGGCTATTTTTTACTTATTTGACATTTCATAATTGAAACAATGTATCAATTAATCATAAAAATGTCTAACACAACAATCAATAATGAAAATAATCATTAATTGCAGCCCTAATTGGGTCTACAGTGTACTGTATGTTCTGTGTTTATGTTTAGGTGGAGTTTCAAAGCTAAAAGTCGAGTTGAGCTCAGTTTCATTTCAAATTCCAGAAGTTGATGTACAAGACTTCCAATGACATGATGCACCACCTCATAGTCAGCCATATGAACATTACTGTGTCATTATTTTACTCTTTTTCGGTGCCTTCGTCTCCCGCTTATCTCTCTTTCACCTACGAACCTCCCACGCAGGTTTAAACCTGTCTGGCTTTTATACAGTTGATAACATTCATACACACGGGCACTAACAAATGTCATTGTTTCATCACGTTATGCTAAACACTTTGGCATCCATCCGACATTGTGGTATTATTTCCTTTCTTTTCTTTTTGTCTATTGTAGTTTTGTCTCTCCGTTACAATGGGATATTCCTGATGGGGGGGGGGATTCCATTTCCTTGCATTGTTCTACCGAGCTCTTGTCATTCCGAGCCTGTTGTTCTCATCTTATAATGCTGCTGCGGCGCTCGCCCCATGACTCGCCTGTTTCAGATTCACTTAGTGGCTTAATTACCGCTGAGCGTCTTCAATGCAAACGATAGACAAATGGAAAACAAATACAATCAACACACTGTCTTATTAACCAGGTTCTCTGATCCTCCCCAACAACTCTTGTGCCAGACAATACCTCGTCTCCGTGTGTGTTGTGTACACTACGGCGTGCTGATGGAGACACTGCGACGCGAATGTAAATACGGGTTTGCATATGCACACAGCACAACATTAGTTTGTAATTGGGAAAAGGTAAAGGGATGTAGCGACTACGACGCAAAGAATTATTAAGTCCGTCACTTAGTTTGAACAAAGTAAACAGAGGAGCAGACAAATGCACAATGAAGGCACTTCATATGATATACTGGATCTTTGTATTGGTGTCTATGTTAAAAAACAACAACAACACACAACCAAACTTTATCTGTACACTATTAGAATGGTAGTAAAACAGCTAGTGAAGAATGAAAAGAAGTAGATGAAAGATCAGATCAAAGATGACCGCGGTCTGATTAACTTTGGCGATACGAAAAGGTACAACTTCACACTTGTTTTGATGACACAATTAGTCTCAATATTAACCTGCCAGTTATTTCATCTATATTTGCTCTAATAAATGGTAGAAATAGTCAAATCAAAATGCACATCTTGATTTCCTATGAAGCCAAAGGAGACTTATTCAAATTGCTTGTTTTGTCTAACCAAACGTCAAACACCCACAGGCATTCAGTTTATCATCACATATGTCTAGAAATCAGCATGCATACACATGTGAGAAGTGAGTTCGTTGGTATTTTAGCTTGAAACATGACCGAAACTATTAATTGATTATCAGAATAGTTGAAGATTATCTGTCGATCGACTAATAACTTGAAGGATTTCTTCAGCTCCAACCTCACACCAAATTCCAAATATTGCAAAAAATACACATGTTCATTTGTGCTTTATATCAAATCTAAATATATATTCCCAAGCAAAAACAACTGTAAAGCTTAAACACATATTAAGTCTGCATAGCCACATTTCTACTTCAAACCCCAACTGCTGAGAAGTTACAGTGGTGAACCATCTATGGAAGTGTTTTGGTGTATGCTTGATCACTCATGCATGCTGTGGATTTCATCAAGGAGTGTGTGTATTCATTTGTGTTTGTTCAGTTTGGGGAGCGCGCCTCAGCTTGACAGTCATCTTGAGGGGCCTGCTCGCTATACCCATAAACAAGACGGGTCCAAATTAGCCGCTCAGAAAGCCCGTGGCCTTGAGTGGTGCTGTCCTACCCCCCAGCTACATTATTGAGCAATGCTAATGATCCAGGCTCTACTCATTTACTCCCTCTTCAACACCATTTCGCTGCCTCTCGTATCAGATTGAGCCTGGCTGACTTTGCAGCGAGCTTCATCATTTTAGATTTCAACCCTTCCCTTCACCGAGAAAAATAAAAATAAAAAAAAACACATATACCCAGTGGGAGCGGGACTCTTCACTCTGACTCTTGCTGACTGACTCTCTCTCTCAAGGTTTTGGTAAGCAATGCTGCTCCTCCAGGTTTTAATAAGCAGTGGAGCAGAGGGTGTGTGTGTGTGTGTGTGTGTGTGTGTGTGGCGGGTTTGTGTACATGCATGGCTGTTTGTATGTGTGCCAGTTTGAACGGTGAGCCGGTAACGAGACATACGCCCCCTCTGCCCCCTCTACCACCACCACCACCACCACCACAACCAGCGCCGCACCACTGTTTACTCTAGCAAATCCTGAACGAGGCCGCGGTGCTCCGAAGAGAGCTTTGCTCCTGTTAATTGGTCATTAAAAGTAGTGGTTTGTGGGCCTCACTAAATCTTTAAACAGGCCATGAAATAATAAAAGGGGAGGTTTGTCACCGCTGTTAGCTCCCCAGAGCAGGCAGAGAGGGAGAGGGAGGGAAACAAGAGAGAAGAGCAGGACTCAGCTTTTTGATCATTATCTGCGGAATTAACATGACTGATAATAATTGCTCTGTTCATTTCGGGCCTTGTAAATACATCGTGGATGTGGGGCTGCACACCGGCAGATGAAAGGAGGTTGTCATTGATGTGTGAGGGGGTAGAAAAGAGGTGGGCTGGAGGGGAAGATTGTGGCAGTAATCATGATTAGTGTGAAAAATACAAAGTCTTGTTAGACACAGGTTGAGACGGAGATAGCGCGTTGTTCCTCGCACTGTGAACCTGCAGCACCGCACACGTTTGACAACGGGCACTTGGATGTGTGCAGTTGCATCGTTGCATTCCGCTCGGTGAGAGGGAAATGCCACTGAGGACGCTAAAGAGCCAGCGAGGAGTATACACACTGACTGACTCTGCTCAGAACACTAATGATATCAAAGAAAGTCAGCTTAAAAGATGACTCCAGCAGGATGGAGACAACAGGTGTCAAAGCAAACACACACACACACGTAAACCCTTTCTCTCTCTCTCACACACACACACCATATTGTGTATTGTACCCTGCTAAGCCCTGTGAGAGTAATGATTCTGTTATACTTGCATGGCTTCTCATATATTGATTTGGACCAGGAGGAGGCCCCTCCCGTAGGGGCCCCATTCCTCGTCTCCCCACCCGGGTCCTATTGTGCCTGCGTGTGCATGTGTGCAAAATACCAGCAGTTGGTGTGTCAACAGAGGCCGTGTGTGTGTGTGTGTGTGTGTGTGTGTGTGTGTGTGTGTGTGTGTGTGTGTGTGTGTGTGTGTGTGTGTGTGTGTGTGAGAGAGAGAAAGAATGAAATAAAGATATGAGCCTGGACTGTGGATCTCCCTGACATCTATAGGAGCACCGACCAATCCCCTCGCACACACAACAGCATGTGCACATGCATGCAGGGGCACATACATGAACACGTGCACACATGACCGTACACCTCATTGTTGGGGTATCAGTTCAAGCCGTCAATAATGGCGCAGTGGACCTTGAAGGGACAGCCATGACCCAGACTGCCCATGGCGTGGGGTTCATGAGGAAGGATCCATACAAGCCTGCAAGCTCACACCAGATAAAACACACAAACACTGTCTCACACACACACACACACGCACACGCACACACACACACACAAACACAGATAAAGAGAGCCTGATCGCTGACCTATATGACCTTTCCCTCCTCGCTACCCTCCTTCTGTCTGTGAGTTGGCCTGTGTGTGTGTGTGTGTCCTATACAGACCGTTTTCCTCCCCTAACCCCACACCCCCAGTCCCTCCCCTCTCCTCACTCTTCCACCCAAACCTCCCATTGTTTCCTCTCCTCCTCTCCATTGTCTCAGCTGAGAATGGAGGGATGAGCAGCCGGTGAGAGAAGGATGCTGATTCAGAGAACTGTCGCCTGAAAGGTTCATCATACAGGCAAAAAAAATTCTAAAAAATGGGTTTGCTGATGTGTTCTTTGCAAACACTAAACTTAGAGAAGAAAGACTGCAACAGTGGGAAAAATCCATCTGGGAGAAAATTAGCTGCTTTTTTTTTTTTTTAATTGAAAACAAATTCACACTTTACTTAATCAGAAATTAGCATAACTCTGTTGCCATTTTATTTAATGCATACAGACCTTGAGTAATTCTCTTGTTTGACGTCATTCCCTTCTCACAAGTTTTACATTTTCAGTGCCGAAAGTGACAAGACAGCAGACATCCTCAATGTATGTTCTGCCTAATCACAACATTTTCTTCCTCTTGTTTTTACTGTAGCAACTACTATACTGTGTTTTCTGAATGTCATCCATCACGCTTAACCTTCCTTTTATTGCAGAACATTGTAAAATGCATCTCACTTAAAAGGGAACAAAGCTTAAATTTGTCTTATTGCTACTTTGACTGCTGTGTTTCAAGTGAAATGAACACGTGCAGGTACAACATGATTCTACACAGAAGATACATTTGACCTATGAAGTAATATTAGGAAAACGGGCCTGTAGGTTCCCGTGGCAGCTAACTGGGTTTTGGCTGCCATCTTCAGGCTCTTGTGAGCATTACCCCACCAACACACAGACAGGGACTCACAAGCCCTAGAGCTAAACATGGTGATTGTTCCTTCATGAAAATTAGATATCCCCACCCCTAATCTCTTCTAATTTCATTCAAGGATTTGTAGAAGCCATAACCCTGAGACTTACATTACACATAATCATTAACTGTATCATCTGTTTACAGAAATGCACATCATCAGTTCCAATTCTTACTGATTTATACACATCTTAATCATTCTTCCTCAAAAGCGTGAATGGTTTTGCGTGTGTGAAATTAACAGCAGGAGAGTCGCCGTATAAATATATGGCGAGCCGAAGGCAAAAATAATCAGTGAGGTCTAAACCACCACGGAGATATTCACAGAAATAATGTCTCAATTCCCAGGTGCCGTTCCGACCAATTCAGCCAAGTTTACTTTTTGAACGACTCTGGACATGTTTTTTTATGTACAAATCTATGCGGAGCATTGGGTACAGTGAGGAGATGTGTGCTTCAAATCATGCTCCGAACCCCTCGGGGAGTTGTGGTATTAAATAAGACCTACCTTTGGAGCATTAGTGGAATTCAATATGTGCAATGTAATTATTCTGCTCAATAAGCCACTGGAGGAGGATATTCCATTTACTACGCGCTCTAAAGCAGGTACATTCAGATGCTGTTTTATGTTCACACAATATATAAGCAAACATGCTACTGGTTAAAGGGGGAGAGAGTATCACATAAACGGGTTTCATGGTAGTCCACAATTAAGATGGGGGCACCATTTATGAATTTTAGAGCTGTTGGTGAAGATGGAAGACATGATAAGTTGAAAATCAACTTATGGTTAAAGTCATCTATCAAACAAAAACTAAAAAAAACCAATCTGCTGCTTTTCTCTGTTTATTAACATTGTAAATATAGAGCCGGGCAATAATGCGATGATGTGATGATTTATCGTCTCAATGGAAACATATCGTGAGGAAATCATACATCAAGATATCGTGATACGCAATTACTTCTTCTAAATTGATAATAAGCATATACTAACTCAAATTTCTCAGAAATTTCTAATTACAAAACCATGTGGTAGTTTCATATTGATCATTTATTTATTGAATAACCAGAAAACATGCTATTTTGTGACAGATATCATTATTGCGATATAAAATGACCTATATCGAGATAGAAGATTTTGGCCATATTGCCATGCAGCCCTGATTGTATTTCACGTATGTAGTTGAGTTTTTGACTGTTTGTCGGACAAAACAAGCTGAATGAAGACTTCACCATGGGCTCCTCGACATTGTGTCGGCCACTGTTACACAACATTTAATAGACTAAACCATTCATTGAATAATCAAAAGAAAAATTCAATCATGAAAAGCCACACAGGGTAGTTTATCAGGGTAGCAATATTTGCAGAATCACCATCTCATAATACAGAGAACAGAACACATGTCGAAGTCATTTTAATGCAACATAAGAAAAAGCTATGACAGTGAATGACGATGCATACGAGCACTACAGTGCTGAAGCCTGTCTGCAGTATCACCAATTCAAAACATAAAGAGCGCAAGTTTGAAAAGAAAGAGAGAGGGAGGGATGGGGAGGGAGGGGGGGGGGGGGGTTCGGGGGGGTTATGCGTTTCATGCTGTCCCAGTTGCCTAAAGTGATTCTCTCAATAATGTATTAGAGCACTTGTTTATTATTTACTGTTTACACAGCTCAACTCATGCTGCTTTTGTGGAGTGACATGCTCACCCGCGCCGTCTGCGCAGAGCAGCCGAAACAACACGACGCGGCGCAGACAGACGAGGCGGGCCCCCCCCCCCCCCCACCACCACCACCACCACCACCCCCCCCCCCCCCCACACCCCGCCAGCCGAGAGGCAGGCGGCCAACCAGACCGGGCAGCCACGCGCTCCACGCCACGCTCAGTTGATGCAAAGGCACTGGACTGAGAAATAAAAGACATCTCGGTTCATGGGAGCCGTTGTACATGCGTCCTGAGGTTGTCAAAAAAAAAAAAAAAAACACACACACGGAGGGGGTTTGGAAAAGGGTGGGAGTGGGTGGGTTACTGATATTAATATTTATGTAGACACCTAACTGGCCACCACCCCACTCATCTGTTTCTTCATTTTGATTATATTTCAATGTTTCAAAGTGGTCCTTTGTGTGAATGGCGATAGAGCAAGGGTGTGTATCCTGCATGATAACAGGTGCACACTGTGTGGAAGAGTTGTTTCCTGCTTGTCATGTGACATAATAGTGTTTTCTTAGCCTTAGACTAAAGTAAGAATGACAGGAAACTGCTTTTCTTTTTTCTAAGGTAATCCTCAAGTAATACAAAAACAACAAAAATAAAAGCCCCTACCTCTACTAAATGATTGAGAATGATTTAAATTCTTCCTCACGCAGGATGGGTTTATAGCTGAAAGCAACACGATTTAAAGGCCTAATCTGAGATCCATTGTTAAAGGAAATACTCACCATATCACCAAAATATTAAAAAAACATAATTGAAACCTGCTTTCACTCCATTAAAAAGTTATTCATGTCTTCAGATCCTTCTAAAGGTCTGTTTAAATCAGTAATACTTTCAAATCCAGCAGGAAAACATGGCAACATTCTCTATTGTGACACATTCACATTCTGCATATTATTCTTGTGAATATGCCTTTAATGATAGGATCTAAAAAAGGTATGAAAATGTACTATTGGAAAGAAAGAAGAAACATGTTTCAATGATTACCTGCCTCTTGTATTAAATAAGTATATTGATGTTAAATATAAAATAGAAATGATCCTCTAATTACCCGCCCGCACATGCGGAGCAGACTCTCCTCACAGCACATGTGAAGTGTTTACTGGAGGAAGAAGCACACCGATACGAGTCGGGTAATTACAAATAAAAATCTCTGGTCATAGCAGGCAATAATTACATCCTCTTGTGTAGGCATTAAAGTAAATCAGTTCCCAGGCCAATTTCTTAGAAAAATGTAGAGGTAGACTCTTGTGCACGCACACGCACACACACACACAACAAACACGTACTGTACCCCAAAAACAAAAACAACCACACACACACATGCAGTAGTTTCAAAGTCATAAAACGAGGGGACTTCAAATGCAGCTATTTGTTTGGGGCCTGTTGTCGTGGGAATAGGCAGCGCGACTGTGCTGCTTCATTAGAATTCCTTTCAAGTTGTGCAGTGCGGCCTCCCTATGTTCCTCTCCCCATATTCCCTGACCCCGACGCATCTCCATGGGGCTGAGGTAGGGCGGGGCACAGGGAGGGAGAGGGGGGCGAGGTAGGGGTTTGGAAGTAAAGCACAGTACATTACACTGCAAATACACACACACACACACACACACACACACACTTTTGGATGCGCGCGTACAGTGTACGGCCTTGTAAACACACACCGGAAAGAGCACTTGAACTGGATGTGAAGTCACCAGAACTCACACAAAGAGGAAGAGCGAAAAAAATCACACACTTGCACACATTATTTTTAATGCAGACAAACAAATACACACACACACACACACACACACACACACACACACACACGCGCATACCCAGAGCTCTCCTCCCTAACGGTGTCACCTCGCTGCATCACCCTCTCAGGGATGCAGGGGGGAGGTTCGCCTCAGCAGGCACAGCTCAACACTCGGTCACAGGAGAGACTGCGATGTTGTGTTTTTTGCCACCAGAGATGGTGCCGGGGAAATTGTTTGTGTATAACGCACCTGGATCTTTTCTGGCACGCTAATAATTACTCCCCTCATCTGCTGCAAGAGCAGCTAAACGTTGCCTCGAAAAGTCCTCCAAACGAAGACGAATTTGGAAGTGTCTCCATTAAATGATGATTGAGTGAGTGAGTGGCATTTGCGACTAGATTACCGGCATGTGCGCTGAGAGAACTACTCACTAAACCTCCTGACATCCAGCCTTTATACAGATGCTCTTACAGAAAATGAGAAATGCATGAGGAAAATGTCAACTGTTTTAACATCACTATAATGACCAATATGAAAGACGTTATATGTTTATAGAACAAACAAGTAGAAATAATCCAAATATTTTACCAGATACATTCAGTTCGTATCGGAAAAATTACAATTTGAAGGCTCAATATGACGCTAAAATAAGAATTTCTGTATAATATGGAACCCAGCATTGAACTGTTTGATTGATTAGTCATCCTTTTTGAGACCGACAAAATGATGATGAACTTTAGTGAATTCCTTCTTTTCTCTTGGATACAACATTTTTTTAATATTCTGCACACTTTGTGTAATGGGAGAGCATTGTGCTCTTTATGATCCCAAACCATTACTGGACCATTTTGTGATAAACGATGATAATGATCAACAAGCGTTCACTAAAATGTTTGTGTTTGTGCTTTCACAAACACAAACGTGATTATTTAGGCCTAAAACACAAACTGTGATGACAATATCAACGAAGACGGAACGAACAGCAGCAATATGTAAAAAAACACTGGTTAAATTCTCCAGCCAGATGAGTCAGCATTTCTGTTGAAATATTTAATGAAGCACTTCTTATTGTAGAGTATGAATTATGAATTTCAACTACAAAGTAGCCACTTCATGTCCACTTTGCAGGGTGAAAATGGCCTGAACTGCGGTCTGTTTGAGGTATTTTTTATTTATTTTTCCTCTCAGTTGGAGTGAGGTCACTTTGGCAGGCTGGGCTCCCGGACGAGACCCCAGCGGGCGCCAGACTGCAGGGAGAGGGACGCGGAGCTGCTGCCCGTCACAGCCCACTGGTCGCCTGACGGGCCCCAAGGCCTGCCAGACTGACACCACCCCCGGCCGGCAGGAGGCGGAGAGGGGGGCTGGGGAGGGGGCCAGGGGAGGAGGAGGTGTACGGAGGTGGAGGTTGGCATGAGGGGGGGGGGGGGGGGGGGGACAATCAGTATCCAATGCATTTATCTATTTCATATAGCACGGTAGAGGTGGAGAGGACACTGAGAGGAGCCACGGTCAATGGTGTGGCACTGTGCCCGCTGTTGGTGTATGACTGAGGTTGTTTCAGGGTGAACAGAGAGGTGGGGGGGACTCAATAGACAGCAATTACTCAGCAGATAATAGATAGATAGATAGATAGATAGATAGATAGATAGATAGATAGATAGATAGATAGATAGATAGATAGATAGATAGATATATAGATAGATAGATAGATAGATAGCAGTTCACGCAGTACGCAGCTACAATACCTTTGTAGTTGAGTCAGAAAATGAAATCTGTCTGATAAAAAAAAAAGTCGTATTTTCTGCGAGAGTAAAAGAAAGAATGAGATAGGGGAGAGAAGAAGAAAAAAAAGAAAGAAAAAAAAAAGATAAAGGAGAGTGAAACTAGTTGTGTGTGTCCCAGCATGTGTCTGAGGCAGGAGGGTAACACTCACAGAGTCTCTCAGGTGTGTCCGGAGCATGAGCCTTGCACCTCTGCTACATTCAAGAACACACACACACACACACACACACACACACACACACACACACACACACACACACTCTCTCTCCTATACATGCACACCTGCCGTCTCCAACACACCTATGCGCGCAGACGCCAGCGCACAGCATTGTACATGCTTGCAGTTCATCGCACCGACACACACTCAAACTTTTACCCCGCAATTATAAAGTTCATGCAAAGTCACACTGGACATGTACATTGTTTTCTTCCCTCAGTTGTTCGAGGACAGAGACATCCCTCTTAAATGGTTTTCTTTTTTCCCCTCCTCCAACATCTCCCCTTCACTCTGTATTAATAAGATGTCTTCTTTCACGGAGGAAAGAAAACACAAAGACAGCTCTGTTGTCCGTGTGTATCTGTGTGATATTTTCCGACGCTGTCCTGTGCTTATGTAAACATGACAGTTTTTTTGCATTCAGAGAAGTGCTGGTGCTTAGACACTGAGCCAAGTTTGCAGCGCTCACTGCTTTTAATATACAGTATAGCTCTCGTACTGAGGGGTAGGATATCACACACAGCGAAACGTAACTTACATATAACGTATATATATATATATATATGATATGTGTAAATGCATGAGTCTAACACTTACCTTGAAGATATTCAAATTAAAAACACACTATCCGTGTACACCCTTGCAGGTACACATTATAAACACACACTGAGAGCCAGCAGACATCCTCGCACATGGAATAAAGCAGCAACTGATGAGGGGAGCAAATTGAATCTTGTCAAAGAGGAGTTTGTGTTCTACGGCGGAGCGCACGCTCTAACTTTGCAATTAAACAGTAAATAGATCAATGTTTGTATATGTTTGTGTGTGCAAGTGCGTGTGTTTGGGGGGGGGGGGGGGGGGGGCCTCAGGGGCCGGTCCTAATGAGCTATCTGTGTGCATTTCTAACAAGAGCTCGGTGCAGCGCCCACGGCACTGTCATCCCGGGCCGCAGCTGACCTTGCTCGGCTGCTAGGCTGTGTCGTTTGCTATATTTATGGCACCACCACCATCTTGCTGTGCGATTGTGTGTGTGTGTGTGTGTATATGTGTGTGTGTGTGTGTGTGTACATTCACCAGTGTGTGCATTCCAGGAGGGCGGGAGTGCAGGGGGGCTCAGTCAGGAAGCAAATACTGTGTATATCAGCATAATGAATCAAGTGAGAGAGATAGAGAGAGAGAGAGAAAGAGAGAGAGAGGGAGGGTGGAAGGGATGAAGAAAGCCATTTTCCCTCTGCTGTTTTCTCCCCTCTCTGCAACCAGCCCCTGTGGTGTCTATCCCATCTATTCTGCATTTGCCCCCCCCCCCCCCTTTATTTATTTGCTTGGCCTGATCAGAAAGCTGCTGCCTCCTTCAGCTCAGCATTGAGGCACTGCAAGTTAGACTGAGCACAACACACTCAAGAGCTTATTTGATGCCCTCTACGTCTTTAATACCGCTTCTGTCCGTGCTCCATACAGCATCAACCCTCCCAACGAGAATGGCTGCTTTGAGCGCTTACACAATGTACACAGTTACATGTAAGCTGGTAGCGTGCGGCAAGTCATGTCGAGCCCACTGTGCATTCTTGCACGCAAGCTTTTATGAGTCTGGCACCAACCAAGCCAGCTGAATCGCCAATGGAATAATAAGATGTGCATGGAATCAACTGGATCCCCTGTTCGTCTCTGGGCAGGGGAGACAGGCTGGTGCACACACACACACACACACACACACACACACACACACACACACACACACACACACACACACACTAGGAAACATACACAGCCTCAATATGCAAAGCTCCCCTGTGCTGGGTTAAGGGAGAGGGGCGTGCTGCTGTGAATACTCATCTGAGCCTGGCAGAGGGAGAGAGCTGTGTCTATCCCCCCATAACCTCGGGGCGAGGGGCAGGGGAGGGGGCACCATTTGCGTGGGACACACACACACACACACACACACACACACACACACACACACACACACACACATACACAAGTGGAAACACACAGAGACACAAACAGACCAGTCAGACACATACATGCTCATACGCCAACACACACACATAACATAGCCCATGCATACACACACACATTCGCATATGCGGGCGATAAGCGAAGGAGCACTACGGGGAGGGGGCGCCGTGACCAAAAGTAAAGTTTTAATTCGGTCCTCGGGGACACTGCTTACTCATCCAACTCCCCCAAGGACCGACTTCCTCTGAAATCTATTCAAATCACATCTCTCCTCCGCCTTTTATTGCATTTCTCATATCCCCCCCATCACAAAGTGACAAATCACCACACACTTCACAGAGCCAACATCACTTTCTCTGCATTTTGGGGGGACAGATAGATTTGGGGGATTTTTACTTTTAAAGTGATTAGAGAAACTCACTTCCTACTGGTTTTTCCATTATTTTTTTTCTGTGAGCATTACTGTACATGAGTCGTCATGTTAGGAGTCCAGAGATACCTCTCGCTGACAAACACATGCAGCAGAAAATACCTGGAATCATTTTGAAGAGGAGGGATTATTTATCCCGACAAATCTGTAACTGAACCTCCCACAGTAATATACACACACACACACACACAGATGTACATCATATTTAAGTCACGCCACCACTGCTGAAGGAGCTCACACACTTTCTGTCTCCCTCTCAAATAAACATCAAGCACTAACTCCATCGCACACTCCCTCCCAAACATAAAAACACACAAGTGTACACACACTCCACTACTCAAGTCCCACACTTCCTGCCACTGTTCTTTCCTCCGTTCTTAATAAAGCAGGTGATGAGAGCGTCGAGGTCTAATTAGTTTATGCAGACGTATGAAGCTGGTGGGACAGGCAGCATTGTTATTATTTCTCCAGCAGCCCACAGCAGACACACACACACACACACACACAGTGACACTTACAACGTCGCCTGCCGCATCCCCGACCACGCTCATCGGAGGCGGTTAAGGGGGGGTGAAACGGTGGAGCGGGTGAGGCTGGATGAGAAAGGGGGTGTCAGAATGAGGGGAGCCGGTGTGCGAGCGTGAGCAGAGAGGGAGAGAAGCGCCACTTGATATATTCGTAATGTTCCTTAATATTTTCATTTTGATGTAATTTGTGGCCCCGGTTTTTTAAATATCCGCTCTGTAATAATGTTTAATTTCAAGGGTCAGTCTGCCAAGGAGTATATTAAAGCTGATAAAACTCATTTTCCACAGGCCCAATATCGCGCCCAGATCAGGTTAGGAGGCCAGCCTCCCTGAATATTTCATCTTTTATCATGCCGATAATGGGAAGATGACAGAGGCGCATTATTACAATGAGAGAATTGCTCATTTTCCTGACGGGGAGGGCTGCCTGGCTGCTTGGGCGGCCTGCTTCCCTGACTGCCTGCCTGAATGACTGGCTGGGGCTGCCGAAAGCCGAGGGCTCCACGGAGTGTTTGTCGCAATAAAATAAATTCTTCCCTGGGAGAGGAGAGGTGACGAGTGGCGAGGAGGGGAAAAAAAGAGGTAGAGAGAATGAGAGAGAGGTAAGAAAGAAAGTGAGAGAGCGAGAGAGAGAAAAGCAACTTTCTTCAACCACCTCACTTATTTGATTGCGATGAATAATAAATGTGTGGGCTTGCAGTTGGGGGGGAAGGGGGTGAGCAAAGGCGCAATCGCACTGTGCGTGTGCGTGTGCGTGTGCGTGTGCGTGTGTGTGTGTGTGTGTGTGTGTGTGGTGATGTGGTAGGGGGCTAGGTGATAATCACAGATTTGAAGAGGGTCCCCATTCCGAAATTAACCCATTTAATTGAGCCATTAGGAAAGAACAAATCTGGGGCTACGAGGCGAGACGGGGGTACGGAGTGGGGGGGTTCCAGTCCATCATCGGCCTTGGGAATGTAACCTACCCCGCACGCAAATGACTAACTGGACCGTCTCTGGCGCCAGAGCGCCTTAATAAATGGGACCAATCAAGGCCGTTGTGGGGACCACCTGTGTCCCGTACAGGTCAGAACCATTAGACCCACATTAGAGGGCCATGATAGACGCAGGCGCCACTCCAGCCACCCCAATAATGAGGATAATAAGAGTACCATAATGGCATATTTATGGGCTGGCTGGGAAGAGAAGAGACTGGCTGCAGAGTTTTTGGGGTTGTTCAGAATGGCAGGAAAGAAACTGGGATTCAGAGACAGGTGACTGTATGAGACTGCATTGCTTTCAGCAATAAACAATATCACAGGCTGCGATTTCAATTACCAACATGATTACGGGACTTAATCCTCCCTCTGAAAAAGACTGTAATGAAAGAAGCAGCAAACGAGTAAACCAGGAGTGATCAGAATAAAATTACTCACAAGAGACCTAGTTATGATACATTTCCATTTCCACTGGCTGCGCTGTGTAAAAGATCTGTCACACACCAGGTGGGCCCATCTTGGCATTTAATATGTTAATCTGTAATCTTCCTCTTCATTCAACTATTTTACTACAGGCACCGCGTAGAAGAGATGTTCTCCTTTTTCTTTATTTCTCTCCAGTACTCTAATTTTGACACTTCTCACTGCCTACAGGCGCTGGCTGAATGCTGGGAACTAAGGATGGGAGTGTTTAACCAATTAGTCATTTAAACATCCCGGTAGACCTCAGAAACACTCATCTTTTACAGTAAACTTTGTTTTAAAAATGTATTATCAAATGAGCTCTGTTTCCAAGTGTGTGTGGTGGAGCGAGGCAGCCCACCGATACCTGCAGCTATAGGAGCTGTGTAAAGGCATCATCTGTGCAACAAGCCAGTTCCCAATGAGTGTGGAAACTGCAATGAAGCAAAGTAACAAATAAAGTTTCTGATGTCGCTCTTGGTCGTCCTCTTGCAAAGGGGCGACGGAATGGCTCAGCTCTTAAGGAGCTTTGAAATCGAACCTTTAAGCTTTTTGCAAGCAATACAGTTAAAGTTACATGAATAAACATTTATAAAAGAGTGAGAATTCAAATTGTCATCGTCAAAATATGGAGACTCTCTCTTCCCCAGTCTCTGTCACACTCTCGATGTTGATCCTCGCCACTGTGTCTCGGTCCGAAAGTCAAAATGTATTTAAAAAAAAATTATAGATGTAACAATTTCCAAAACTCACATATTTGTATTGAACAAAGTATTCTGCTTCAATCCATATTTGTTGGCATTTAGACCGTCAAAAACAAACTGTGTCCTGTCTCCCGCACACACCTGAATTAACAGGGCTGTCTAGCAATCTAACAGCACCACAAATGACATTTATACAACCACAATAACACAAAATCAAATATTTTTTTGAAAGCAAACTGGTTTGTTATTAAGGATCTAAAAGTCACTCGTCACTCGTGCTGATTAACGGGGCTCAGCAGGCGAACATGGCGCTCCACTAAGCATCTCTGTAGGGAACAGATTCTTGCATTATATCATCTGAGTTCTAACAGTTAGTTAAAATCGCCTTAATACGAGCGTAGGAATCTTCAGTCACCCCTTCAGTTGTCAATCGTTTTTTTGCAGTTCATATTTACGGTCTGCTGTTCGGAGAGGACCAATACTGGAGAGTTCATTTTGTACTGCATTCTTTCCCCACAATGCTCAGTCCTCCTGGTGTTAAAAGGTGCAGTAGCAGGTGTGGGAAAGTTGACATACCCTTCAGAGCAATGAATTATGTATTATGTTGAATGGAAGTTAGTGGACTCGGTATGATGATGATGCCGTGGCAAATAAATGGTTTCTCATTGCTCTAACATTTGGCAACAACAGTTTGGACAAAATGATCTCTTTACAAGTTTAACAGCTTGTGAGTGATGAGTCAAACCAGTGTCGCTTAGCTCCTGTGGAAAAGCCTTCAAAGAATGGGCAACCTATCCCAAGCACCCCCCACCCATCCTTTGCCGCCCTCCAAAAAAAAAAGAAAAAAATGAGGTGCCAGACACTTTGGTGCACCCCCGTGGAGAGGAAGTGGAAGCGGGGAGCACCCCAAAGGGCAACGGAGGTCACCGCTGACCAGCGTGACTGCCAATGACCCCAGGGAAGGGTGGGATGGAGTCAATGTGTCTGGACCCCCAGCCCAATCATATATTACAAAAAAAAATAAAAAATCTGTCACCGTGTCGGGAGGGGTGAGTGGGAGGTGGCGGGGTTTAGGGGGGAGTGGGTGATGGTGGGTACCAGACTGGGGCACCTCGGGGGACTTTTGGGGAGGAAGAGCCATGCACCATGTCTCCTGCTACCAACCGTAGTTCCCTCATTTGATTGTGAAGCCATGAATAATGCATAGCGGATGGGACTGAAGGAGGGGGGGGGGGGGGGGGATGGAGGGGTGGATAGGGGGGGCTTCAACCTTAAAGGGGCCCTGCCACAGTGGGAGTCATTACCGATGAACAACCACACTGATGAGCCACGAAGAGAGAGAGAGAGAGAGAGAGAGGGACGGGAGAAGGAGGGAGAGAGAGATGTGAAATGAGTAGAGGAGAAAAACAAACAAGATATAAAAAAAGAAAGAAGGATGCCCATGAAACCAGGCTTCTCAAACATTTCAAGCATGCCGCTTATTGAGTGTTTTTTTCCCTCCCCTGTTTTCATCACTCTGTAGATGTTTTGTTGTTGTTTTCATCTGTTCATTCATCTATTCATAATTCAAATCGGGGAAATACTCGACATCTTTTTTTTCGCCCCCGTTTGTTTGTATTAGTTGCCTACGTTCTTTGTAATAAGTTTTATGTAGAGTAAATGTACAGTAAAAACTTTAAATACTGTGGTGCAAACTGGCGTGCCTACAGTCTAAGGCAAATCCCACTAGATAACAGAGATATTAATAATTGGTTAAAAAGCTTCCATCTAGGTGTTTAAAATGCCTGAGCTGATGCCCAATTTTCCTACAGCTGGAATAACCACTGTGATCAGTGTGGAACAGCGACGTAAAAGTGTGATATCTTCATGAGGACACGATGGAGCTTTGAGGTTGACTCAAACTGCAGCTCCTTATCCAACCACTTCACTGTGGCTGCTTCTTCTTTCACTACTTTTTGTGACAGATTTTCCCAACAAGGATGAACAGTGTTCTTACTGTTTAACTGACTAACTTCTGGGAATAGACTGTTCCAGTGTTAACAGACATTACAGTCAGGTAATGTTACCTCGTGGCGTTTTGGTCTGATACAGAGATGCTATGGCAGGAAGAGGGAACGGTACATGACTATAGTGACTGAAGAATAATCAATTAAAATAGGGCACCAATAGGAAACCAACTTTACAATATGACTCAGCATATTTTAGTGTTACTCAGTGGTGAAATAATTAGTCGACAGAAAAATGAATTAGTAACAATTATCGATAAGCAATTAGTCCTCAAAGTCTTTAATCTAAAAAAAAAAAGAATTGAGCTTCTTCAATGTAAGATTTGTTGCTTTTATCCATTTTTTTATCACTGTAAATTTAAAATGTGTAAACTGTCCAAAAGCAATTTGAAGGTATTAGCGTGGGCTCTGAAAACATGGCCTATTACAAAGTAAAGAAAAATAAAGAAAAAAACATTAATTGATAATGACAATAATTGTTAGATGCAGCCCTGTAATAATTCTGAATATAATCATTTGAGCTAAATGCACATTGCACACACACACACACACACACACACACCACACTATTCAGTGTGCTCACACTTGGATGATGACAAAAAAAACAAAGAGGCTCATACTTGCAAATCCATAGAAACACAATTTATTTCCGCATATGCAAGTTGCTGGAGCAGGAGGTGGGTGGGAGAGGGAAATGAGCAGAGCCATCCAGCAGTATTGCTGCTGCTAGCAATGTGTGCATGTGTGTGTGCATGTGTGTGTGTCTGTGCAGGTGTGTGTGTGTGTGTGTGTGTGTGTGTGTGTGTGTGTGTGTGTGTGCAGGTGTGTGTGTGTGTGTGTGTGTGTGTGTGTGTGTGTGTGTGTGTGCTTGAGAGCCGTTCCTGCGGCAGCAGCTAAGGCGCTGTAGCAGGACTAGGTGTTATCACTCATTCTGATTCCGTATTACAGCATGACGGATGGGCCCCCGCGGGCCGGTGAGCGTCGCCGCGCGCTTATTACCGCAGCTCTTAAGTGGGAGTTGATTTAGCTTAAATAGGTTGTTTCATAAGGAGAAGACACCAGCGCTGTCACCACTGCTCTGCTCCTCGCTACAGCAAACTGCCACTCTAATTGAATAATGCCTCCTCTACATACCTATTAGGGTGCTTAGGTACATAGTGTGCCCCAATAATTGCTTATACAACCTGGCTAATTTGGCCTTCACCCCCTGCACGCACACACACACACACACACACACACACACACACACATAACCCTCCTCTCCCCAATGTGTGATATTCATGTTGCCAATATAATCCCCAGTGTGTGTGTGCTCTATGTGGGTGAGTATTTTACAGTGTTGAATGTTCGAACATCGTCACTTTTGCTCCGGCGTATTAGCGAAAACAAAACAAATGGGCCTATATCTGAGTCATAAATTTGATATTCCTTGAACCTGAATCCAATGGAATCACTGGATTCGGAACGCTATAAAAGTGCAAATAGACCTACACTATAAAGGATTAGTGATTCATTACCATATCACAGGGAAATATTTGAGCATGCGGGCTCCAATAATGCGAGTGCCATGGTGTTTCAGCGTGGAGGTGGTTACGACGGGAGGAGGTTGGGATAAAGGCATTTCGATTAGCGAAACGTTGATCCGTTTCCCCGTCTCTGTTGGCTCTAAGAGATTATTGCTGATGCAACAGTGCGGTGGCATGTGAATTGCGCGCCGCTGTGGAGTGGAACCGGTGCCAGCTCTCTGTAAGTGAACAAGGGGCCATGGATTCTTGCCAGCAACAACATACTCCCGGGAAGCCGAAGTTGGCCGTCAATCATGAGCCCTCAAATGGAAACGCACCAACCCCCCCCCCCCCCCCAGACACTTCACTCAGTTTGTCAGACAGACGCACCACAGATATTCATACACAAACACTAACACACAGACACAAAGGGGCACTAAAAGTGAAGAAAAAACAAAAGGGTCGGTACTTTCAGGGGGAAGTTTGATCAGCTCCCAGGACGTCTAGATTAATGCTTCGGAGCAGCCGCACTAAATCTAACTGTGAATTCAAGACCTCGTGAAGAAGATGGGAATTTCTCCAGCTCAGCCCTTAGGTCAGAAATGATCAGGTTAGAATATCATTTTACTCACTGGACAGAATTCTAAATATATGGAGTTGGTATCTGCTAAACATGCTGCACAAGCATGTAAAACCATCTTCAGTAAGTCACAGTGATTTGATTAAAGCAAACTTAAATTCAGAGTTAAATGTGCATTGTATCTGTACACTATAGGTATAAGCATGATATGCCTTTCTGGTTCTATTAGTCATGTTTTTGAACAAACATCTTTATTCTCATGTGTCTTTTTCTAGCAAAGGACTTTTATTCAACAGTAACATTCAAACTGCAGAGTGACTAACTACTCTGCTAGTAGCAAAGGCCAAACATAAATCAACAAGTATGACAAAAGGAACTTCTCTCTTCTTTGTCTAATATAAGCCAGCCTGACATAATTGGAAGAAAAAAATTGTCTCATCTCATAATTTCCAGCAAAAGCAACCGTTTGATTGCCCTTTTCTTGCAATCTTTAGACCTATTAAGATGTTCTGCTGTAATGATGGATTTATTTTTATTTTTATACTTTCAATGCCTAACTACACATTTTCACTTTGTTGGGTCTAAAGGCCCAAATGCACCTTATCCATGTTGTTTGTTTTGTAAAATAAAATTGACTGGGTGTTCGTTACTGTCTGTCAACTTTGACTTAATAACTACAGAGAAATGAGAAAACTGAGAATAGACTGACTGGGAACCACTGACTTAAATAATAAAAAACATAAAATGCCATAAAAGTACTAAATGTCAACCAGAAATGCATTGCTTGAATTTGATAACGGACTGACCTAAATTTAAAATGGTAGATATGAATAATGCGCTCTTATGCGCTCCAATAGTGACACACACACACACACACACAAATCAACACTCATGCACACAATAAACACACTATACATCCCCACATGGACCAGTTATCAAGCACACACACATTTCATCACACAAACACACTCCCATATGCACACATTCCCACACACACACACACACACATTTACAGAGTATACATTTGTACAACGTATGCTCACACGTGCCCACACACCCACAGCCCTGTGGGTGCTCTGGTGTGCCACCCCGCTCTCTTTCCCATGCGTGCTGGCTGTGCCCTCTGGTTGGCGGTGATTGATGACGGCCATGGCGAGGCAGATCATTTGGGTGGCCCCATCTACACAGGACGTAAATCAAATCAGCTTCGCTAATGATTCTCAGACGCTCATCTGGCAGCCGCGGCCAGAACCCTATCGGGTCTCGCGCAGAAGGGACAAAGGAAACATCAATAAGTCCCAGAATGATTTTATTTGACCATCCGTTCCAGGGATTGATGTCCATTTTCTTAAAGATTTCTAGGTGAAAGAGAGGCACCTCTGTCTGGGAGAAAAATCAAGATCTCATCATCTGTGCTGCATCACAAGTGTGAAATTGATGCGCATGTGTGTGTGTGTGTGTATGTGTGTGTGTGTGTGTGTGTGTGTGTGTGTGTGTGTGTGTGAAGCTCTATGGATATGCATCTATTTAGATGTGATGCAAGGTGGTGTAATGTAGCTGAATAGGCAAAAGATTGCTTCATTGGAATATCTAAGATCAGCTGAGCCAGGTAGAGAATCTAAAAATAAAAAAACCTACAAAACAATCAAACAGGTAGCGGCGATGAAGAGAATAAAAATCCACCCAGCAGACACGTCTGTGGGCCCTGGGTCCTGTTGCTGGCTGTGATGTGATGGATAACCCTGGCAGGTGAGACGACCTCAAACCCTCCGGCCTCCGGGGGTGACCCATTACAACTTTTCATTAAAACGTCTGTCCGGTGTACCGCCTTGATTTGTCCATAATATATGACGCCATTACAAGCTAATTAGTGGCAGGATCCCTCTGCCCTGCTCGGCATGCCAGGCCCCTGGCAGTTAGGAGAGGGCACACACTGCTGGCTCCGGCTGAACAAGTACTAGCAAAGGCTACTCTCACCAGACTGGGCTTCATTTTCCTTTTAATCTGTGCTCGTCAAGCTCGGTAACTACAGTAGACTGCTGCTGCTCAGAAGCATTACACAAGTAGTAGTAGTAGTAGTAGTATCTGCTGGTACTGTTACACTGTGATCGTTTGGGAAATTATATTTTCATTTGCATAAATGCTCAGAGATTTTATTTCCAATATAAAACTCAATAAACGATTTGATAACACAGCCACAATTTTGGAGAATATTTCAGGGTGGATCAATCGGTTTTAAACTATTTTTGTGTTTGCGCCTTCCAGTGATCACTTCACGAGCAAAACACTGATTTATACCTCCGATTTTCCTCACACTTTTTTCAGCTTGTCACAGATTGAATCACTACTAATCAGTGATTGTGAGAGCAACAAATTATTTCAATGTTTTATAGGAGTGTGATTGATAACCTTCCTTTAAAAAGAAACTGAATTTAAAGCTGGATTCCTTTGTCTTTACAGTTATTTGACCCCAGCAGAGGCCTTGTAAAATTCAAAATGTGCACCATCTGCATACAGAACAAATGTTTAACAGTAGCCTAGCGGAGCAGAGAGTGGCTGTCCTCAGCAGCTTGTCTATAAGATTGGAGGGGAGGGGAGGGGGGGGGGGGGGGGGGGGGGGGGGGGGGGTCTCATCAAAGCCAGTGCATCGATGCATGAAAGTCAATCCACTGCTTGTGTGTGTTTTATTTATTCATTAGTGACACGCGGCTTGAAAAGGAAGAAGAAAAAAAAAGACAAGAAAGTTCCATTCAAATAGGCATGGCATCCCTGGAGCGCCATTGTAAGAAACAAGGGGGGGGGGGGATAATGTGTGCGTGTGTGTGTGTGTGTGTGTGTGTGTGTGTGTGTGTGTCTGTGTGTGTGTGTAAAACAGGGTGCTGGAGGAGAGGGAGATGAGGGAAGAGTGGGATGACTTCTTTTAATTTGGGGAACCCCTCGGGGGAAATCGAGCCCGTGAACACACAATTACGACAGTCATCAGTGAAGCGCGCACGTGAGGAAGTCGGGCGTCGAGCGTAAAAGGAAAATAACAGGATGGAGAAGGAGGAAATGATATGAAGCATTATT
>NC_136534.1:20832343-21339843 GCF_910591455.1 Pholis gunnellus
TTTTGATAATACATTTATTATTTAAGTTGCTTAATTTATTGTGCAAAAATGGCAATCATATGTTTGGTCCTAGCTTCTTGAAGATTTGCTGCTTTTATAAGTTAATGAATACTTGATAGTTTTGACTGTTATTTGGGACAGAAATGCATGATGGTCATTCATCACTATTTAAAAAATAAAATATTAATAAGTTAAACAGAATGATTTACAGATGAATTCATCATGAAAATAATCATTAACTTGTCCTAATTCTATGCTAAAATACTCTAAAATGCCCTTTGACATTCAATTAGATAACATAATAAAAGCTCTTGAGGCTGCTTTGGCTTATACTACTAAATACTTAAGTACTTAATAATAATACATTGAAAGTATTGTAGTACAGTTAGCAGATCATTATGAAGACGAGTTGTTTCACCATGGGGGATGCACAACAATTCTTAAAAGAAGAACGACACACTTCTGCTACGCAGCTTTTTATAACATTTGTTTCATTAATATTATTCATTATGTAAGTTTCTCTGGATGAGAGCGTCTGACAGATGTCATAAATGTGAATATAAATATTAGCAAGAAAGTGGAAGTATAAGCTTTTCATCAGGCTGCAACATTTTGTAAATCCCAACAAAAAAAAAATCTGTGTTGACCCTAAATCAACTCATCCTAGCCGTCATCATTCATACGTTGATTTATATATCAGATGTTACCAAAGAAATGGAGCCAAAAAACCCAAGAGAGACTTTTTAAAGATTTCAGACAGAAAACAATGACAGAAACGAGCTCCGTCGACATCTCTATCTATCTTTCCTCATGTGACACTTTCTTAAATATTCCAATCGAGAAGTGGGCAGAGACGCAACACAACCTCATGAATTCAAATGGGCGATGCCCGGAATGCCAATGGTTTCAGTCTTCCCTGCTGCTACCAATTTATATTTTCCATATGGGTCCTTAAACGCAAATGGAAGTCAGCCTGTGCCCTTCTATCCCTCCTTGCCTCCCCCCTGGGGACAAAGGCGGTCAAAAGTCAAGGAAATTCTGATTCCTCAGCACAGCACACCAAGGGCACCTAAACACAAACCAAACAGCTCCCACAATGCCTCGCTGTTGGCAAACTTGGGTTCCCTCCCTCAGAGATCTGCTAGTATTCTAAATGGTAATTATCACACACACACACACACACACACACACACATTTGCAGGCGTGCATACACACTACCTGGACTGTACAGATGAAATGCAAAAGACAAAGAGGAGAAAGGGAGGAGTTCAGGGAGAGACGGAAGAGAAAATAAAGTGTAGTAAGAAGAAGAAAAAATGGAAGTGTAGCAATTTAAACCAGAAAAAAGAGAGAAAATGTCGGGGAAAAAAAGTGGTAGGTATGTAAATGTGGAGTCAGAGAGTTCAGGAGGAGAGAGGAGGTATAATGTGCTGAGCTGACCTGGGGGCCGTGGGGCTGAGTGTCCAGGGGCCAGATCTCAGTGGTTATCATTATGTTGAGGGGGAGGTGTTCTCGGTCCTTCTCTCCATCCCTCCCCCCCCCCCCCTCCTCCAGCTCGAACTCCATTTCTCTCCCAGGGCAAAGGTGAGGTGGCCTGGGGAGCGGCGGAAGGTGAAGGGTAACGCAGGGCGGAGCACGGGGTCAGCGTCTGTCGTTAGTGCTGCAGCTTGACCTGCTCACCTACAACTTCAAGTTTCACTCCCAAAGTTTTTTTTTTTTTTTTTTTTTTTTAAAGCTTCTTTTTCTTGTCGCCCGCCGTCTCGTTCTCTCACCGACCGCCAGACCGAGCCGGGATAGATGAAACGTCCCCTTCTGAATCTTAATCGGTCAAATGTTTCATTCACGGAACTTGCCTGGTGAAGTTTGACAAAAAGTCCCAAATAAAATTTTAAACATAGAAATGTTCTTTTCCTAAAGGGATTCTTACAAAAAGGGAAAAGTATGCATTTAATCAGATTAATTTGGAGTTTATTTATGCATCTGCACATGTCTACAATAAAGAGAATAGGCCTATACGAATGCAGTACAGTTTTGTCTGTGGACAGAATATATAATGTGTCCTACGGCTTTTTTTTTGTTTGGTATATCACTGCAGAAATTATTAAAGATAAAACTTTGTCATTTATCTCATCTAGGTTTCTAGTACTAAATGATCCTAGAGATTTTATAATGGTTACAGATAAAGGAAAAATGGGCAGAAAAGACTGGAGAATGGAGTTCAAGTGGGAGATGAGAAGGTAGAAGGACCCTTACGCCTTAGATGTAGGAGATCAAAAACACACACACACACACGACATGTCTAAAACACATGGCACTTTCTACACATTAGAAATCATCTGTTTACAAAAAGCCTCGCTCCAACAAAAGGTGTTCTTTTCACGCAGAACGAGGCCGTCGGCCCTTTCATTGTCAAGCTCCTTCTTTTCTTCTCTTCTCTCAACACCGCCCTCTTTATCAGTGCAATTACAGCACAAACAGGACTCATCATTGGCCCAACTGTCCTCTCCTATCGTCTGCATTTCCATGAGCAACCTAATTAGTCCTAAAGAGAGAAAAGCTGATGAGCGGAGGAGAGCGGAGAGGCAACGAGAGAAAAGACCAGCCATCGTGTCCATTTGTGTGGGTTTGGAACAGCAATTGTATGTTTGTGTGTGTGTGTGTGTGTGTGTGTGTGTGTGTGTGTGTGTGTGTGTGTGTGTACGGGTGTATTTCTCCCCTCTGTGGGTTTTTTTTTTCCCTTTCTTTTTGTTTGTTGTTGTTGTCCTCACTCTTTCTATCTCCTTTTTTTTTTTCCCAGAGAAAGAAAGCCTTCAAAGGAGCGATTGTGCAGAGCGGCTGAAGTGGTCCGTTGGTAAGCGGACAGCAGAGCAACACAACAAACATGGCTGGCACTAATCAGGGCCCCGGCTAATGTAAACAATGTCATTTTTTGCCCTTAATGAGCCAATTTTCCGCAGATACGAGAGGGCTAACAATTGGGGCAGCGCCTTTGATGTGATTCATCTGAAGGTTTGTTTGTGATCGCTTGGCACTTTTTGTTGGAAGCCCTGCGCCCAGCTGCTTTCATCTACCCCTGAAAAGGGAGAGCAACGGCTCACTTGGGTACAGAGGGAGGGGGGGAATAAAAATAATAATTTTCTTTTCTTTCCCTTTAAAAAAAAAAAAAAAAAAGACAACCACCCTCCCCCTTTTTATTATAAACTAGTCCTAATCAGCTGACCGGCCCCCTCCTTCTTGTCTCCCTCCCCTTTAGCCCCCCCCCCCCCCGACACACACACACACACACACACTTCTGTGAACATGCATACAAGAGCGAAGGAGCATCGTTCATGAGGGATGAAAAAAAAAAAACGAGCGTCGTTGGAGCCGGGTGTCTATAGCGATCAAATAGCGAACTCATTAAAAGGCGCCCCGGTGTGCGAGCGGTGGACACTGACAGGGCCTTCATTAACATGGTGCTGACAAAAGGTGAGGCAGACCAAAGAGGCAGCCGGCGGGCCAGGTGTGTGTGCCGCGGCGCCTTTCAAGATGGCACCATAGCCAGAGGCAGGCGGGCTGGCAAGCACGCTCCATCAAATGGCATACTGACCAAGAACAAGCTGGTTCTGATGAGAGAGAGAGAGAAATAGAGTCAAAGAGATAAAGAGTTTTTCAGTGTTTACTAAATCCTCCAAACTTCCCATCTGCAGTGTGTTCGCGGCGAGATAATCCTGCCAAGCGACGGTCCGTTTCATGAAGCAGACCAGGAAAAACGTGTCTTGTGCTGATTATCATAATAAAGTGAACTCTTCAAAAGTTCAGTACAAGGCCACAAGAACACACAAATAACAAAAAAAAAAAAACAGGAAAGAGGAAAGAGAGGGATATTGATGTAATGAAGGTAGTCAAAGGTAGTGACCAAAGGCAATACATCGCCCACGTCCAGGCCTGTTCCAATCAATCACCAGAGCTGAAGTGAAGTCAACTCCAGGCTAGTCAGTCAGCCAGGCCCCCATTACATCCACACACACACACACACACACACACACACACACACACACACACACACACACACACACACACACACACACACACACACACACACACACACACACACACACACACACACACACACACACACACACACACACACACACACACACACACACACACACACACACACACACCTTCCTGCCTCTCTGGCCATGAGTCAGGGGCCCTCTGGGGCCAAGCGCAAATACACACACACACACACACACACACTGCACCTGCTGGGCCCTGCAGTTACCAGCTGTCAAATCCACGTGCTCTGTGCCGTCTGTTTAATGTGTGTGTGTGTGTGTGTGTGTGTGTGTGTAAAGAGTAAAGGGTTGCAACAAAGTTACACACCTCAGCTGGGCAAAGAGGAAGAAAGTGATGAGGGACCTTCAAGGACATTTACCTGCATTCAACAAATGTTCGAACACAAATGAACGACATAAAAGGAAAGATCAGGGCTAAATAGCATTAAACTGCCCCTTCCCCAAAATCAGCTCTTCACATACTGATTAATCATTTAGTCGCTTCATTAATTGATCAATCTGATGAACAGAATATGGTCAAGAATACTGATCAGTTATTTACCAAGCATGTCAAATACTGGTTCTACTTCTCAAATGCGAAGATTTGCAGATTTTCTCCGTCTTAAAATCATTGTAAATTGAAAACCTTTGGGTTTTAGATTATTGTGATGTGGCTTCTTTTTTTTTTACCATTTCCAGGCATTTCAGAGACTAAATACTTTGATAATTGATGAATTCGTTAGTTGAAGCCCTGCATCATTGTAAGAAAAATCACCCCAGCTGTGAAAGTGCAAATTAAAAAGTGATGCACGCGGCACCGGTGGCAGCAGAAAGAACCATTAATCAGTAAAATGGATAGATTTGGTGGAAAAATACAAGACGCATTACAGTGTTTACCTCGAGGGCATGACCTTAATCCTGAGCCCCCGCCCCCCCACACCTCTGTAAGGGACAGAGAGATAGGAAACCAAGCTCAGGCAACAATGAATAACATGTCTGTTTTGGGGGGGGGGGGGGGGGGGGGGGAGAGAAATCAATAATGTGTTGTGATGTGAAACTGATTCCCCACTGGATTTGGCTGTGCTCTGTGTGGCCCTGAGGTAAATAGTGTACTTTGTTACAGTGTGTAGCAGTAAGCCTTGGAGACCTGTGTAGCGATTAAGCCGTATTGGAGCACATTAGCCCAGGCCATGTCATGGCAGGCTGAAACAAGCCTGGCATGGAAGGGAAAAAGGATGAAGACGGCGGGTACACCGGAGGGAACGGAGAGGAAAAATGGGATCAGAAGAGAATAAAAGAAAATGTAAAAAAAGAAAAAGAAAAAAGAAGAGAAATTCGAGGAAGGAGTAGAAAAGGGACAGAGATAAAACAAGAAAGAGAGAAAATATGACGGAGAGAAAAAAAGTGCGACGGAGACATGACATTTATGTGACTACATCGTCATACAGGACTCCTCCACAGACGCATCTTCATGTCCGGAGTGAGACGAAAGACGTACTGCAAAAACTGACACACTTCCTGGTGTCACTGCTGACAGTAAAGAGAAAGACAGCGGGGATGGAAGGGTGGAGCTAGGATAAAGAGAGGGAAACAGAGACAGAGCAGGGGTGGAGAGAGTGACAAATTCCCATCTAATGGCTATTTACAGCCCCACACACACACACACACACCTCACCGCAGAAACCCGAGGCCTCAACCCCCTTTTTTCTCATTTCCTCCTCTTTATTTATCCCTCTCCTTTCCTCTGTGGTAAATTTGTCACTTTTGCATAATGGCGCTACACACTGGTGTGGACCGCTGTGAGGCGCCGGGTGGAAGTGAGATGTGGCAAGATGAGGCCGCTCAAGGTGTGATGGAGAAAGTAGGGACGGTAATGGAAGGGAGGACGGAGGAGTCGATGGCTGCAATTCTTTCGTCAATCGCTGAGGAGAAAAAAAAAAAAGAAAAAAAAAAATCTCTGACCATCTTCCTAAACCCCCATCCCCCGCTCTTGTTCTGTCCCCCCTTGCCCCCTGTCACCTACCTCTCCCCTCTTGTACACCACCCCCTCCTCTCTTTCACTCTCTCCTCTCTCCTCTCTCCCCTCTGCCCAACCCTCCACCCCCCCCCCTTGTCTCTCCAGGAGGCAGTTGTCAATCAAGCGCGTCTCCCACAATCCCTCTGGAGCTCATTGTGCCCGCGGTCGCTGGCGGAGGCAGGCGTTGTGAGGCGGCAGTGAGCCGCAGATGGAGGGAGCGCTGTCAATCATTGTCACTAATTATTAATTTCTGTCACTCAGGCCCCCGTGGCAGCCACGTAACGGGGGCCTCTCTCTCACTCGCTGTCTCTCCCTCCACTCCTTCTCCATCCTCCTCCTCCTCCTCCTCCTCCTCTCCACTCATTCAGAGAGTCGGTCTGCATCTCTGTCCCTCCCGTGTTCACTCCCTTTCTACCTCCCTTGTCCCTCGTTAAAGTCTCTGCCTCTCCTTCGCCTTTGCCGCCGTCGTTTGGGTCGCCTGTTGTTTCCATTTCAACTTCCTCCCTCTCTCACCCTGCTGTCCGCTCTCTCTCTCTCTCTCTCTCTCTCTCTCTCTCTCCACTCCCCCTCTTCTCTCTCTCTCAACGCTCCCAGTGTGAGTTGATTTGGTATGCCACCCCGGCCACAAAAAGTTCAACCTTTCATTATGTGGTGCACGTGCACTAAGAACTGCCCCCTCTCCCCTTCCCTCCCATCACCAGGTCAGTCCCCTTGACTCTCTGCTCCTTTTTAATTGTATTCTGCCCTCCACCCCTCTCAGCCTCTCCCATACACCACGTCAAACTCCTCTAATTCTTCAAGAATCCCCAAAAAGACATTCAAAAGACCTTCTTGTCTTTTTTTTTCCTCCCTTTCTTTTTTTTTTTGTAAAGCTGAGACTCAGCAGGTCTATGTTGAGGTTCTGATTTGATTTGGTGAACTTGGTGTTTTCAATTTGCACACCGAAGCTTTCGCCTGTGATGTCACTGTGATGGCGGCTAATGAGGGAGGCCTGACCCGCATGTAGTAGCGACTGAGAACGGGGCCAGTCCACTCTGCTAAGGGTTCTGATCCAACCTCACCTCATTACCAAAGGTGGTGGGCTGGGAGGAAAAGAAGAGAGAGAGAAAGAGAAAGAGGAGAGAGAGAGAGAGAGAGTGTTGGTGATTAGGAGTTAGGGTGCATGCACGCACACACACAAACACACACACACACACACACAGCCATTCATATATTCCCGAAAACACACTGCTTGCACACAGGCCCACATCTAAATATTGCCATGCTACGCCAACATAAATGCATGCACTGACTCACACAGTGCTATACACACACCATGATATCATTATACACACACACACACACACACACTCCGGTGAATTCCACCTAAACGCACACTCAGAAAAATATAGATTAATCTTATTATTTGCCCACACAAGCATTTTCAGTCACACACATGCGTACGTAAACACAGACATAAAGTGTCTCTCGATCTCCTCTCACATACCTGCTGATTAACACATACACGCAATCGCAAACATGCATTAAATAACACATGCATGCTCATGTTTTTGCAGCCACAGATGCACTCACTTACACACACACACACACACACACACACACGAGCATTCACTCCCTAACACCCATCTCAAAATATACACAAACACGCATATGAATGATATCCGGTGTACCCAGTCTCTATAAAACACACACCCACCATATACATCTTCTCCGCTGCCTCCTCCAGGATTACTATTCGCGAGTCGCGACAGGCCTGTGCTGCTCTAATGAGGGGCCGAGGAAGAGGCCAGCTGGACACCACTGATCCTTTACCTCCCTTCTCCCTCCATCGCTCCATCTATACCTCTCTGCATCCATCCATCCATCCACCCACACACACACACACACAATCCCTCTGTCCCCCCCCCAAAAAAAAACCAGCATGCCCCACAGTCCTGCTCTGCATACAGCCATTAGCACCCCTCTACCCCTAACCTTCTGTCTCTCTGCACCCACCACCTCCTCCCACCTTCCTGTCTGCCTCTTTTCTTCAGTCTCCTCTCTTTCCTGTCGCTCTCTTTTCCTCGGCACCTGTCACTTTTACTTTTACTTTTCCCTGTCTTCCCCATCTCTGTTGTTGTTGTTTTTTTCGCTCTCTTTCTCCATCTCCTCTTTCTCATCTCCTCTTACCTGTCACTGTCTTTCTCATCCCATCTGATTGTCTCTTTACTCCCTTCATCTACCAATGCCTCTCTCTCTCTCTCTCTGTCACCAACCTCCTTTCTCACCCTTCCCTCAATGTGTGTGTGTGTGTGTGTGTGTGTGTGTGTGTGTGTGTGTGTGTGTGTGTGTGTGTGTGTGTGTGTGTGTGTGTGTGTGTGTGTGTGTGTGTGTGTGTGTGTCTGTGTGTGTGTGTGTCAGCATTCAGCACCTCAGTGGAGACAGGGTTTATTGGGGTAATGCATTTATCACTGCTGCAAGCCAGGGCCTCACCTCCTTCTTTGAGCCAGTGAGTAATGAAAATAGGATCAGTTCTGACAACACTCTGCAACACACACAAAGACTCACACACAACGCACCAATGCAACACAAACCCCCCAAAACCACCAGACCTAAGTGATTCTTACGAGCACACACACAGTACCTCTTTCACATGACTTGGCTGTTTCTAATGAGATGGCCTTTTGTTTTTCTATTATTTCATATAACTGATTCTTTGTCTTTGATACATTTAAGTGAAAACAGTTGCTTTGTAGTAAATTGATAAGCTTCAGCAGCTAATTAGCAGTGTTTAACTACACAGAGATTAGAGGTACACAAGCTGGAAACTGAAAAAGAGAAGCAGTCCACTTAACACTTTGTTCTAAAACACCCCTGAGGTACATTATCTTCTCATCTACCAAGAAATGTTGTGTAATTTACTATCTCTTTGGAGGACATTACAATATGGAAGCTGAAGACCTATATACGTATATATGTGATGAATGAAAGATGCTTAACATTTCAACATATTTAAAGTGATGTCATCATCAAGTAAGAACCAAATGAAGAAGTCGAGAAAAGTATAAATCTGATGTTTCTTAAATAAATATGGACATCAATGAGCTGAAACTTCTGTGTTTGAAACTACACCACAGCCATCAGCAGGTGTTTCCACACATCCAGAGCTCTGATCACTTTAGAGTGATACAGTTATGTTTCAAGATCAAATTGTAATATTGTACCTTTGGGGGGAAATTAAATTGTGAACTTGTGTCTAATTAAAATAACTAGATGGGTTTGTCTATCCACATTGATCACATTGCTGCAGAATTTATTTTCTGACTTTCAAGCTCTTTCAATGCAAAATCCTAAATACTTTGAAAAGATGTGGAGACCATTTATGGACTTCCTCAAAAATGGTCCCAATAAGGATTTTTCAATAGAAGGATCTTCTTTATCAAGTATAAAGTTGTGACTTAAAGTTGTAACAAGAAGCAAAGAAATATCAGCTTCAATGATCAATATCTCAAATTGGTTAATAATTAATTAATTTACAACCCGATGTCAGCAAAACTGTATGCATGTTTTCTTCAAAGTTTAAAAATACAGATTCAGACCCAGATGTTGTACTAGCATTGAGAAGTAGTGCATGAGTTTACATTTTATTGCATGATAATAGATTAAAAATGTAAATTCAAAACACAAGTTAAAACTGTTGCAAATTGTAGACGTATTAGAAACAATTTAACCCCCTTTGATGTACATTAAAGCCATGATTGTCTCACAAATGAACCACTGTCTTAGTAGCTGGACACAGACATCTAGAACCATATTCAAAATTAGTAAAAACACGATACTTCATAAACAGGCTTTGAAAACATTGGTTAAAAAAATATATCATTGTAAAATTGTAACCTAATATGACTGGGCAAACATGATAAGAACAATTCTGTGCTTTTAACTGTGCTATGCCTCAAATGCTTCATATTTCACCAGGAATCACTTCTCCATATATTTTCTATAATACTGTCAAGCTGAATGTAAAGGATTGTTTTGTTGGACTGTTTGTGCTTCATATTACGCTTTCATTAATTACCCCAACCCAAATCCAGACGCCCAATGGTCCTCAATTACATCCGGTCCACCGAGCAACAATATGAAACACCATTTGTTTTTTACATCTGACTAAATCTAGAAAATACAAGTGGGATTAGGAAAGGCTACATGTCCAACTATTTCAGCCATGGTTTTCTAGGGAGAAAGAAAGCAGGTAAGGATCAAGTGTTAATGGCCAGGGGTGCCTGTCTTATCCCATTTGCTCTCTCAGTGTCGGGAAAGTGGGGGAGGTCTTCACCAGTTTAAAACGATACCATCACCACAGGTATTCCAGCGAGGCTCTGATTGGCCTTGACAGAACAAAACATCGCCGCAGCAAACGACTCAAGCACCTCCCACTACATCAGACTCAAGAGGACAAGGTCAGATCAGCTGCAGACATAAAGTTCAATCTTAGAAAACAAACTTCTCCTCAATCTGCACACTTAAAACGGAGCGCATTGTAGCCGCGGAGAGAGCGTTGCTAATACACCAAGTGGTGCGTGGAGAGCCGAAGTCAAAAGACTGCTGACTAATGTGCCGAAATGGCTGGAAATACTCTGTGTTATTGCAGATGGCAGAGGTATTTGTTATTCATATGGCCCTCAAGCTGCATCCACAAGGCTTGCGTGAAAGTGTGTGTCTGCATGTGCAATGCGTGGACGTCTATGTGTGTATGCTTTTGTGTGTGTGTGAGTGTGTGTGTCTTGCGCTTCATCCACAGTGCTGAGGATGCCATTAATGCTTGCTGCTGATCGCCCTCCCACATTTAAATAACAATAGTGCAGTCAGAGAAAGCATCGGTGTGAATCCAACCCGCAAAACACCCAGGAGCTGCAGGCCTCACTCCTGCTGTGCGTGCGTGCATGTGTGTGTGTGTGTCTCTCTGTGTGTGTGTATGTGTGTGTTTGTGTACGTGTGAGCTTAGGTGCACTTGTGCACAAACAGCCACATACATAGGAGTCTGAGAAAAGATAGTAGGAGAGACAGGAAGGAGAGCAAGGAAGACAGCAAGACAGAGGAAAGCAGGCTGCAGCAGTGTCTAAAATACACATAGTCACTGTGTTGTGCAGATAGCTTGTGTGATGAGAAACTGCAGGTCCATGGAGCTGCCCCATTAGCATGCACTGGTGAACCCTGGATCCCTCAGTGGTTGAGCTACCCGTCTTTTAAATTTAATATGGCACTGGGCCAGAATACCAACTGGAAGGTTTCAGTCTTATTTTTCACCTCGGAAATATTAGACATTTCAAGTTTTCCCTCTTATTGTTGCTTCATTAAAGTCATTACAGTGGCACTATTACAGGCACAGCAAGTGACAGCAGAACTTTCACTCAGCATTTCTGTCATTATAAAATCATTTGGACGGCACATCACGAGCATCGCCAACGTGCGTGCAGTGAGCTCACAGAAATGCAATATCAGAGACAATGTCAAGGAACGGGAATATCACGTTGCTTTCAATCTAGGACCCACAGTTATTTTAGTTCTAACTAAACACTTTAAACAAGCAGCCCAGTTTATGATTTCACCACAATAAACAGATCAATGCATCCATTTATCTATTTTCAATACCCGCTGATCCCTGGCAGGAGGGGCAAGACACACTTCCAGCTCACATTGGAGAATACAGATCTCAAGTCTATAAACAAGCATTCAGAATTACATTCACAGCTACTGGAAACTTAGAGCTTAACCTAAAACTAACCCACACTTCTTTGGATTGTGGGAAGAATCCAGACATCACAAGCACCAATTTAGCATTTACTAAAGGACTTTGTCACAGCAGACAGTTTGACTCGACATACTCTGAAAACAACAGGTTTCCTCATGACATTAACAATGACATCATTCTATCTAGCATGCACAATACCAGGACCCTGACAATAAAGCAGCTATAATCATTACTTACAACTGTGCTTCTACTGTGACATGTCAAAAACACAGTGGACTTCACTGACGCCTCATTGAAATGGTAGTATTAGCAGACTGCCACCATCCTACACCAAGATAGTGTCAACTTATTTGAGGGTACTCACCAAAATGCATCATGTCCCCTCTTAAAAAGATCAATTTGGCCCCATCTCTTCTTAAAGTGGTGTTGATGGCTAACTTTAGCATTAGCGATAGTTGAAAAACGTCTTCCTTGCACCCAAAGCAATTTACTGCGCTAATTGCTAACGTTCGCGCAGGTGCGGCACCATCCTCCCTGAACGCTGTCTCCGACAAAAGTTGATAATACAAACTCACCTGTGTGTAATGTGACGTTAATTAGCTCCACGGCAACAGTTTGGGAGAGTTCACGTACATTACGTCCGTAACGTGCAGTGAGAAACACACTTCAAACAGGTGGGATGCAGATTCCTTAAAGTTTAAGGGTTACACTAAATAACGTGACGGTGACAATCCGTGTCTATGGTGCAGGATTTGTACTCCTTGCTCGTGCTGCAGTGCAAGTGGCTGAAAAATGTTTTTTATACATATATCATCTTTTCTGAAATGTTCAAACATTCTCCTGCTGGTGATTTCCTGTTGACATTCTAATTCACATAAATATATATACCGTTGTAGGCCTACTTAATTAATTAATTAAAATGTGGAACGTTTTAATTAATATTTAAAACAGCACTTAACCTACATAAGTTAGCATTCAATAAGACAAACAACTAGTCTTAACCACTGACACTGTCAAAACATAATGTAGGCAGAAATACAATGAGTGATTTGTTAATTTAGTGCAGAATTAAGGACTCAAATGACAGCTATTGCATCATCAACATAGATTGTCAACAATTATTCTGTCTAATATATATACTAGAAGGTCTATGGAGACCTTTTCGGAATTGCATTGCAAGGCAACAGCATGGGTTTCACGCTTACTTCCAGTCAGCTGATTTACTTTAGTATTTTTTGACATTTACAGCTGTGAAACTCTGGATGGGAACACCCTCATATTTTTTTTCTGTCACCTGTGTGACCATAAAGTGGAGCCTACCTTATCATTACATTTACATAATCAGGAACCTTGTTCTATCTGACCTTTTAGATTAGGAACAGCAACTGCACCATCATGCTTCATTGTTTGTCATTTCTGTGGACTGGAAGGAAGGTACATTACATCCATTAAAATCAATACTGAACATGCAAGAGATGTAGGCCTACCTTACATTTTTAATGTAAGGTAGGCCAGTCAGGACGAGCCAATGCATCCAATGCAATGTGTATCCTAAAATCTAAAATGCTCTGACACTCAACTCCCTCGCGTTATACTTGAACTGCTTTCTCTCTTAATAATCGGAGGAACCATTCTGCATCAGCATCTTTCCATCCACTTTTTAATCTTCCTCCATCCATCTTACACATCCCTGGCTCACAAGCACACACAAACACATGCGATACACTCAAACAGGTACACAGCTGCAGGATGCAGTGTCTCTCTTCTCACCTCTCTGTTACACTCTGTCACAGAACACCTACTCGCTGGCATTCCGCACACAGAAATACTCAAGCTAACATACTATACTGTGCCTTTATGAGCATACTGTATGCACACACACACACCGACTGATCCCTTTCAGATTGCTTCGAGTAGAAGTCACTGTGAAATAAAAGATACACAGATAAAGCACTAAAATTCTCAGATGTCCCTTTGAAGGCTGTCAGCAAATAAATCCAGAATACTTATAAACTTATCTCCACATGCATCGTCTTTTATTCCTCTTGTGATGTGCCACAAATTGATGCCCAACAGTCACAAGAGCACACGGCACACGAGACAAGCAGAGGAGGGAAGTAAAGAGAGGAGGGAAGCAAAGTATAAGTGGGATGCCGCGGGTGCAGAGAGTTGTGAGAGACTTTCGGGAAGAAAAAAAAAAAAGACGGAGACAAAAAGAGTGAGAGGCTGAGTCTAATAAGAACCAGGAGACGGCGTGCTGATGTCTTGTGGTGCCATTTGAATACAGGGCAGCAGCAGCTGGAGTCTGTGTCGAACAGCTCTGCACTTCACACAGCATCAGCATCAGGAGAGCAATAGCGCTGGTAGTACTCTGCTGGAGTCTTACGCTGCTTCACACACTCCCACAGACCAGCCTGTGTGCGAGCATGTATGTGTGTGTGTGTGTGTGTGTGTGTGTGTGTGCGTGTGTGTGTGCGTGTGTGCATGACTGTGGGAATGACTTGGAGCTCCATGGTTCTCATTACTCAGCCAATGTAATGTGCTCGCCTTTCTAGCTTACCATATTGGGGCTGGTGTTCCCACTGTTGGCTTACAGAAAAGGAGAGGACCGGCCTCACCTCTGTTCTGAATGCATTAGCACACATCACATTTTCAATCTGGACCTCAGCACAGGCTCCCAGCAAGTCTACTGAATAGTAACAGGGTGTATGCACGTGTGTGTGTGTGTGTGTGTGTGTGTGTGTGTGTGTGTGTGTGTGTGTGTGTGTGTGTGTGTGTGTGTGTGTGTGTGTGTGTGTGTGTGTGTGTGTGTGTGTGTGTGTGTGCAAGACGGAGAGAGAGGGGGGGGCTGTGGCAGAGTTTAAAAATGCCCATACTCCTGTTCGGTGCTGATAAGTTGTGTTATGGGAAACTGCCGGGGTCGTTAGCATGGCTACCAGATTGAGAGGTAGAGAAGGAGGCATCGAAGGGAGGAAAGAAGGAAGGGAGGGATGGAGAGAAAGAGAGAAATTACAAAGTTTCCAAAGTTTTCGAGGGAAACAAGAAGCGCACAGATCATCCAAAGACAAACACAATCTTCCGACCTTTCACTTCCTTTTTTAAGTCACTTCCTCCCTTGATGAGCGGCACCTCTTCAGTCAAACTATGTCCATCATCTGTCACCTCCGAGGTCCACTGATTCCCTGATGTTCATAAGAGGTAAACTCTCTTTTCTTTTTAGTATCCGTGTCAATTACCTGTCCAGCAGTGGTAATACAATTTTGAGTTACTTTACTTGAGTATTTCCATCTCCTTCCAGCTACTTCCTACTTCTACTCCACTACATTTCTAACAATTTCAATTATTACGTTTCCCGTCTGCGACCGACAGTCAAAGTTTAAACCATGACCACGACCTAACCTTAACAAAGTGCTTATTGTTACGCAAGCCATTTACCATACCATACAAAATAAAAAGAAGAATACATATTTGTGTCGCAGAACTTTTTTCGTCCCTGATTGATCTTGTGACCCTTTGAAGGGACCTGCCCCCTAGTTTGGGAACCACTTGACTTAATTACCATTAGTTATGAACAGTATGAAGTAGTTAAAAGTAGCTCCACTTCAGCCAACTACAACAGTAAATTGCTACATGCTTATTAATGTGTTAATTAATAACATATCAGTCACAGAGGCCACTTTTCTGTACAATGAGTACTTTGACTTTTGACGTCTTGTTTTTCTACCGTTACTTAAAGGATCTGAGTACTTATTCTACCACAGCCGTCCAGTGGTACCACACCTAATTGTATCAGTTTTATTGAGTGTATCACATCTAAAACACAAATCTTTTATGTTTAAGGGACCTGGGGATCATTGTCTCTAATGTTCTGTTGCATTACAATCCCCCTTCAGTCCCTATAAACGAATCCACTCCATCATCTTTAAGTCCACTTGTGCCCAAATATTCTCAGAGGCCTTTTAGAAGGCCATTACAACACCATCCTCCCGCCTGGCGCCGTTCAACACCAAGGAGCCTGTTTATTGTTTTAATAGCAGCACCTTTGGTGTTCTTTGTGCTGTAGTTGCTCCCTTTAGGAACAACAAATCAAGAAAAATAAAACTCGGCTGGCTAAAAGGACATGCCTGGGCTGTAAAGAGAACACATGAAAAAGGCAAACATCAATGGGAAGGCTAATAAAGTCTGCGTGACCTACAGTGTTGTGAAATATCACACACTGGTTACGGAGAGGTTTTTTTTTCCGTCAAATTTCATTTTGAAGAACCGTCTCCTTTTCAGTGTTATTGACTCAGTTGTTGACCCCTCCTCTACTCGTGGAATTAAAGCGTCCCTTGAAAAGAGTGTGAAGATTTTTTGAATGTCATTTGACCAACAAAAGTACAACTACAGATCTCTGTTTCTGACGGGGACATACAGCAGAGACAGATGAGATGCTTCCATACAGTAATGGGTCACTCAATGGTTTCATGAGGATGGATATGATGTGAGCCTGCTGTGGCCTTTGAAGTCACCAGATCTCAACCCGACCCCTCAGCGCTCAACTCGTCAAAACACCAAATGAGGAAATATCTCTGAGAAGAACGGTTTTCATCTCTCCAGTAGAGTTGCAGAGACTTGTGAATCTGCAATCACTGCAAGCATGTATCCATTACCTGTAACTTTGGAATCATCATTAGTTTTCCTTCCAGTTTTAAAAATGTTCTTCCTCAATCTTTTCTTTACGTGGTGTTGACAGCAAACTACAGGCCTGCCTCCAAACTGGCATAGAGTAATTAAGGAAAGTTTTATTTAAATTTGCGCATGTCCAATTAACACCATTGGACTTGTTCTCTGTGACGGGCAGCCGTTCTGTGAAAGTGAGGATTATATTAGCCTACTTTTTTTTGTTGTCAATCTTTAAAATCCTCATTGAAGCACTTTATGTGTGTGTGTTTTTGTAAAAGTAAGCTCATTAGGCTTGATCTAAGAAAGCAAGCAGAACTTATACCACCACTAACTAAAAGATTGCTACTTGTGTCACGTGGGGTGCCATTAGAAGTAGGACATTGACTTGTTTGGAGCGCCATGAAAACTAGGACTTAACACCAAACTCAAAACTCAAAACTGGAGCCTCTCGAACGAACGCGGGCACAACAGCAAAACACAACGTCATCACGACGTCACGACTGTCTGGTTTGTTCTCGAACACTAATGAGCAAGAGAGAGAGAGAGAGAGAGAACCCTGATTAGTCTGGCAGCATCAGTGTCAGACACTCAGCGGGGCGGCGTCCACAGCACAGTGTGTGCATGTGTGTGTGTGTGTGTGTGTGTGTGTGTGTGTGTTATGTGTATACTCAAGCATTTGTATGACTGCCAGTCTTTGCTCTCCCCCCCCCCCACACTTTGCCATTCCTCTCTGTCTCACTTTCTTTCGTCTTTCTCGTTCTCTAAGCTCCAAAAACTCTGATCCCTGCGTTCGCTCAGTCTGGCAAATGACTGCAGGGGCTGACAATCCACTGTCAGCGTGCGCCGCCACAGTCAATAACGCTGTCCCATGTCACCGCACCACACTGGCTAAAGCTCACATTTCTTATCCCTTTTCCAAAAAGAAACTGCTGCTTAACAGCCCTTCTCTGCCTTTGCCAATCCTGCTAAACGCATCGCCATATCCCCCTCACACACTCCCCCCCCCCCCCCATCCAAAACCCCACCCTGACACGTTTTTTTTTTTTGGTTCTCCAAATGGCCAGAACATCCTTGAGTGGAGTGAACGCTGCATATTTTAAGGTCAAAAGGAAGCACCCGGTGAAATTTGCTACCAAATGTGATGCGCTTTTCACGACGCCCCCTGAATTCTAAGCAAGTGATGGGTGACTGATCTGGCTGTCTGACTGTAACAAGACAGGGTCATGTAGGCTGTACTCAAATACACACTCCAATTGCATACAGCGCACACACACACACACACACACACACGCGCGCGCATGCATGCATGCATGGTGCGCAGAGGAGCTCAGACAAGTGTTACCAAGGAATTGTAGTCTCCACGATAATCCACTTCTCCTCTATCGTGTTCCATTAACCTCACAGTGTACACACACATGTTCCCTCTCTTAGCCCACACAGGCCCTCCACGCACACACACACACACACACACACACACACACACACACACACACACACACACACACGATCGTGCACGTCTGTCAGTGTCGGGGGCCTGTGCCGTCCAGCTCCATTGTATCTGCATGAGGCTGAGATAATGGCATCTGTCGCTGCTCCTTTTGTCAGCCCTGGCCCCGGCCCCTGCTCACTGCTGGTCCCCATTAGCTGGCTGCTGGCCCGCTGGCCTCTCCGCTCCACGCTCTGCTGCCTGACCGAGAAAAACGCAGGAGACGCCTGTCCCTTCCTCTAACTCCCACTTTCGTTATCCTTCCCCTCTCCTGTCCCTCTCCGGCTCCTCCCTCTGCTGCAGATTAAGAGCAGTCAGGGTAGTTTGGTAAACTGGAAAGGTGTGAATAAAAAGGAGGATATCTAAAGGTGGGTGTGTTTCAGTTTCTTATAAGACTCAATTGCAACAGAAGGCTCACACTATGGTTTATTTTTTGTTTGTGTATCGGTTGGATAGCAATATGTGGAAAGATTGTTTGAATAATGGGATTAAATAATTTTTCTGATACCTCAATATCCCTTGAATCCCACTACTTTTAAACTTTTTGCAACAGAACTATTTAAACGTTGCAAATGAATCAACCAAATAGACTCTGCAGCTGCAACTACCAATTATTTTTATAGTCGATAACCTGACAATTATTTTCTCAATTAATCGATTCATCAGCCTGGAACAAAGGAATGTGTGGCATTTATCCTTGAGAATGTACTTAAATGATTAATTGGTAGTTGACGGTTACTTTTCCATCAATCAACTCATCCCATCAACTCTAACAGTTATCTGCAACAACAAAAAAACAGGAGAAGCGTAATAAAAAGAAATGTGTCACGGAAATTCCTCTTATTCCCGATGGAAACAGAAGAACATCAAATCAGAAACTGGAAGAGGTGTGGCACATAATGTCCCATTATTTACATTTCTGCTTTTAAAGAAAACAGCTGAAACTGAACGTCTGAACTGTTATTGTAATATCTACTATTATGTAAGTTTCACAACCCATATCCTTACCCTTGGGCATATTAGATATGAAAAAGTGACGTTGTAAATATCACAGCAACCGACTTTTAATCAAAGTATGTTGTCGTTGCATCTTGTCCTTTCATTAACAACTGGAAACTTCATCTCATTTTGTCCAGAAGTAGCAGAAGAAGCTAAAAAAACCATAGCGTGTACTCGTCAGAGACGTGCTGCTGAGAGCCATGTCCATGCCACATAATTACACTCACTGAAGCTGCATTACCTTACAATATAACAAATGAAGCCTGTATTACATCCGTCACCTATCTGAGACGTCTCACTTAGTCTCATCATTTTCCCTCCTCGTCTCTCATAAGCATGGCTAATAAAATGTAAAGATGGGAGATAACGCGCGGCTGACTGAGTTTTATTAAGAACCTAATGGCAATATCATTGTCGTGATGATACTAAGACGTCTAAAATGAAGGGCGGGCCCGGCGAGCGGAAGTGAGCGTGACATCACAGGCAACAGTATGTTCTGCCTTTATTTCATTATTGGTTAAGCTTTCTTATTAGGGACAAGGGGGGTGGAGGGGGGGGGGGGTGAAGCAGTGTTGCCTTTGATAAAGCAAAGCAATTTCAGCAGCTGCTACGTTGCCAAATTACAGTTGTACATCATGCGGCCCTCTCTCTCTCACCACTGCTTCCTCAACTTCTCCTCTTCCTTCTCTCCATCTCTCTCTCTCTCTCTCTCTCTCTCTCTCTCTCTCTCCCTCTGTGTGATGTTGATCTCCATGTTGCCTGCACTGTGGAGCAGAAAGGCTGAGGGAAGAGCGAGGGACAAACCCGCTGAAACAGCAGACAACAGCCCCATCTAGAGAGAGTATTAAGACACTGAATTATTCAGTGGGTATCAGATGATCCAGGTGCTCATGTGGTTCGTATAGGGTTATGATTTTCACCAATTTCTTCATTAGAATTTGACTCAAACTCACGTTTGGAAGTTATATTTGTTTTTATTGTTATTTAAATCACTTTACATTCAGTGAGGGTTGCTGATGTTATTTCATCCTGGCCATTAAGTAAAAGCTTTCATTAAGTATTTGCACACTCTGGCAAAGGATGCTCAGGATACAGGCATCCACCAAATGATATATTTCATCGATCATTAGTTCGTCTAGATTATAAAGACATTGCCATCTGTAATCTTAGCACTGTGTCTTGCATTATAAGACACATTTTGATTTTACTGGTACTCGTGCAATAACTGTTTTGTCAAGCCGGTAACGCTTAAAACACAGTGGAAATTCTGATCCACTTTTTATTGAAACTTCGGTGACTTTGTTTTTTGTCTCAATACACTTAATAGTTACTATTTATGTTGCTGTATATATTTGAATTTGTTTTTCCTTTTTATGTAGTAGAATCTACTGCTACTGCAAACAGAATACTATGTAATTATGAACATCTAGTATTATATATATATATATATATTTATATATATCTTTTAAACTAAATGTATGCATCTGTTCTTTTACTCCTGCTGCTGTAACAGCTGCATTTCCCTGAGTGGAAACAACTTTTGTCTTATTTCATTACCCTTAAAAGCTAAATTAAGATTTCAGTATAACTCCATTAAAGGGCCCGGTGCACCGGCTCTACAGCCATCCCGCCCAAATGAGTCCAAATAACCTTCAGAACATCATAAACACGACCTCTCCCCTTTCCACCGAAACACGAAGCGACTCGCAGATCAACAAACCATCAGGCTGACAGGTCTAACCTATCTGCCATTAGGCCGTCAAGATATCACACTTTGCTTTAATTCACCATCTTTCAGAGTGTCGCACTTTATATTCCTTGGCATGGGAAGTCTACATGCGGATGCATAATTTATCTCAAATTAGCGCCTATTTGAGTAAGCATCAAAGCACGGCGGCTAAGGTTGGAGGAGATCTTAAGGAACCGCGGGGAAACCATGGCCAGGATTAATGCGGGAGATTTTTATAAGAAATTACTGGCTTAATGAAGTGGATAAAAAAAGCTGTCAGTGTTTTATTGCATCTAAATTGTGTGGAAGTGGTGTTTAGCTGTCTCGCCTACTCCCCACATAATGGCTCGTGACAGTAGCTGTGAGGCTTATTTAACTTAACTGGTGAATAACTTGCACGCTGAAGCTATTCAGCGAGTTGTTTTTATGTGCACTAACCCCCCTCCTCCTCCTCCTCCTCACTCATAATGCCAACTCAAGAAAATTAGATATTGTATTTACTATTTTAAGCATTTCAGCAAAGGTTAAGAGGTCTTTTAGACTGTTAATGTATAGAAAATATCCAGAAAACGCGGCCTTCTCTTCCTAACAGATTGTATGCGAGCTACAGCCGATGTTACATCAATACTGAATAAGCTACGGTTATACTGCAGGGTTCTCCGTACTGCTCCGTGGTTTTAGGAGCTGCTGACGTTTATAGTCGTGCTTTAACGGACGGCTGTATAATGACGGTGCATGCTAACTGTAAATATAACAAGTATGAAAACAGTTGGTGGGCTTGTGGAAGGGATCAAAACGTTTAACAATACATTTTTGGGGAAACGATGGAGTAATCCTACAGCGCCATCTTGTGTTTGCTTGTAGGTTTGTATCAGATTAAAGGCTGTTGAGAATGAACGCGTGATGCCTCGTAATATAAAGCAGTACAACAGATTGTTAATGATTTTATATATTTAAAAAGAGGTTAGAGAATGTGTGTACGACTGTGCCAATAACATTAACAACAAAACTAAAATTTAAATTTTCATTTATTTCACATAGTATAGCATCACAATACATGAAATCAATCATCCATCACAGTTCTGATGTGCAAGTGTTTATCTTCTGCTGACTGATAGTGACTAGGTTGAACGTCTGGAGCCTGTTTCAAGAAGCAACGTCATAGAGTTATCAAAATAACTTTGACAAGTAAAAAAAAAAACCCAAAACAGGCTTTTTACCCGACAAATGGATCAAGATGACTCGTCATTGCTGCTTCGTGAGTCAGGGTCCTGTTCTTTATGAGCAGCCAGAGTTCCCACATCTCACCCCTGAAATAAACACACAGGCACGAACATATTGTGTGTCGCTGTAAATGGCAAAAGTAATGGAATTTGGTCTTTATCCCTCCTCGTTTATGCGTGCAATTGTCTTGGTTAGCTTCATTTTCACTTCCTCCCCTTTGAATGCAATGAGCAGTGTTATGGTTGACAACACACCGACGGACGCATGCTTGGAATGGGTTCATTTTGTTATGGTGGACCCGGCTGAACAGAGCCAAACTAAATACACAACATGGGTTAATCATTCTGGGGCAGGACTGAAACCGTAGGTGGGGGAAAAACATGCATGTTTCAACCGGTTCATATCATCATCATCATCATCATCATCATCCCAAAATGTTTCAGACTGACGATGTGGAGCGTGAATCCTGCATCAGACCTGCGTCTCAACCCAATACTTTGCTTTCTTAGATGGCAACAAATGAGGCTTTCACCATGACATGTTCTCATTGTTTCTCTGTTGACTGAGCCATTAAATCATTGTGCTTCTTATTTTTAAAGACAATTTCCAAATTTCTATTTTTTACTAACTATCACAAACTTAATCAAAAGTTTGATTTTCAGTGGAGCACAACACAGAAAAGTTACTTTCACTGATTGAAAAGAGTTTAATTATGCTAATCTGCTGTTATTGAGAAGGAGGACATAAATTCTTTCTGTAAAGGTCCCAGTCTGGGATCTAATTTAAACCTTTCAGTGACACACACACACACACACACACACACACACGCACACACACACACACACACACACACACACACACACACATATATATAGACCTGCATTCACACACACACACACACACACACAAGACCAAGTTAGATGGACAACACAATCCCTTTTCAGTCTGCTCACAAAACCTTGTTTTCCCTTCACGAGTGAAACCAAAAAGCGAGTTTCGGGCAGCATTCAGGTAGCGTGAGGTGAGTGGTGCTGAGAGAACGCTTGCACTGCACACAAGCTTCATCTACATAAGGCCATCTCTGAACATGTGTGTGTTAGGACCAGCAGTTCACATCCACCATCTTTTTTTTTTTATTTCTTTTTTTTTTTTATTTAGCACAGAAGTGGTCGGGGTGGGTTCATCACGAGACAGATTCCTGCAAAACTGACGTCACCGCTTGTCCATGAGCAAGCGGTGACAACAAGGGTTTGTTTTCCCTCCTCACATTGTTCGTTAAGAGGGACCAGCAGCTTATTATCGCGGCCTTTGACCGCTTTAGGGAATCCAAAAAGAAAGATCCCGAACCTTTTTCCTGTCCAGGTGCAGTTTTACTCTCTTCGACTTCCTCACAGCCAACGCGGTGCCGTCGCATTCACCTGAAACGAACGCTTGAATTTCCCTTCCGTCTCAGCTCGAGAAGCCCTAACCCCGCTGTGCTCCAGTGCCGTCTCACAGTACTTTGGGGGCGAAGGGATTGGGATTGGCGTGAGCCCCGGTTTAGTAGTCTCTCCTCTACAGGCTCTCAGGCCCTTCTCCAGCTTTCCTTCCCTCTCCCGTCTTTTTTTTGTTTTTTTAAATTTAGCATCAGTGTTTAGACGGTGTTGCGCGGCGTGCCGTTCAGTGCGACGGCCTTGGTGCAGGGCGAGCCCACCGTCTGGGGACGCTGGGCGGAGACGCCCACCTCGAATACTTCATGGATGGCCTTCCGGAAACAGTGGAAATTGTAGTCTATTAATCCTAAAGGAGGCAACAGAGACACAGACTCTGTTAGGACACACACGAGTCTGGCATTGTGACTTTCACAGTCAGTGAAAAGTCTTGATGTTCTTGTGTTTTGCAATCTTTGAACGGGGTGTAGATAAAGTAACGTTGGGTCAGCACATCAAAGGGTCATAGGTGAACTTATGTGCTGACTAACATGCACGATTGATTATTTGGTGCATTTTCAGTGTCAGTGCATGTTTGGCTATTATTTGCGATGCACTGCAAGAACATGAAAAGTGCAAGAAAGGTAGAGATAAAATACTCTCAAGAACTACTCACTTAGTATTTATTTTCATGCATCTAACATCCACAAATTAATTCCCATAAACTAGTTACTCCATTACATCCCAAACGTTTTTTTTCAGGCTGATGATGTGTACTCCATGTGGAGACTGACAGGTGTGGATTTAACTTCATGGTTACTTTTGAGAGGTTGAGCAATAGTTTGTGATCTGGTCTGACCTTGTTTGTACTCTATACTCTCTGTATACATGCAGACACACACACAAACACACAATCACTCGCTGCAAATAACGTGGAAGAAAATATCAAACTCAACTCAAAGCCACGTCACTATTCGCCTAATTAAGCCAAACGAGCTGCAGCTGATCACAGGTTTGTTACCTTTGCGCTCGAAGCTTTCTTCTCGCAGGATGCAGACGAGGGCCAGGAACTTGGTGACCTCTTTGAGGTACAGCACCGTCGTGTTGTTGAGCTTAATGATGGCCAAGGACTCCTTGTCGTAGGCACTGCCGCTGCCGTCCTCCCTCAGACTGATGCGGAACAACACCACAACGTTCAGGGGAAAATGTGGATTAATTAAGCAAATAAACGCAGAAATGAAGTCGCGCTTCAATCAAAGTACCCGCAGAAAACACAGGGGGGCGAACTCTATATCCTAAATGCTTTTTTTCCTGTATTTAATATGTCATTTAAAGTTTAGATCACACTCACCCGTAGATGCAGGAGACGTCGATGACCACGTCGATCATGTCGCAGCACAGTTCGTAGGACTGCATGTCGACAGGAGAGCTGTCTGTGGCGATGTAGATCTTACTGACCACGTCAAACAGAAAGGCCTTCTCTATCCCCGAATTCTGCCATTGATGAAGATGAGAGAGAGGAAGAGAAATGAAGGAGGAAGAGACAAAAGGGGCATTAGGTCTACGGTTAAGACATTGGACAGTTGGCATTTAGACAGAAGGAGAGGGCGATATGATGACATAATGCTTGGAGACAAGGGCAACAACTATTATTATTATACTATTATTTATCATTTGGTATTAAAATGTGAGACAATAGTAAACGTAATAAAGTTAGTTTTGTCACGTCAACAATCCAAAACCCAAAAGACACTCAGTTTCCAATCATAGAGGACAACATTAACATCTCAGAATCTGGTGAATTTTCCGTGTTTCTGAAAAGAATATTAGAAAATTAATTAATTAATTAGTATAACGGTAGAAACAAAAATCTTTGCAGATTAATATTCTGACGAACGGCTTATCGATTAATTGTTTCAGCCCTAGATATTTATTCTGTTTATACTGCGGTAGGTAGCCTGTAATATTTCTGGGTGTACAGTATTTATGTTACGATTTTATAATCGATTTTGCCTCAACGTGATGAAGTACCAGCATTTGATATTTTATTTGCTGAATTAGACACAAACAGACCCGTCTGGCGCATATTTTATCCATTAATGATTTTCCAGAGTTAATCAACACACATATTGAAACGTAAATACACTGGTACAATCATTCAAATTCCAGATACCATGATAGTGAATCTTCAAAGTACAGGGTTTCACTTTATGTTTTAAATGCCACTTTAAATCATTCAGTCGTGACAGGATGTGTGCTAACAGACGACAAACATACAAACAAAAATCAAGATAAATCTTGCGAGTAATTCTAAAAGGCAGGGTTCAATTAAATGCTCTTTGAAGTATTTCTCAGTACTTATGAAATGTAACATAAAAAAAGAGAGTCGGAGCTTCACACAGAACCAGAACAGTTAGTTCATTTTGGATCATGTGAGGCAGGAGTGCTTGTTGCAATATCATTGGAAATGCATCATTGAGAACGAGTGCAGCATCACAATCAACCACTACGAGGGCTTTGGAGGAACTGCTCCCCATAAAGTGGCATCAGAGCTGGCAGTGACTCACGTAACGCCGGCCGTCACGCATTAATCACGCTGCTCGGTGACAAACTTCACGACAAGCCAGATTTACAAAGTGTTTGGCCGCTCTGAGTTTACTTACTGAGATGAAGATGTTGAGGAGGTTCTCCAGGGTGGGAAGCTGAGGGATGAGCTTCTGCACCACTTTGCTGAAGGCCTCAAAGATGGAGTGGTCATAAATACTCGTCAAGTAAAAGCTGAAGGACAAAAAAACAAAGAGGAAGTGAATAGGCAGTCACTAGTAGGGAACACTTCTCACTTCCTTAAAAACGCATACGATAGCAGGTACAAATACAGACAGTCACGACGAGATCACATGACGATGGACGGTGGAGCGGTTAATCAAAGCTGATTCAGACATAAAAACACAGGAATAAAAAACGAAATGTTCGCAAAACTGGACACACGTGACTCAAAGAGCTTTGTTACTGAGATAGAAAAACAAAGGAGGTCAGACTCTGAGGACGCCAGCGACTTGAGCCAAACGGTCTGCATACATTTGGCAGAGGCTAAACTTTACAACGCATTACAGAGGAGAAAGCACCGGAGGGGGATAAATAAAAAAAGCCTTCTCAGCGTCGCTATATATCCGGGACGGCTCCGGCTGTCGAACCGCAATAAACAAGAATCTCACCCCACATAAAACACAGTGCAGCGCGAGCCAACGCGGGCCAGACAACAACAACAACAACAACAACAGGAGAGCACTGCAGAGATCAGCCGGGACGTCCCGTTTCAGGTCGTACAGTTTCTACACAGTGAGTCAGGTCACAGGCTGCAGTTAAAGAGTGCTTTTAGGCTTTGTTTAAATGACTTATTCTCATTATATTCAGAAATCTATTGATCGATGAATCGTTGTCTTTAAATTGTCATAAAAACAGTGAAAGTGACGTGTTGGTTTTGTTCTCATATTTGAGAGGCTGGAACTACTAAAATGTTCATCAACTAATCCATAGTTCATGCTCAACAAACCCTCAAAATCAACAAGCACAATAATTACCATCGTGTTCATAAAAAAGGATTTAAATTACTTCTTTAATCAATTAACAATACCGCCATGAAGTATTCAATCAGTCAATCATTTCAGCTCAACTCCATTTCTTTCTACCTCTTAAATAAATAATCTATTATATGTACATATAAATATGTCAGATCTGAGTAACAGCTCTGGTATGTGAAGCGTTGTTTCTTCATTAGGAGGTCAAAGAGGAATCTCACAGTAACACTGCTGAAGTCACAGAACCAACCAGCCAATCAGCTTCTCCCCTCAACTACTGTGTCACAAAATAACTTTTCACATAGTTCCACATAATGTCCGAAGCATCTCGATGAAAGACTCCACTCCAGGATTACATTACAAGTTCCAATAACGCTGAAGTTGTACTACAAGTGCAGACTGAGGTGGAAAAATTAATGAAACTCTTATTTCCACTTTGAAACTTCACACTACTTGAATGCAGTGGGTATGACTGGCTGTTAACACCTACGTGTGTTGTGGTAGCAGGAACATGGTGTTTTAAAACAGATACTGAATTAACATGTTTAATTAATAGAACAACTACAGTTACAAGTAACCAAACATCATAGGATGAGCTACATTAGAGAAAGAACCTTTGAAAAATGGTATTGAAGAAGTTATAAATAACATGCAGATAAAACCTCTGACACACATTAACAAAACACAGTCAGTAAGTACTCGGAGTACTTACTGCTCTCTGCATGAGTCGGCAGTACCAACCTGTTACGGCTCATTTCTAAGCTGCAACTAGGTTTTTGATCAAATTTGGGTAAATGCGCTCTGCAGATCAAAGTCTTGCTGTGAATATTTAATACAAAGTGTGATTTGGTTTGAAAAACATTACTGATGTGTGGGTAAGAATTAGGGCTCTACGGTTGGTTGTTGATGGTGGCTGTTAATCCAAACAAAACCATGTATCTCTAACTTTGGTGATATGGATATATTCAGATGAACTGAAGGGTTGAAAGTTCCTTAAAAGAGATAAATAACTCATTAAAACCCCTCTGGATCATCTGGAAAAAAATGATGACAATGCAAAAAAAAAAAGAGGCAATTTTTGTAGCTGATGAAAACTTGAAATTCTGGAGAGATATGCAGTGTTCACAGGACATCGCTGTTGAGTCATGCATTGAAATAGCAGAGTAACCCTTTGACTCTGACACAGTGTTTATTAGAGTTACCTCTTTGTTGCAGTGTGTCTGTGCATGTGTGTGGTTTTAAAAAAGCACTATTTTAAAATGAATAAGGACAACCTGGTGTATTTTCATATTGGATTAAACCATCGTCTAGTACAGGTGTTCTTATCATAGTTTTATATTGATGGGACTCAGGTGTGACTAGCTGAGAGACCAGGGCCTGTGTGCATGTTCTTTATAGCGACGCAGTAATAAGAACTGATAGCTAAACTAAACATGCACAGATAACAGGAGAGACGCTGTGAATTGGTGTGAGGCACCATAAATTGAAATGACTCCGTACCGACATGCGATTGCATAGACAGCGGGGATACACGACGCCTTCTTCAGCCTCGTACGGATGTGGAAGTAAAGTAATAAAATGTCACCTGAGATGCAGCTTCTCTAAGCTGGCGTCGGCCAGGTCGTCGTTGGCTCTCTGGTGGATGTCTCTCTGGGTTTCGATCTTGTGGTCGTCCGAGAGGCCGTCCACTTTGTGGATGAACACCTCAAAGTTGATCTCTGGGTTGACTCGGTAGGCCCGAGACACGGTGAGGTGAAGCCTGCCCAGGGCCTCCACATAATCGTCCTGTGAGGAAGACAGCGACATACTATTATACATATGCAACATGCACATCTCTTCAGTCAGTAAATATGAGCAGGAGAAGCAACACGCGCCGTCTAGAGTTACAGGGATGACTCATGCACTTATCATCGGGTGTACACTGTGATCGGCTTTAGACCAGGTATGAGGAAACGTACTGCTGCATTGTTTTCTCAGATATCACCGCGTGACCGACTGCTGATACTAATCGAACTCGATGCACCTCCTCGAGTACAAACAAACCCGGCAATCAGATCGGCTAACGCCGCAGCCGAGATCACTCCTAGAAAGCACTTAGAGCGGCGGCATCAAAAGACACAGCGTGTAATTGTCTTTTATTTTGGACGTCCATCACCGGGTTTATTCTCGAGGGCTTCAACTTGACCTTACAGCACTAAAAGATGAGTCAGATTTTGAAAGCAAAAGCAGGTAAAACACCATGTTTGCTTTTCTTCCCCTGCCCCTCACCTGAGCGTCGATGACAAATATCAGAGCCCCGGTTCCTCTGAAGATCATCTCGTAGTCGAAGGTGGGGTCGAAGAAGTCCACCTGACCCGGGAAGTCCCAAATCTGGAAGTTGACAAAGGAGCTGCTGGAGATGTCGTCCTTGTAGATCTTGTTGGTGCTCTCCAGGAACAACGTCTCATTGGGAGACATTTTGTGGAACACCACCTGGAATCAGAAATAATGTTTAAAATAGTATAAATACAGGTGACTTGTCTTGGTGATTCTGTGTAGAATTTACATTTTTGTTTTCAGAATTTGCCACTTGTGAGATTTGTTTTCAAAATCAAAGTCATCTATGTAAAGACAACAAACCGCCCGGGTCTAACAGCCAAGACATTTTAATAGACCTCCTCGCCATCATCAGTGTATTATTGCTTCCTTTCAATCCAGACAGTATTGTATTCTGTCTTACGCAATGATTCAAGCAATAAGACATCATTTGGACGTCACATGCAGAGCGAGAGGGGGGAAAGGGCACCACGCCGCAGACTCAGTATGATGCAGCACTTTGTCAGCCGCCTGCTGTCACACAGTAAGACAGTAAAAGACTGCAGCTGTATGAAGTGAGGTTAGAGTTTGATCAGGGTGCTGCTCTACTGACTACAGGTAGGATTGTAAGTTGCAGTGAGTGATGGTGGAGGACCTGGGAGTGCCCTCTCTCTCTCTCTCTCCACCGCTGCCATTTTTAAAATCAGTGTGTGGGCCACTGAGTCAAAAGCCAAATGAACCAGCAAAAAAAGCAGCCAAATCACATGTTTTTCAGCCCAGAGTGAAGGCTTACAGGAGAACGTTAATCTAAGACGGAGTGTGGATTATAGCAAAGAGTGTGCACTTCACTACAGAAAACTGACGTTCTTTAGGTTCGTTTCTTGGCTCCTGGCGAGTCACGCTACATCAGGCCTGATTCTACTTCCCCCCCCTTTAATTTTAACATAAATAATAAAAATGTGCATGTCATCTATTATTCAACCACAGTGCCCGTCTGAAAGCGGTAGACTTGAAGAATATAAGTGAGACAGCAAAACCGTGCCGTGAGATGTGTCACACGAAAGAAAAGGCTTTTTAATAAAAGAAGCATCGGGCTCATTGCATGTCCATTGGTTGTGATCATTTAATTAAATGCACATATTAAATGTTAAATATTAAAATACAATATTGACTAAGGCATGTCTTGTAGAGGGACTATGTGTCAGAATCTATATATCTATATATATATATATATATATATATATATATATATATATATATATATATATATATATATATATATATATATATATATATATATATATATATAGATATATATATATATATATATTTATAGCAAAGGTGGATCATCTCAGGTGGACCAGCTCACCTGAAACTAAAGATCATGGCTGCTCATATCATAAAAAATATTAGGCCAATATATGAAGCCATAGGGGGAAAAAACAGAGGTGCTGATATGCCTTATATGTAATAAGAGTGACTATTATTTAGGCCTTCATCTAATATGTAAATTGATCACATGACAAGCTGCGTCAGGCATCTGGGTGGCTAGAACATTTTTCAAGAGAGATGACTGGTTGCTCTGGACTTGGAGGCCCATGGGGGGCCACATTGCATTGGGTCTTTAGGGGCCCCTTAAAATCCAGCTTTGATTTAAAAAACAATGTGAAAGACCATGTTGGCCACCCTGCAGGTGCCATTACTGATGCACTGATTTTAAAACAAAGTGTAGTGACTTGCAGAAGGGTAGGTGTGGTCGGGTTGCAGTCACGTGAGAGCTACACGACTAAGATATATTTGGCATGTTGGACGAGTTGTTAAGCAAACAGTCACGTGCTTTGACGTCCATATGTCAGTAAAGATGCACCGCAGCGTCACCTGTCCACCTGGTTAATGATTCCCTGCTTGTAGCTGCACGAAGCTAACACTGGAGGCTAACTGCTCGTTAGCTGTTTGTTTTTTTTAAATGTCAGTTCCCTCTCTCGTGCAGCTAGACGTGTCATCTGCTGGTCCATAGCTATCACATGTCACTTACGACATGCTAGACTGACTCGTTAGCTATTTTGGCTAACGTCGTAGGTTTAACATCTCTCCCCCAGTTTACCTTCTGTATGGATGATTTGCCGCTTCTCCTCAGACCCATGAGCAGGATTCTCGGCTTGCTGTCGGACAGCGCCGGGCTGTCCTCGATGTCGGCCTCCTCCTCTTCACCATAACCGAAATCTTTGGGGAACGAGTCCGCAGCCCCGTAGCTGTCGGCCAGCTGTTCCACCTCGTACTGGATCGACATTTTGTCGCTTTTCCTCCTCTTCCCTCCCCTCCTCCTCCTTTACTTGTCGGTCACCACACCCGTGTTTATACCGGACGGTCGGTCGGTGTGCGCCACAAACTATCGTCACACAATGAATAGAGTTTGTCAATAAAGCCCAGGCTACTTGGAAACACCGAGCGTGATCCCACACATTTCGGATTTCCTCTCCCTTTGAAAAAAGAAAAAAAAAAACTAGCATTTTGTTCCCGCCCCCTTGATTCTGATTCGCTACCTGAATTCGTAGACGATAAATGATTGGTCGGAAGCGCCTGTCACTCTACTGAGGTTTGTCGCTGTCACCTGACTAGTACTCAGACCTGTTTTGTGACCTATCACCCGATTAATACGCAAATGCACGCTCTCAACAAAACAGGTTGAAGCCATTTAAGTTCGCGACATTAACATTTAATTTTAACATTTTTAAAAAAGTAAGCATTTGAAGAAGGTTGCTAAAATTTAGCCGATTAGAAAGTGGGCACCGCTGGTGTTCTGCAATATGACCAGCAGATGGCGCCAGACATCAACTAAAGGGAAGGCATTCAATGTCTTTCTACAATGTCGGAATTAATCGCGTCCATAATACGTTCAAGTTTGAGGGAACATATTTGTATCTATTCAGTAGCATGTAATTTATTACGAGATATTTGAGTTAGATCTGTGCTTACTCTCTCAAGAAGCATAGCCAGGACTTTGAGAAATGTAGAAATACTGAGGTAATGAGTCCAGCGCCCAACCAACTGCCAATGAGTTTTTTTTGCACTAGCCAATCATTACGTGAGATACAGTATTGTTTTTACAAGGGACACCTGAAGGCAGCATCTAGCTCATCAGACCCGTTGCATAAACGAAACTTAACGACTTTACCTGCGTTTCAAAAGTAGGGTTTTGCGGAATTAACCGGGACCCAAAAGCAGTGACTACGAGAAGAAAAACAACCGTAAAGACTACGTCACTATGGCACATTATAGAGTAAGTGTGTTTGCTGCTGTCCGCGTTGTCTGACACTAATGTTTAGCCGAAACAGTTTCTTATTTAACGTTACTAACTTTAGCCTTTAGCTAAATTAAGAGTGGCTAAGCTAACGTCGGGTGACGTGGTGCTCATCAGGGAGTCGAAGTATCACGTGTGACAACTCGTGTTGTATATGTTTGTTGATTCACTTAAGTAAAGATAATGTCAATAAATACTCCAAACTGCTTTTTTTTGTCTTAACATTTTTCTCCTGCAGGTCATAATTTGACCATTTTTGTTTATGTCTGACGTTAATAACGTTTACTGTTAATTTTGAAAATGACTAACAAGCAGGACATTAGAGGACATTAAAGTACAGTTTTGTTGGTAATAAAATGGATGGGTTTTTTTTTCTTCTTGCAGGCTCCAGACCCCAAAAGGGAACAGTTTAGGAGATACTTGGAGAAGGCTGGTGTTGTTGACAGTCTGACCAGTGGTAAGGCATAATAAGGGCAAAGTATTGTTTGAAAGATTCAAATACTTGACATTTGATATCCAGCCCTATTTATGCAATTTAATTGAACACTTTGTTTTTATATTTCAGTTCTAGTGTCTTTGTATGAGCAGCCCGAAAAGCCCAACAACGCTCTGGAGTATCCTTCTACACACACGAGCTGAACCACCGGGTGGTTGCAGAAATTGTCTCTTTTGTCTAGTAGGTAGTGAGTTGAGCCGCCTCTCGGGACTGAACTCATTCCTGCACCCAACAAAATATAAAGAGAAATGTTCAGAAGTTAATAAAGGAGGCCCCTGCTTGCTGTGGCTTCTTTAACAAATTCCCTCCCAGATTTGTGAAGGAGCATCTCAATTCTGGTGGTCAGACGTTAGCCGACGCGGAGGCTCTACAGCAGGAGGTGATCGACTTGAGGCAGAGGTGTGCACGTCTGGCAGAGGAAAACAAAGACCTCAAATCAAGGGTACGTTTCGTCCGGTTCTCACCGTGAGCTGTGTGTGTGTCATTTCAGGCAACACGCCTAACGTAGATGCTTTTTCTCCTCCCATCTCTGCAGCTGCAGCGCTACGAACCTGAAGATGGAGCCACAGCTGACTAGACCGCAAGCGGCGCTCTGGCTTCATCGATGTAGATTTATTTTGCTTTCAGGACACAACAACACTGTTACGTGAAGGCAGAGAACTTTTTAGGCACCTGTTTTTGTAAATCTTCTTTTCTACGGTTTCTTAGAATTTAACTTATTCTGTACATGTATGTATATAAGTTTGTTTAATCTTTAGCTTTACTGAGGAATCGCCTGTCTCTATGGCTGAAAAAGTCGGATCTTAAAAAGAAATACTTAATAAAGTATTCATTTAAGACATGGGGCATGTCATTTTTTTGACGAGTCTATGAAAAAAGAAATGTGCTAATAATAAAATTTTTCTGGCATAGTTATAAACAATCATACTCTGTCCAGCGCCACATGACCGTGTGTGACAAAGACACACTCGTACTTTATTTCCCAAAATAAAATAAAGCACTTCTCGTCTTGTAACCGTTGTATCACTGATTGAACTCATTTCTAATGCGTCAGTCAGGCCTTTTATTATTAGTATATGATGGGATTTTGATTCTGTGGTCAGATAAAGCTGTGTACGTCTATTATAACGTTCATTACTTTCTACTCTGATGGAAAATGAACAAAAACAAGCATGTAAATGAGAGTGATAATATTTTGGAGACAAAGGAAGACATTGGGGACCAGATCACGTCTGGTTTAATCAGATTTAATCATTTTATATTCTAAACTGTCAACAGTAATCCAATAGCTTTCTTGTTGCTGCGAATGTTATCTGATTATTGATATGCTTGGGAAACTTGACTAGTGAAGACTAAATTTCCCCAAAACATGCAGAGATGAACTGTAACTGCAAACTTTAGACTAAATATTATTTTCTCCAAAAAATATCTGGATGTTATTGTTTAGTTTGACTTCATGGTTCAAATGTACACATTGCTATGGGACAGATAGTTTGCCCGTCACAAGTCTGCTCTGCAACATTTTAAAAAGTATTGACCTTGTGACTTGTCAAAGTGTCTCACGTAACAGAATTCAATATGTAGCCTAAAGAGCAAGTGCTGCAGCCAAAATGCAATCTACTTTTATAGTGAAATTATATTTTATGTTTATTTGTCACACTACAATGAAAAACACCACTTCTGATACCTCATCTATATTTGACCCAGTGCAGTTCTTCCTGTTAGATGTTTGGTTAAATCTAGTTTTCATGCTAATTAAGTAGCAGTACATGCAGTCAGTCACAATAGAATACAGGTTTATTCCAAAAACAGTTTTATATATATAATATATAACAATATAAAACACACTGTACAAAGTCTTCTGTTGTAAGATGTAACCAAAAGCAATTATGAATGTCAGTTCCATTAGTTGAACTAACAATGGGGTGTTTAGGCTTTTCACGTTATTTAGACTGACAGAATATGAGCAAACTCTCACCAGATTGGAGGCAGTTTAGTGTGAAATCCTTAACGTAGATATGACGGCTGAGTCAATACACCTGTGACATGGGTTGCTGTAAGGAAACTGTGTGAAAGTTTAGATTTGCAGGTCTGCAGCTCGTCTGCTGCTTGTGTTACTTGCCATTGATGTTTTGCAGTTGGAGGAAGGGGGTCTGGGGTTGTGCCCGGATCCGGAGCTGGAGTCATCCAGTGACTCCGGGCTGGAGGGCCGGCTCTCATGTCTGCCATCTGAGTTTGACTGTGTTCCACGGCTGGCTGTTGCAACCCCGCACGAATCCGCCTCAGAGCTTTTACCCTGCACCATTGTGGCGCACTTGAAAGAGCCGTGACCCCTGCTCGAGGCACTTAGTGGCAGCGTGGGGGCGGAGGAGGGGTCAGCCGCCTTCTGTGTGCGTTTCGGAGATTCTGAACTCCCTCTTTCACTGCCACCATCCTCTTTACTGTGTGGATGAATCGGGGAGTCGCGGCACGGAGAGCAGGGTTCGTTGGTGGTCAAGGCGCAGTTACAACATCTGGAATCATCCAAATCGTGCCGAGTGGTCAGCTCGCTCTGAAGAGGTAGACAAGTTGAAGGTTTGATAAGGTTCGGGTACATTACTGTGCCCTGCATCCTCTCCAGCAAGAGGTGGTAGTCACCGGGTGCAGAGGCAGTCGTTGTCCTTCGGGGTGCACTGGTGCATATTGGCGCGACAGATTCCTTCTTAGACCTGTTGGCATAGTACTCATCGAGTTCATCTCTCTCGTCCCTCAAGTGAGGGTAGAAGTCCAAGATGCCCTTTTTGATCTTCTTGTAGCCCAGGTGGGTGATCTCCAAGATGTTCAGGAAGAGGGAGATTGCAGAGATGCATTGCATGAACACCATGAAGACACTTTTCTCCGTCGGTCTGGAAACGTAACAGTCCACAGCATTGGGACAAGGGTCCCGCTCACACTTGAAGAGCGGGTGGAGTTGAAAGCCATAGAGGAGGTACTGGCCCGTCATGAAGGCCACTTCCACGACGGAGCGGGTGAAGACGTGCGCCACGTAGGTACGCAGCAGAGAGCCCCTCAGAGGAGCTTTGTTCAGCTTCCCCTGATCCAGCTGTTTCATCTCCCGCTCGATCCTCTTCCTGGCTTCGGCCAGCTCCACGTCGACAAACTCCAGCTCCTTCCGCAGCAGAGCCTTCTTCTTCTGCCGGGCCTTCTCCAGCGCCCGCAGCCTGTAGAGAGCGTGGCCCATGTAAACCAGCGAGGGGGAAGACACGAAAATGACCTGCAGCACCCAGTAGCGGATGAGGGAGATTGGGAAAGCGTGGTCGTAGCACACATTCCTGCATCCAGGCTGCTCGGTGTTGCATATGAAGTCGGCCTGCTCGTCGTTCCACACGTCCTCGGCCGCCACGCCGAGGACCAGCATGCGGAAGATGAACAGGATGGTGAGCCAGATCTTGCCGACCATAGTGGAATGGATGTGCACCTCCTCCAAAATCCCCCCGAGGAAGTTCCAGTCCCCCATCTTCACTCTGCCATTATGACTGGTAGGAAGCCATGCAGTGACAGAGAGAGAGAGAGATGAAATAATTAGGAGAGAAAATCTGCTGAAATGGTTTTAAATTGTCGTATGAAGGTGATAGTACAACGAAAGTGACAAGAAGTGCAGTATAAATAAATTAGATTTTAACAGACAGCAAAAGCATGTTGACAATATAAGCAAACTTTTCAGATTAACTCAGGAAAGAACACAATTTGTAGTAAAACAACAACAAAAACAGAAAAACTAGTGAAAATATTAATTTAGTTTTCCCAGTAACAAAGGAAGTATCAACAAATTACAGTACCTCTCAAATGGAAAAATGAAACATCAGCTTGGCGAAAGCTTGTAAAGCAAACATGCACAATGTCACATATTTGCAAAATATTTAAATATATATATTTAAAGTAGAGTTGTTGATCCAGTGATATGTTCCCTTGGCTGGTCAGCTATCCAGTTGTGTCTCATTCAAACCATTCCTATACCGCTATGGCGTCATATAAACCAGGGCAGAGTTCTGTGCAGAGTTCCCTTTACCTTGCAGCGGCGTGGACAGACTGCCGGTGGTGACTCAAATCTCCTCGGGTCATGCAGCCCTGGCGCGGTCACCAAAAAGTTTCTTTAAATTGTTACCACCCTCCACATGAGTCCCTGTGCATCACCCAAACCCGAGTGACCCGCCTCTCCCTCAGTGTTGCCGAAAAAAAAAAAGAGGGAACAACTGAGCTGTTGATGGAAGGTTGCCAACACTACTCTGACCAGAGAAAGTCAATACCAACAGCTTCCCGGATGCATTTAGATCATAGCCTCACAATGACGGGCTGCAACACTGATATCGACCTCAATATTTGCAGGTCATGGATGTTGGTTTTGTCTTTTTTGTTCATACTGCATGCATTCAACAGCAGACATAACTCACTGAACATATGTTATTGTGGTTCATGCCGGTGTGTAGATTAGGTGTGGGTATAAATAACTAAGCTGTTGCCAAGTAGATGCTTTGCAAGTCCAGACTGCATGCTTGGGATTTGTTAGCACTCAATTGTTGGAGTCTGATTGCTACATATGTGCAAACAAAGAAAAAGAAACAGTCCCCGTGGTTGGGATCCCCACATTATCAATACCAGTCAGCTATCCAACCAGGCCTTGTACAATCAATAGTTTTCTACTATAGCAAAGTAATCAATTCGACATCATGTTTGATTTTGTTGCTCCTCTCTGGATGTAATTACGTTCTCATGCGCTTGACACCTTATTTTATCCCATTTACAAGAAATCTATCACAATGGTTTAGAGTACTTGCCAACTGCACACACCGTCCAAATTCTAAATACCTGTAAATGCCTCAGTGTGATGAATATGCTTGTTGTCTGAGGCCAGTCGGATATTGCAGCTTCACAACCCGTGATGTGAAATGTTTGTTAAATGTTCTGTAGCTTTACAGAGTGGGAATATTTGATTGACAAGATTCAGGAAGCTGAACTTTTCACTTCTGACCTCAAACCTCTCTCTCCGCCCAGCAGATCAGGATTGATTCAACCCAGTCTGGTACAAACACATTAAGGGTGCAGGAGGTCATACTGGGAGGACATGTTGGGAGAATCCCAATGTTATTTTCCCTTTTTCAGTCAGGAAAATCTATTTTCCTTCTTGTACTTCAACCCCAGGCTGTGAACACTGATATATATATATATATATATATATATATATATATGAAGTATATATATATATATATATATATATATATATATATATATATATATATATATATGAAGTATATATATATATTAACCGTTTGACCCTAAATATAATGGGAAATCTTTTTCCCATTATCTTATTTTCTAATTGCACAGCTACTGTCTTCCTCAGTTGCTCTGCTTCCAGTGCAGCTTGTTTTAAGTAGAGCTTTTATCCAATCAGATTTCACCTCTGTGTCTCTAGGTCAGGGGTGTCAAACATACGGCCCGCGGGCCGGATCCGGCCCGCCACGTCATTTTATGTGGCCCGCGAATCCGCCAGCAAAAAAAAAAAAAATGTAAAAGTCGGACTTGATACAATTTACAAATATCCTCTGCTCTCTGTATCGCACGGCGGAGCTCCTCCCCGATCCGCGCGCGCACACCTCCACCAGCGTATGTGGCAGCAGCAGCAGCAGCCCCCCTCCCCGCCGACGACGAAGGAGCAGCAGCACCTTATTGTTATTGTTTGTTAAGCTAGTTTAGCCTAGCCTCCCAGAAGTGCGGCAGAAGTGCGGTGCCTCAGCTGTCTTTTTTTTCGGTTTTTTTTGTTCCGGGTTGAGCGGTCACAGCCCGTTGTCTACATGAGCACAGTCCATCGAAAACATTATATTTTCCAAATGCACTAATATTATTCAAACGTATTGTTCGGTTCGTAAGCCTCGTACCGAACGGTTTAATACGAATACGTGTATTGTTACACCCCTAGAAACAAATAACGGTAGCTTGGGCGTTATGAGATTATTAGGTGGTGTTTCAGCTGCAGGACAGCACTGAAGGCCCAGGTATAAAATGCACGGCCCGCCACTGGTATTTATGCCTCAGTGTGATGTATAGTGTATATATATATATATATATATATATATATATATATATATATATATATATATATATATATATATATATATATATTCATAGATTCAACATATTCTATGATGGAGAAGGAGCAAGTGTGGTTTTATGAATTTTAAAGTAGTTTATTGAACTATATTTGTCGAGAAACCATATCAGACAAATTACTTTTTTTTTGTCTTAAAACATCACTTTACAATTTGCTTCAGTTCTCATCAGCAAGTTAAGTTTTAAATAATTATCATATAACAATGTGTTTTATAAGTTGAAGGACCGTTGGGCTTACCAAACCAAATTAAGAAACAGTTACTTTTAAAGAAAGATCCTTATTAACTCTTTAATATGAAGTTACACATTTTCAATAAGAAATACAAAAACACTACAGCAATGATAGCTTACTAGCAAATATTACATTTGAGAGAGAAGAGCTGAAATCCTGGTGTTTCAGCAGTGTTGTCCAGTGACATCAGATCTTTCGATTGCTGGACTACATAGGACAACATACACATTCACACTGTTTCGGGGTCAAGGCAAACATGCACACGATAATTGAATATTGATGCACTAAGTTATATTGATGAGCTGTGTTTGGAAACTATAGAACTTTCCACATACTGTAGAAAGCATGCGTCAACATTCAGGTACAATTACAACATGTAAGGGAGTCCCTGCAGCATCAAACAGCAGGCCGCTGTACACACACTGTGTTATGTGCTTATTGGCAATGAATTGGACGACCATTGGAAATGTAGTTTTCACTGTTAATTATTTATATATTTATCAGAAAAACTCAAATCATCAGTTTCTGCCAAAGTTCAGATTCAATTTGACAAAAAAATATATTTAAAAAACATTTTATTTTATTTTTAAAAAGCATGAAATGCATAACCAAGTGTAGAAGGTTTCTGTTTGGTCGCTGGTCATAGTTAACCTGTGGTTTTAAATAAATGAAGTACATTTCCTAACATGAGCTCTAGTTCTGAATTACAAACTGCACACGATGCCCTCCTCACACCAGTAGAAGACCAGTAATATTAAAGTTCTCATTTATTGACTTAAGAAACAGAAAACATACAAACACTAAACTACAGTTTCCCTACAGTAAAGTTGTGGTATCGTACGGGAGACTGCAGTAAAACTAGTTCTTCCAAGGTTGAAAAACAATCAGCATGACGGGAAAACGACGTGTAATTAGTCAACAGGATGTGGCTGAAACAATAACGTGGCATTAAGCCATGTCCTGAGACTTCCTTATAAACTCGTTTATCTCTTTCTTGTTTCACATGGTGAATATTTCACCACATTTAATGCATATTTCCATAACAATCCTTGATGATTCAACAGAAAATATGCATAAAATGAATTCAATGTAACAGTTTGAACATTTATTTATATTAAAGACAAATGACATGAAATGGGACCAGTGTGTTCATATATTTCCTGACAACCAAAAAGGTCAAAGAGGTCTAAAAACTCTAAAATATTAAAATATGAATGACAACACATTAAAATGTACAGATAACATTTAATTCACTTCTAAATGACTCGCTCGTTTAAGGCACGTTTTGCTCCACGTCATCTGAAGATATAAAATATGCCTTCTGCAATGTTACACATGAACAGCAGGGGGCACTCTTCCCCTCGAACTCACTAATTCAGCTCTAAAAAGAAGACAATCAGATAGTGAAAAAAATACCCTGTGCATTTTTACAAAAGTCACTGAAAAGCAACTTTTCACTGAAACGCTTCAGCACATCAGTAAAATACAGCTTCCTGAGTGAGTCACATTAAAGCGTTTAGTGTTACCTTTTCAAAACAAAAGGTCGGCGAGTGCGGCTTTATGGTCCTACGCTGCTGGGCTCAGGAAGATGTTAAAGCACACAGCAAAGACAAAGAACAACACATATCCAACTATACACAGCCAGAACCGGGGGTCTTTGATTAGCTTCTTATTGTAGTCGCTGAAGAAAACGTAGCCGATGGTCATCCCGGCCGCGATTCCTCCAAAATGGGCCACAAAAGACACCTGGGAGAGGAGAAGATGAAGTGAGCTTCCAGAGTTAGCCTGAAGGAACTAATTACACAAATTAAATAGAACACAGACCCTCAACTGCCGTCATCCGACCTCACACCCAAAATACTTGCAGAACCAGTTTAACAGCCAAAACAAAGAGTCGGAGCGGAGGAAAGGAAAGGAGATAACGACATGCAGGAGGGAAGAAGGAATCCGGCTCATCACACAGGAAGAAGATACTATTCAAAACTGAAACTATGAAGTCAAAGGACAAGGCTCACCATTTCTCAATGTGGATTACTAATTTTAAAAAAGAACTGGTTTGAGTTAAATGTGTGTTGGTATTCAGTCTTTGTTCATTAGTTCGTGCTCACACAGAGAGGTATTATCTGGGAGGATAATCAAGTCCCAGCAAGAGCTGCTAATGTTGCCTGTAGCCACAAGCACACTACATCCATCACCACACACTGTCAGCTTGGGGGAGGTTAGCCGATCTGAAAAGGTCGAGCAAGTTTTTATTTTTTTTTTAATTCTGCTCAAGTCCTCTGCTGCACAGGGGAAGGAGAAAGCATACCTTCAAACCATCCTCGTCTGTGATGAATCTTCTGTAGAAGGCAAATCCAAAATCTGTGCCGACTGGAGAAAGAAACCAGTATTAAATGTAAGATTATTAAAGAGTGTGATCTCAGCAGTTCAAAGAAAATAACAAAACCGGTTGAAAACACGCAGGAGAACATACCGAATATCACTATGCCGAGGATACGAAATATTCCAAGAACAGGAATCATCTCTCGGAAATTCTGTGAAATGAATGACATGTATATAGAAAATGTTAGTGAGCTGGTACTGTTCACACATTGTGCTATCAGCTAACCTGTAGACAGTGAACTGGACCACCAGTTACCAGGAAATAATAGTTTTCAATGTTTCAATTCTGTACATCAGACAAAATCGGGAGTCTTTTCAAAACTTTAAAATGATCTAATTCTCTTAATATGTCAAATGTTATACTATCTAAAACACTCTTCTCACACATAAACAACAAAAGTAAACACGTGAGACTGAAATGCTGACGTTCAACTCTGAACTCACCACCACTGCGTTCATAAAGTAGCCTCCTATGAGGGCATAAACACCCCCAGAAGCTCCCACCAAAGCACTGAGGGGATCAAAGATGGAGCTGGCCAACGAGCCTGAGGGGAAACAGGAAGTATCAGTGATAAAATCAGTGGCAGCTCTGACGGGAAAGTACTCCGACACAAACAGGTTGGTGTTAAGATGGCATTCACAGACGCAGATGAAGTCCAGCTAGCTGGAGCTGCTTGTGTAACCACAGAGGCCACATTTAAAGAAAGAAATAAAATAAGAAAATAAGAGGTGACCTGCAAGGACGCCTGCCAGATAAATCATCCCCACTTCAAATCCTTTGTGGACCAGTTCCAGCGGGATGCCCAGCAGCAGCTGCATCACCAGGTTTCCCACGATGTGCTCGATACTAGAGACAGGCGGAGAAGAGAAGAAGAAGGAGTTACTTCATGGTGGAGGAGAAATGTCCCACAGGGGACGGACAGGATATCACAAACACCCGTAGCCCAGCAGTAAAGTCCATAGCTTTCGATACAATGTAGGGCTTTTTAAAGGGTAACACTGTTTTTCTATAGTTTGGATATTGTAAGCAAATCCCTCAGGTCCCAAAAACAGATTCTGACAAAAAACCAACAAAAACAGTGTTCATTGTAATAAAGGAACATGTCATCTTGTGCAACAGTGCGGCTCATTGTCGTGTTTTTAATAGTTTTTGGACAACAAAGAGAATCCACAGCACAGATGAATAACCAATTATTGTTGGTTTTGGTCTTTTCATGGGATTTGTTGGGGGGAAAATACAGAACATCACCGGCCGCATCCTCGAAGCAAATATCCTGTTGGGTGAGTGACTGTGACCGCTGTTCCTCTTTGCTAATCTAGTTTTCCTGTGAGCTTCTGTGTAGTCATGATTTTTGGTTTTCCTGCCGCCCTGTGGCTTATGTACACACGATCTTATTTTCAGACTGTATGCTTGCCACGTCACGTGACTTTGGCCGTGTTTTGACAGATGTGCCGGCAACGATCGCCTGGCCTCCATGCACCGCTGTAAAAAGCTACTAGCACTCTGCTTCTCGCCGTTGGGACTGTGACTATGAGGTAATGCAGAAACAGTGTCAAAGTCATGACGACACATATACCAAACACAGCAACGCTGAAGAGGCGCAACGGCTGACAGCGTAGAAAAAGAACCCAGCAGAGATTATAAGCTTCATGGCCATGATACTGTAACGTGTCTGTGGGTTTTCGTCCACACCTCAATGTGACTCAAGCTTTCGTGGTGTAATTAAGGTATCTAAAAAAAGGGCCGGCCGTGCTTACCCGGCGTGGACAAACATGTAGGAGATAAAGCGCCATGCTTCCTGCCGCTTATCAGCCTTGTATGTCAGGGGGCTTTTCCAGATGCCTTCATCCAGGGTCACCCACTGCTTCTGAGGCTTCCACACGGCGTAGTAGATGAACACTGCCAGCTGACGAAGAGCAGAGAATTAGTTTTGAAGAACGAGATTTGAAAAATAAAAAGTCAAACTTTAAAGTTGGCAGCAGCAGCAGCAGCAGCAGGATGGGGGTCAAAGCTAAATCCCAAACAGCTGAGCAAATAAAGATGGTCACAGCATCATCCCCCCTCCCCCCCACCTCATGCTATTTCAACAAATCACCCACTGATCCTCCACATTCCACACTTTATTTACCTGAATCTAAAAAGTCACAAAGACACAGCGGCTTTCTGTTCGCACATTCAGGAACAGCATCTCTGAATCCCACCAGTGAGGATCAACCGCACCGGGTCTAACCAAAAGCGACGACTCGTGGAAACCGCTGTTTTCATTGACACCATGCCCACTGCCTGCACTTTATGAGTCGGGACATTTAGAAGAAGAAAATGAACGCTCACTGCCGGGGCTGGGCAATATTTAGATATTATGATATGAGAAGAGATATTGTCGTAATGTGGCATACGTGTCGTCTTTCCCTGGTTTTAAGGGTTGCATGACAGATTTATTATTACGCACGTAGTCATTAGATCCATATTATTGATGATCATTTATCAAATTGTGTACACATTTTGTGAACGCACCCATGGTCAACCCCACATTATTGTCCCACTATCGATATGTGAAAACCACAAATTTCCAATCAAAAGTCAATTGATTTCCTAAAAGTCCCATTTCAAAAATATCCCACCCAAGCTTCTACGACTTCACCTCAGTATCTGCTCCCCAACATACAATCGCAGCAAATCTATACAGTAATTAACCCTGGCAGCATATAACACAAATGTAGGCTGCATGTATAACTAGATCACAGAATCCATACTGATCGTACCAGTGCTCCTGCAATATGTGTGTCGTGTACACTCAGGGCAAACAGCTACCTCTGCAATACTGATGAGGATGATGAAGATGGGGGGCGGGCAGCAGTTGGCCCGTTCCAGGTACTTGCTGCGGGAGTCTTCTGGAAGCATCCATCTGGAGACAAACCGCTGGAACTTCTCGCAGCATCCCACCCGTCTGACACCGTCGGGCTGGTCGGCTGCACTCCCGAACACTCGCCCGTCTCGGTCCACCGGTAACGGCTCCTGCTGCTCGAGGTCGATGTCCTCCATCACTGCTCCACAGAAGATTAAACAGTAATGGTTGGGTTGAAATGACAGCCTCCACATCAACCACAAAGATGAATCAACACCTCTCTCGTACAGCTTCAACAAAAACTCATTATAGCCTTCATGAAGGAAGGATTTATCGCAAGGCCAGTTGTATGAAAGTGCATCAGTTTTAGCTAGGTGTACCTAATAAACTGGCAACTATTGAGGTATAAAATGACATTTACTGTGATGGAGGATTTTGATCCTTGATATTCAAACACACCAATGACTTCTCTCATGATTTAAAGTGCCTAGAAGTCAATCATAAATAAATACAAATCTATCACAGGCTAACCTCTCGAGTACTTCTGTCCTAGAAATGGACATAACTAGATAACTAGAGCTGCAACTAACAGCTTATTTTCAGTAGGATTAATCATTCTGTGTATGAATAAAAAATTCACGTTTTGTCCAAAACCCAAAAGATATTCAGTTAAAAAAAAAAAAGTGAAAATCAAATATTTGGCATCCTAATATAATTATATTATGAAAATACTACTATTGACTGATTATTGCAGCTCCACTGACAACAAACTAAAACACATCTACACATCTGCACTTGTATTTTAAATTGTCTACAACTGTCACTGTCAGACCCCAGAGTGAAAGAGTACTACAATGTAAACAGTGTAGTACAAGGTTTACATGATTTTAAAATACTAGTAATGCATATATTTGATAGTGAGCTTTAGTTTAGTTTAGTCTAACACTAGACACTAAACCTGAAGTAGTGTTACTTATTCTTTTAACACTGAGACTTGACTATATATGTTTTGTAATAATAATCACAGAAATGTGATTGGACAGACGCTGATAGATAATGCAGTAACAGTACTGGACGGCAGTTACAGTTACAGCAGTATGATAATTAGCGTTTCCTGTTTACTGGGCGTTGCTCATGACAAATGGTTTACACAAAAACTATTCCTGACAACTTCATGTAAATTGTAGTTGGGCTCCCAAATTGTTACGTTTCCTATAATTAGTTTTGAATGAACGCCTTAACGTTGGCCTTTACTCACCTAAATATTCAACAGGAAGAGTGCAAATGGCTCCACGCGGTCCCAAACGCAGAAATATCGATTCCACTAATCTAACTCAAACAGCTTAATTTGTGAGCTGAAGCGTGCATAAGTTCATATACAGTGATAGAGTTGAAAATACGCAAAGATAAGGTGGTCAACACCATTCCTCCATGTTCTTAGACAACCCGCGCAGTCCCTTCTCCTTCAGCCCGACCGTCGCAGAGGGATCCGCAGAAGAAGAAAAAGCCACTTGGAGATAATTATAGACCTTTCATTGCTTTTTCCTGCAACAAGCTTCCTTCCTCCGTTCAGACGATCCACTCGTGATTCCCTCTTCAGCTCAACTTACAGGTGAGTTTCACAGAAAACACCGCGAATCCTGATTGCTGCAAACTGCGCGCGCGACAACAAACAGTCTACCTGCTTCCCCGTGCCACACCTGGGGATCGGTGACGTCACCGACACATTATCTAGATCAGCTCTCATCCTACCCCCCTAGTTTGATATAGATGTTGCATTGACTTACATGAACCACACGGTGGAGGTAGAGTCCACAATCAAGAACAAAGGAACGGTGTTCAATGTTTATATTGGAGGTTGATACTTTTAAATGCAGCCTCCCATTTATTCATGAATAAAATGGTTTTTTTCCTCTGTCATCAGCAGGTGATTTAACAGCATTTATTAATCACCCTGAGAGTGCTAATTATTCATGGTATTGTCATTTCTTCAATACACAACAATACACAACTAAATATTTAAATCAAAATGATATAATATAATCCCTTTGAGAGAACAATTTCTTTAAAACTACTTGCTTATGATCATTACAGCTACTTCATGGAATGATTTCAACACGAAAAGCACCGGCTTCAGCTCTAGCTGAGATTGTCTGGATTAAATTGACCTCTTAAACCGACATGGATGAGACGTCTTTTAGGTGCTCGGGGGGGGAAAAATGGAAACATCCACAATTCAACTGGGCCATCTTTAACTGCTGAGACGACCGTGTGAGAGGACCATAGAACTACATATCACTAGAAACACATCTCAGACAACAGATTTGAATCACAGAACTTTTATTTTTTTCAAAAGGGAGAAAAATCCACATTCTCAGGTAAAGAGTTGTGAGGGGTGAGGGGGGGGGGGGGACAATGTGAGAAGCAGGAGCCATTAAATACAGCTGCTGGAAGATTATACAGAATGATCACATGAGCCAAAAAAGCATTTTTCTACAGCGCCGGCAAGAGATTTGACACAGATCTGCTTTAGTCAGGATTTTGAGAGACAAAAAAAAAAAAAAGGGGGGTGTGGGGGGGGGGGGGGGGGGGGGGTTTCATACATCTTTCAGATTCTTTTAACTTTTGGCCAGCAGCAATAGTTTTGAAGTAAGAAATCAACATGTGGATTAAAAAGAGGATAAACCATGGCACCCAAACAGTTTAAAATGGGGGGGTTGGGAGAGGGAAATAAAATGAAAATCAACTGGAAGGAGGGAGGGGGAGGGGAGGGGGGCAGTAGAAGAGCAGCCGTCTAGTGAGGGAGCTGGGATCTCATCACGGTGAGTTCAAGAGACATCTGAAACACAGACGACAGTCAGTTCAACCCTTCTTACTCACAACAACACAGATCAAACAGAGAAATGGAAACGGTGGTTTAGGATACTTACAACTAGCAGGCCGGGCTCCGTATCTTCGCATGATCTGGTCTTGTGTGAATTTCACAAAAGATTCATATTGTTCTGGAACGAGAAGAAGATTCAAACGGTGAGGAAGCGTGCTGTAGTTTTCTCTGCCGACACTGAACAGGAAAACTGCTAAATCTCTTCTTCTTTGTCCTCTTTTCAGGAAGCAAACTACACAGCTGTGCATCGCAGCAGACATCTAGTAAGACTGCCGATTCTCAGCATGTGTTAGAGACTTATTGTGGACGTAATCTGGGTAAATACAGTTTGGCTCCAGCTGCCAAAATTCTATCATCTTTATTCCACTCGTTTCCCCGTTTACAGCCGTGGCATCTAGAAGTACAAGTAAACTCTGTTCGGATGCCAGCGCTGCAGACGTTATCAGTTATGAAAAGAAAACATACGCATAAGGGAGGGGGCAGGATGCTTCTACTGTACTTCACCGACAGACTGTAAAACGGTTCAGATGAATAGTGACTGCTGCGGTTTTATATTTTCTTTGAGCGATGTTTATTACCTGCGAGTTTTGTGTTAAGAATCTGTTCGTACTCCTCCCGGATCTTCTCCTCGTGGTCTTTAAGCAGCCGCTCACACAGGTAGCTCACCTGCTTCAGTGTAAACGAGGGCTGGTCCTTCCTTGAGGCACCTGAGAAACACAAGATCAGATCGGCTGTGAATTAAAAAAAAAAAAAGGCCGATTCCGTCACATCTGCGGCGCAGCGATGAGTCACGCAGACAGAAATGTCCTCTCTCCAGAAATAGGTGCTCGGCCAGGTGCAAATTTACAGCTTTGCTCTTTGTCGTCCCTCCCCTCCGTCAGCCCACGGGGTCATGCAGCACTAATGTGAGCCCTCTCTCCCCCCCCCCCCCACAATGCTGCTGTCACAGTGCAAATGGAGCCAGCTTTAGCGAGGTGATCCTCTACCCAGTGGTCTTTGAGGTTCTGCTGTAAGCCGTTCAGACTAAAATGTTTGTAAATCACAGGAGAGGATGGCAGAGCGCGGATGAAGGTTTAATGGCCGCCTCTCAGAGGCAGAAAGAGGCCGGGTTGGTAACGGTACAGTCGGCGTGATCTACGAGACCATCCTGCAGAGTGATTAGGAGGAAAACGCTGGAGCCTAAAGGCCCGGGGCGGGGATTACATCCCGCACCCAAACTGCAACACCACAAGTTTGTTCCCGAAGAGCAGCAAAAGCACCATGTTCGGCAATATAAATGATAAATTATGTTCCATTTTCTATTCTAGGATGGGCACACGTGTAAACAAAAGATGGACTGAAACAAACTGAATCCACCACAATCTACACGCATTTCCGGTGCCAGGGTAGCAACTCATTATCAACGTTTTTTTCAGTGAATAACTCGAGTAGAGCATAAAGTTATGCCTATATGGACGGACATTTTGGAAAAGAAATACGTGATTTTAGACATTTACCCATAAGACATCTATATTTATTAATGTGTTCACAAAGAAAATATTGTATCATATCTTTGTAGATAATATGATGAAGCATGAAAGTACAATGTATTTGTAGTTCCATCTGAAAACATTCACTATTCTGAGGGAACGAAAGCCGACTTTTCAGGAAGCTCAACAGGATATTACTGAACTCGGGTGAGAGAGACATCTCCATTTCAGGAGTGGGCTAGATTTGGCACAAACAACTATAAATCTTTCACAAACTCACATCTGGAATCACAATTCCTCTGCCCTTGTGATTGTTTTGATGAGCAGCAGTAGCCTGCCTCTTTAGACTCGAGTTGGTCATGCAGGTCCAAGCCAAGGGTCTTTTGGCAGGCCTTGCAGAACGAATGACCTTATCATTCCTAACCGTTACAAAGATTAGGCTTAAAAAGGGGGTTTTTGGATGGTTTTCTGCTGTCACTTCAAGGACTTGCTAACCAGAACAAAACAAAGCAGACATGTTATTTAAATCACCCGTGTAGCAGAAGTACAATACCCTCCTACAGCTGTGAACAGATCTAAAATAATCTAAACATTGACTAAAATGTAATATAATTGGGCAGTCAGACCTAGATAACTGCCATCACAAAAACACACGCATGTTAAGCATGTTAGTCTGGAGAACATCCATAAACTGGCACTAATAGTGCCATGCTGTACCCATTAGAGCCGTACATGACCATGGCCTCTGGAGTAAAAGCCATAAAGCTTGTGTGTGAGTGAGTGAGTGTGTGTGTGTGTGTGCACGGTCAACCCTAAATGCTCCTACCTGGTGGGGAGCTGGGAGCGTTGAGGGAGGAACTGGAGCTACAGGCCTCGGTCTGGTTGAAGGCCCCTTCCAGCTGCCGCCGCCTCTGGATCCGGCTGTACTCCTGACGGAGGTTCTGGAAGATCTGCTCTGTAGGGAGCAAGACGGAAACAAGGACACAAACTGTTTAAACCAGGACAGAGGACGCCCCAAAAAAATTAAGTCGGCACACATTGTTTTTCAACCCTTTTGGCGGTTGTGAGGCGGTGCTCCCAATGGGCTTCCAAAGCAAACGCAATCCAGACTTTCTCACTTTGTTGCTTGGATGTCAGCACCAGTGTTATTACTGAAACTTTAGCTTTTTGTGATGAAATTTACAGGTTTTTAAATGTATAATGTGCCGTTTAAGTCTCTATTTTGAAACGTGAAAAGGAATTATGAATCTATCCAGTCGTAGTAGTTATCAACAGTGATATAACAGAGATTCATTACAGGAATTAATCAGTACTTTCATTAGTTTGATCTTTAATGTGTGTTCTTTTTAAAACTGCGCCCACCACAACCACAATCAAAACAATGCTGGATGTATTCCAGCTTTAATTAGGACTATTACAGGAAGGCGTAATCATCCACTCTGAAGACAAACTAAAGCTAAACTCACTTCCTGTGTCGTTTCATACCTAACACGGGTTCCAAAATACAACCATCAACAGGAAGTAGAGGCGTGACAGACTGACATGAGTGACATACCTACTACAGCTGTAACAAACACACAGCTTACTGAAAGAGAAACTTTTTTCGTCTTGTGACTTGATCACTTTCACTTCTCTTCCAAAAGTTATTTATGACGTCGGCATCACCACAGCTGGTGAGAAGGCTCACATTAAGGCTTCAACACAAATCAGCGTTCTTCACTGAGCTGTAACAGAGTAGAAGCCTCTCATTCTTCTGAGGCTTACTTAGTGGTTGTGTGGACTCTTGAGGTTTTGGTGGAAGGAAGAAAACAAACAGATTTGTGTGAAAAGATCGGCGTGATAATAAAGACTGTCAAAAGCAAACGATGTCAAACATTACGTGTCTCAGTATGAGATCAACATGATAACCAGAGCTGCTAGCCATACTGGCCAGCTACGCACTGTTTAAGCACTAACCCTCATAAATCATGCTAATTCATATAATTACCAATTCAATAAGTATTCAAGACCATCTGCATTACAAGTAGTATGTACAGAAAACTTCCATATCCTTTATGTTTCTGAGTTTTACAATGATCGTGTAGGATGGTGTTCTTTCCAAAGTGCCTGCGTTGTCACAATCATTTAATCAACAGACAGTAATCCAACTGGAAAATGGCACCTGAGCCCACATCTAAAAAGCACAACAGCAACAACATGACACAGTTAACCCATATCAGGTCGCAGTATGGGGAGGGCAGCGTAGAGGCTCTCTGAGAATTGGATTTGCACACTGCAACAACCGCTTGTTTTATACCGCTAACCGCTAACATATTGCCTGTGATGACACACTGATCTCAATTTCACTTCAAGTGTACTGCTGGTGCTATCATGGAAGCTCAAAACATCAAAGATGTGCGTGTTGACTCGGGTCTGCAGTTCACAGTTTATGTAATGTTGACAGAATCAAACCAGATCAACATCAAGCAGACAGTATCATGTCATGAAAAAGCCAAAATGATCATTATGAGCCTTAGAATTTATACTTCAACATGTATCACAGGTACAGACTTAAATAAAGTAAAGGTAATACAAGTACTGTAGGTACACATTGACGTGTCGAGAAAGTGTCTGTCTCTTTATCATCTCAAATATGTCCTCCTTAGGATAAAGCCCACGCTGCAGCTGCTGTAACAGCTTAACCTGGGTCACAGCCAGCACACACATATATCTAATTATAAAGCTTAAAGTTCAAAAAAAGTCATGGGAAAAAATATTAGAAAAACACCATGGCCTCAAAGAGTGCTGATAAGCAAATGTTTAGGCGGGACTTTATCTCACTCAGTCCACACAGGAGGTGAAGTCTCTATACATGCTGCGCCTCTATCTGGAGCACCGTGCCTCATTTATCTTGGGTGGAGGGGGCTAGAAGCCATGCTGCCACTTCAGCCTGCTCATCAGTGAGCTTGGATGGATGGTGAGATCATATTTTATTTGCCGTGTGCGTTTGTTGACTTTGAGAGCCTCTGTGTGGCATGTCTTGTTAGTACTTGACAATGTATAAGAGTCTCCTGAGTGATGATACTACGTATATTAATATTCTCACTTTTTTCATTGTGTGCGCACACATTGTAAAGCGTCAATATATATACAACTTTGGCGCATTTACAGAAATGTTTTTATTAATGTGCACAAAATATGTGGTCACTTTTGAACCCCTCCTCTGGCTGTATGTGGCCTCTGAAACCTTCCAAAATCAACAATACTGGACCCTAATCTGACAGGCTGTTTATTGAAACACCACGGGGCCTTTCACTTGTAATAAAGACATGTCTTCAACCCACAGAAAATGGATTTAGGTCATTATGATAATCAATTTAAAATGTAGGTCATTTCTTGAGGACAAATGCCAAATATTCACAGATCCCAGTTTCACAGGTGAGGATTCACTCCATTTTAAATCATCGTACACGACATTGGGCTTCTAAATGTAGGTCTGGCGAAACAAACGTGTGAAGACGTGAATTTTGATTCTGACATCATAGAGACTAACCAATGACCAATTTAAATAGTCTATACTACAGAGGTTTATAATGTATTAACTAATTGGAAAAGACAATATATGAGTGTAACCACTCTTTTGATAGTACTACAGTTACGAGACTTGAGTTGCTGAACACTGACAACAAGACCGACGGTTGAAGCCACAGCCGTTGAGATAAAACTGTGACAGTAGTCTCAAATGCATGGGTCCAATGTTAGAGAACACTATTCCTCGGTACAGCGGCCTAACGAGTGAGAAGCCCTCTCCTCACTTCCAGCTCTGCCAACTACTAGTAGCTCAACTGTGGGCGTTGCTTGGCAACAATGACCCTGCCACAACCAGGCCAAGCAATCAATCACAGAGACTTCCGGGAGAGCCGGAGGAACACAGAGGAGAAAGCCTCGGCTAAAAGGCTTAGGCACAGACCAAACAGTGAATACCACATGAGATCGGCCAGATAGATTGGCTGTGGTGGTGGTGGTGGAGAGAAAACAAAGCTGACTCATTTCCTTTCACCCTCCAATGCTAACGAATAGTGTGTGTGTGTGTGTAGGGGTTTCGAATGTCCGAACTGCCAGGTAGTAGCTTGTGATGTATTGCGGGTCAGTAGAAGTTGCCCTCCTGCAGTAAAGAATGTAAGTGACCACTAATGGTTTGAAAAAAAAAAGCAGACATGGGAATTCGCAAATTAATGAATTGTTTTTAAAGGAATAAATCTGACATTACATCGTAAAATGATAGCAAGCCCAATGCGCAGTAGATCGTTTTCAAAGTCTGGACAGATCAGCGAGGTCACAACTCAATTGTCGGTACTTGGGACGTCCGCACAGAGCCGACACGCACACCCTCTGATGACAAAATGTACGGACCAGAGCGTACTCGCAAGGTACAACTTCGTAGAAGTTAAATACAAAATTCCTCAATGCATTTGGGACACACAGCAAAACACTAAAGTGTGACTTCTAATCATTTTAAAAGTAAAATCTTCTGAACAAAGAGCTTCCTGAGCAGACAGCCGGCCATCTTTAGCCCAGGATATGCGAGCAGTCTTGCAGTCTGACCATGGTTTCACGCCTGAACTATGACCTGCCCGCTTTTCTACCCAGAATGCAGTTTGGTCGTACCAGTCCAGCCTCATCTGTCATCTGAGGGGGGATTTTAGCAAAGCACCAGACTAGACTAGCAGCACAAGAATGAGACAGAAGAGAATGGAGTGAGTGATCCTATCTACATTATGACATTATTACCTAAAGATACCTCGACAGGGTCGGATCCCTGCACACACACAGCCTTGCACACCACAAGCAAACCTGAATAGCTGGAAAGCATGTGTGGGTATAGACGGGTGGGAGGGATGACAGCTGACCTTTCGCCAAATACAAAACTGCTTTCACTTGGCAAACCGCAGCAGAGAGGCATGCTTTGCGACACCGTCCCATAAGGGGGCCTTCTTCTGGGTGAAGGGGAGTAGATTACCCGCTATCTGGAGCTCATGCTAAGCAGACAAACTCGGAAAGAACTGGAACACCCAAGAGGCCTGTTGGATTCTTAACATACGGTTCAGGCTAAATAAGCAACGTCAGAACAGACCTGGAAAAAACTGATATGATTCATTTTCTTTTTTATTAACATAAACATAGCTCCACTATGACTACTACTCTGTAAGGCAACCATAATAAGCAAGTCAGGCTGTGTAAATGATGTGAGCAATAACGGGGGCATGAAAATGCGTCTTCACCTCCAGGCATCTGCAACTGGAAGGAACAGCCCTCTCCCTTCTCAGAAACAAAACACCTCTTCATCACTATAAATCTTTTGCTTACCAGCATGACAATTACACAATTCACCAGAAGCCGAAACGCTTGCATTTCACAGGAAGCCAGCTGTGAAGCCGTCTCCATCATCACCTACAGCCGTGTGTGTCAATGCCCTCACCTAAGAGGAGGGATGTGTGCACCGCCCACCACATCATCATCTTACAATGATATGCACCATGAAGCACATTTTTTCTTACAGTGCAAAAAAAAACAGGAACAACAGAGAGTGAGATAATTTGACCTTTGTCTTAATAAGTGACGCAGCTGGCAATTGCAAAATTGGGTAGGTGTGTCCTTGTTGGTTTATTGTTTCAATGAAAAAAAAAAATCACTAATAGCTCACATTTCACTAATATCCCAAATCCATTGTCATTGTTGATGTTCATATACATTCTGTACATAGTAGTTAAATATTAATGCTTAGTTTCTCTGTTCTACTTTGTTGTCTTTAATGTCCTTGTTTTTATATGCGAACGCATCCAGGGCCAATAAAGCCGACTCTGATTTCACTTATCAGGTAGCAAGTTAATATTCACCTCCCCCACAGGTAAATGGACCATGAATAACGTCACCTGAGACCTAAGTGAAGATGCACAGAACTATAGAGGAATAACATATGTGCCCAGCCTTAGATAATTATGTTATGTGAAAGAAATAAGGAGATTTAACCCCCAGTGAACAGGTTTAACAGCGGTTAAGTGGCTCAACACACAAAGGAAACATAAACCCCTGGATCACTCTATCAAAAAGCTTCTTCTCCAAGCAGTGCCAATAAAAACTGTTTATGAGGAATGCATCCGTGCATTTCAGATTTCTTCACTTTCAATACTTCGTGGCAAGATGGAAGGCAGTACACTTCATCGCAACAGGGGGGCTGAATAGCACTATAAGTAACCCTGTGCTTTATAATAGGCTGAACTATAGGAAATGGATTTATAACCACTGGGAAGCACATGATGACAATCTACGAGTTAACAGCACGGCTTAGCACAGGTAGTACAGCGGTCTCCATCTTGTAATCCTCTCATTTCCCAGCAGTGATGTGATAAAATAAATTCAATGACATCAAGCTTTTTTTTTTAATTAACATTCAAAAAGCGTAAGGATTAGGCCTCACTGGTATCACGCTGCCCATATCTGAGTGCCTGGCACATGCAATAAGCCTCACTGGATCGCAGTGCAGACATCTAGGTAATTATCTTGTGTCTACCAGTGTGCCCCACACCCGTCCAATGCTCACAGCGGAGCTTTTCAAGTCAAAAGGGAGAGTAGATGACAGACATAAAAAGGAAATGAACAATGTCCTACAGGCCCCGAAATGGCTGTGGTGCATAATGGTATTAACCCCCACCTAAATGAAAGACAATTGTGGTACTAAAGCCAAGGAACATTAGCCAGGCAGCTCCTAATTAACAGCCTGCCATGATGTGCCTGCTGCTGTGATGCCATTTGTCTTCTCAGGCGAGATTGTCACCCATGTGTTAAAGAACGAGCAGGGTCTTTTGTTTAAAGTCCTTCCAGTTTTCAAATACATGGTTTAAATGAATATATGAACAGATGTAATGGCCACGATAGTCTATAATATAGCTGCAGATTGTACTGGCAAATCTGAGTCAGTCATACAAGCTAACTATATTCAATTTGTCCCATGCTAGAAATAGTAACGTTATTTGATTCAACGTTAGCTATGCAGAGAACTTTGAAGCTAATAATTTCATGGGCAGCTCAGCATTAGCTTTAGGCTAATTCACTCAACTATGCAACAATACAAAGAGCTGGCAAGGTGCCACCGACGAATACCTATAGAGGCACCTCTATTTTTGTGAATCCACTGATTTATTATGATTTGTAAAAATGATCTGTGTCGGTAACTTGGCGCCGACGTTTCCCCTTCCTGGCGTTAGCTTCGCTAAGCTAAGCTAACGTGTAGCCTCCAACCCCCATTCAGATTCTCTCAATTGACGTTAGCTAGCTATCCCTTCCAGTCCACTCCACCCAAACCCCCTCCCCCATGACACCCACCCAGGAAAAAAACGTAAAAATCTGTTTCAATTTCATACCTGGGGTGAGCCTGTGTTCGCCTCCTCCTATGGCCGGAGGAGACATCGAGTGCGTTGGGCTGTCGATTGGAGGACGGAGGTTGCATCTTTGCGGCGACGGAGTGCCAGTAGTCCCCGGTAGAGGGTTGCACCTTCTCCGCTTGGGAGACTGGGGACTGAGGAGGGCCTCAAACTCCATCGACCGCTTTAATGTTGCCCCACAAGCCATGTTGTTAGCTAAAGAAAATTGGAAAAGTAAGTTGGAGGAAAAACGACCCGCAAAACTGTTTTTTTTTGTCGCTCGTGGTTTTGTACGTTAAACGTTGCCCGATTTTTCTTGAGCCTTTCTTCCTCTCCACAACAACGGATTTTCTTCTCTGAGTAGTAAGCCAACTGCCGACCGTGCCTGCTGAATTTTTAAAACGTCACAATGGCAGACCGTACCATTGAGGAAAAGAGGGGTGTTGTCTAATATTTATAACATATTTTGTTGTATATTTCACTGATTTGAATCGTCATTCTTACCCAAACGTATTTCTTAACTCTATTAGTAATACATACTTGAATCAATTGGCAATTTCTTTTCTCTTTAACAGTCTTTACGCTACGATTTCTTGCCACCTAACCCTATTATTGTTGTTGATGGCTTTAGTTTCCGTTGAACTCAAATTGAAGGTTCACGAGACGTCTGGTGGTGGAGGTCAGGTAAATCAAGTAGATTAAAAATGAACTCCAGGGTGATTTTACTATTTAATCTCCTTCAGAAAGCGGCAGATTTTATATATTTACTGGCTGTTAACTAGTAACAGGCTTCCCATTGTATTTTCCCATTGTGTTTGCAAACTTAACGCAATTGCTGCATGGTAATAATGACTTAGAATAGAGTCCCTGAGCAGCAAAGTTATCGGCCACACTATACACTGTGCCTGAAAAATAGGAACTGTACTTGTATGTACTCTAGAGATTATTTTCTGTTCTTGTCTTGCTTTGTTTTATCAGCTACATTGCTCCATTTCACACCTGTTGTATCACATGCACCCAAAATCAGTCACACATTCACCAGTCTCTTGTTTTGAGTAACCCATTGAAACAAGCAATGTCCAGAACTGAATCACCCATCAATTTATATATGCTGCAGTCTCCACCACTGGGTGTGCATCTTGATGTGACAGTTTGTTTTATGTGCACTAAATTTCCCATGTGATGATAACGGTCTCACTGGGATTAAAAATCCCTTTTACAGGAGTATCCTGACTTTTTAAATGCATAATACATGGAGGTTAATACAAACAAAACAAAGTCTTATGCAGTCCTTATTGTTATCACATAACCTATGCAAAGAACTAAACATGCAGCCAGGATAATCTTATGCAGTATTTATTTCAGCTTGCATCTTGAGTATCTTAAATGGAACTGCTAGTATTCAGCAATATCATTTAAAGTAGCATTTTAGCATCTCCTCGTAAAGACAATGAGCAATCATATTATTGGTTGTTCCATCAAATACGACAGAGGATGAATGTATATACTGTTTTCTTTAGTTATGTCTTGTTATTATGTGTAGGGTTTAACATAATAACATCCGCCCATTGCCAAATTCATGATACTTTTAGAGGCTGTAGTTTAAAAAATGATCTTGAATTTTATACTGAGAGGGGTTTCTAATAGTTGGTCTATAACTTCATTCGTATACATGGGGTAGGCCTATACAAAATAATATAAATGCCACCTCAGCTTAGCATAACACATCTTATCACGCATCTCTAAAGAAACATTTTTTTTAAAGACATTATCACTTTTATGAAGGTATACTTTATTACAGGGCTGTGTTTGTACACACAATGAAACTAAATGTATATCACCTGTGATCATCCCCACTGTTGGTTTTTGGGAACAGCATGTATAAAACTGCTTTGTTCCCACTTCTCCCATCTATGCTGAGTATTTAGAATGTCACCTCTGGCAGCAAAGACCCAGCCAGGAGATTGATACAGAGACCGGGACATTTATAAATCATTGCAAACATAAGACTGCTGACTTTTTTGCCACTTGACAATGATTAAGGATGACAGATAAGTACGATTTAAACGTGGAATTTGCTTGAAAATAAACATATAAGGAGTCAAAATAGAGTATGGTCAAGTATCATCTTTAATCAGTTGATGGTTGAAACACGTGGTCGGTCTAGTATGTGCACCTGTGAGTTTAAGTGAAATGTCATACAGTGTGTGCTCTGCTGCAGCTGCCAGTTGTCACAATTGCAAAGAGTGTTCTGGTGCTCGTGCTCGTTCTCCTCCCGGCATGTGCTCCATTTACCTCGGCACACTGCTTGGATTCACGTGTGCGGACATTGTGTGAAATCCCCCCGTGCATGGGTCTTTTGTGGAGTCCTGGCATTCATGTGCAGATTGGATAAGGCAACGCACAGCGTCCTCTGTCCCTGCATGCTCAGGGACAAATACTCAAAAATAAACAGGCATACCCACAACAAATGCACCTTTCCACCACGTGGTGAACCCAAAAGTTAAGTCAGCACTTCAGTTCACAGTATGTCACAGGAGTGAGAGCGTTAAAGCACTGACATTGGAGATGGAGAAGTCAAAGGTTAAAGGTTAGCTGGCCACATGACATCATCTCACTTCCAGTCCAACATAACAATAAACCTTTTGTCTGACCTGAACCAATGCCCAGAGATGATAAGCTTTATTTCCACTGGAATCTGATACTAGATTGGTTCTAATTGTCTAATTTAAAGGTTAATGGCTTCTCTTTACAAGCTGTCTTCACAGTGTATCTCAGAACTACAAGTAAAACACATTATGTAACATGTTTCCGACATTTGATAGGATTTCTGACCTGTCGGATCACTTATGTGGCTACTAACAATATTCAAGAGTTATTGTTAAATAGCCTTGAACACAATAGCCTTGAAGTACATACCAGCACTAATAATTTGATGGGAATGAATCCTGCTCATATTTGATTCTTCATTCGATGTCAAACACGTATCTATCTGTACAACTACTCTTTAATTTCAATCATTGTTTGATGTTCGGCTGCTGATTGTTCACCATCTCTGAGATTGAGTTAAGGCGTGTGGTTCTGTTCCTGGGCATCTCATCCTCACTGATGGCAGTACAGTTGTTGTCTTCTGTGGAGGGTAATCCTGGGGTTAAAGCCTCTGTAGATTTTCTACACCTTACAATCTCACACAGCCTTTGCAGCAACTGCAGCAGAGCGACTCTTAGCTCTCGACAGCGCAATGCATATAGCAGTGGGTTGACTGCAGAGTTGACCAAGCAGAGAGTGCTGCAAAAGGCAAACGCTCTCTGTTGGGTGCGAGTCAGGACCACAGAGACATCAGCTAACATGAAGGAGAGTGCGGGCAGCCAGCAGCTCACCAGTATGAGTAGGATCAGGCCAAAGGTACGTGCCAGCCGGATATCCATCCTCATGCGGGCCTGTCCTGTCCCCGCTGCTCCCTGGAGGCTGGTCATAGAGGACTCATGGCGGTGGGCCTTCCACAGGATGAGAGCATAAGCACACAGAATGAGAGCCAGAAGCACCAGTGTGAAGCTGGTCCAGCAGGCCAGATAGCCCTGGTTGATGTAGGGAAACAGGCGTGAGCAGGGCGGAGTAAGCCCTGTGGGACACCTCCAACCCATCAGCGGCAAGAAGGAGATAAAAGTGGTGGCGCTCCAGAGGATCAGCAGGCTCAGCACGGCTCGCCGGCGGGTCAGCAGCACCTTGTAGCTGGAGGCCTGCTGGATGCAAAGGTAACGGTCCAGAGCGGTCAGCAGCAAACTCCCCACAGAGCTGGTGAAGGCCATGGTGACACCACCCAACTTGAAGAGGTAGGCAGTGGGACCGTCACCACGGCGAAAGAGGTGAAAGTACAGGAAGCTGGTGGTGAAGAAGCAGCTGGCGAAGACATCCGCCAAAGCAAGGCTGGCAATGAACAGATATGAAGGCCGCTGCCGGAGGGAGGCTGTTGCAGCGATCACTCCCAACACGAGAGCGTTTTCCAGCAGAGTGATAGGACCTGCCAGGAAACAGATAGAGCCGATGGCTGTCTTCTCGGCCTTGGTGAGAACCATGTAGCATTCCAGATTCTCACAAGACCTGTTAACTGTGAGAAAATCACAGGTTTATAGCAGGACAGATTGTATCGGGCAAGTGTACTGAAACTATAAATGCACCCTTAAATTACATTTGCTAAAAAACATTATCTTGAACCATTTTAGATTCTAATGAAGCAATGCATTTTTTCTTTATTGAGGCCACATACCTATCTGTGAGGAGGTGTTCTCTTTGGCTTCTGTGGGTCCTAAAGAAGTCGAAACCTCCCATTGCTCCATTTCAACTGTTACCGGAGGGCCAGTACTAGACTGTATTTAGAAAATAAAGTAAGTCATTTAAATGTGTTATTCTTTATGGATTAATACACATAATTCACATATCTGTAGGTATAAAAGAACAACTAGCAGGAAATCCTTTGAGAAGTAAAAAGGCACTGCTTTTTCCAGTATTATGTTAATTTCTAAAGAACATAAAAACAACTGTATTGATCATGGAACTTAAATAATAAATGTGTAAGACAAGACCAAACACACATAGCAAGATCCACACATATACAGTAAAAATTATATAATATATGTATATATTATTTTATTGATAAACCTTTTTTAGATGAAGTGATTGAAGCAGGCAACTTCCTGTGGAGAAACAAATAAAGTGGAAAATGTGATGTATTTTTCTCTCTTTGTCAATATTGAACTTGGTGCTTAAAGGGAACATTAACATCTGTGAGTCAGGACAGAAAGTCACTTAGAGGTTAGGGTAAACAGAGAATGACCATTACTGTATCCGCTGGTGCTGATATTGAAGAGATAGTTGCAAGGAGCCACGAGTTAAATCCCACGCCATAAACCACTTCTTGCTGAAGGAATAATTTGAAAATCCCAAAAGGCAAAATGGTTGCACCTTAGTCCATAATAAGTAGAGACATTTAATACAACCAGCGTGCTCATGGTGTGTTGAGTGGGATGGTATCACTTCCAGCAGCTGTAGCTTTAGCTGCACCCTAATGCATGGCAACTTGTTTTAAGAGCTTTTATGCACACAGCTCACAAATGTTCTAGTGATAGCCTGCAGCCCATGATGCCATTGTCTTTGACCAAGTGTGTCCAATGAAACTTTGACAAACAATGCTGTTGAATTTTTCTAATTTTGGCTCACATAATGTCATTATAATTGAGAAAAAAAACGGACATCTCTGCGGATGTTATCTCCAAAACCAGGCAGCTCACACCAAAACAATCCAGATTGATCAATAGCACTTCAAGTAAGAGGAAGATATGTATTTTGTGATTTTTTTTTTTTTTATTTGAACTTAAGTGATTTTTTATGAACTGAGCTGGACCAGAGAATTAATATTTAATCCATATTTCCACAATCACTTTTGCAGGGATTTTACTGAGTGCATTCAGTTATCTGCAGAGATGAACATAATAGCAAACTCATGTTGTTGGCCTATTATCATAACTAACAGGATGAAGACTGCCCCCTTTTGGTATTAGAGGGGATTATATTGGAACGAAAAAATGTACATCGGTGGCTGAAGGTCGCCGCAGAGATGAACAATCTCCTGTAAAGTGCATCACCTTTGTGCAATCAATAGATTAAACTAAGTGTGCGAAGCCGATGTGAAAGGATTTCATCAAAATAAATAATGCTGTGATAAACAGAGCGTGGCCACCTATGACTGTTTACCCAGTGAGGCTTAAATTATAGAGATTAAATTTTATAGGCAGAAACATGACACAGTCACATGAATGGAAATGACAGTACGTTTGAAAGAAAAAACTTGGGAAACAGTGAGAAAATAACACAAAAAAAGCATTAAAGGTGATCAAGGAGAGTAGTTGTATATGATGCAGTATAAGTGGTTACAAACTAAAGGGAACACAACAGGCTCGTTCGAGATGAGTCAGTTCTGCGCAGACTCGATCACCGACGATCGGCGCACAATGCATGCCGGTTAGATTTGTGTCCGACTTGAGCGCGACTTGCTCTGACGTCATGCACACGTCGTCAACGATGACCTCACGAGAGCCAGTTGCTCTCCACCGACTGCAATGACCCAAAGCATCCCAAAGACCCCAAATCCTATTTTTCTGCGTAATTATAATATTTAACGCTCGATTGTTTGCTATTAGTCTCATGTTGTGCAAGGAAGGTTTAATCTAAAAACTCATGCTGTCTGATTGATAATAATAATAAAGCTGTTTTACACAACACATATCAAAACAAGCATCAACGTGTTTCACAGACAGACATAAAAAGAACATAGGATAGCATACAATGCAGATACACACATGAATACATCCAATTGAGGTCTGTTAACTACAAGTAGCAAGTACAAGTACAAGTACTGTTCGGATCTAACAGGATACAACTGTCTGTGGCTTCCTGTTAATTCTTTAAAGGAAGCTGAAGACTGATATGACCGCAGTTTTTTGTCAAAGCCTCCTCCAGCTCTCGTCCACTCTGCAGGCGAGGCGCAGTTCATCTCGAACGAGCCCTTTATCCCAATCAGGTCACCGTGGCCTTCAATCCAATGTTTCCCCTTTATTGTGTTTCCAGTGACCATTATTTCTGTTTTTCATCACACATTTGAAACTGCCTTTTAAAAGCATAGAAAAATAAATATGAGCAGAAGTGGTGGAAGTAAATTACTTTCCAGAAAGGCCCTTATTGACTTGAGGGACAATATTTCACAAGTCCACTGGGCCAAATGGGTGCAAGCGCTTGTGGATATTACACCACCTAAGGCTCTTTCCTCCCTTGTGGTGAATCTTGATTGACAGAGTGCTGTGTTTTGACTGTTAAGAACCATCATTCTTATAAAACTGATTGCCTCTTCAAAAAAAGAACAAACAATCGTGTACAGAAAACTTCATTTATAATAAAAAAAAAACATGCAGGCGTCCATTTTATTCGCTTCACTGGCAACATTCACACTGAAATAATGTGGCAATAACCCCTTGAGTCACTGTTTCGGCGTGCCACATTGTTTCAAAATATAGCAAGCCCTTCTGGCACGAGAAGAAAAAGAGAAATGTCTAGTTTTGTAGGAGCAGCAAATAAAGAAGCGTTGTAAAATTGGGCTAAAGTAGCAAATTTGCTGCACAAATACACTTAATGTACATATTTTTGATTTCACAGAGATATCACAACGCCAACTGAAATGCAAATTAGGACATTATTACTTAATGTCACTGGATTTTAAACCTGTAATAAAATAACCTTTGAAGAGCTTACCTTGTGTGGAGTTTTCTGCTTTTCTTCTTATTTTGGGGGATTTGAATTAGGTCCCTCAGCAGCACAACAACCCCAGCATGATCGCACAGACCTACAAACCTGACTGATGGCAAAGTGCATGACTGAGGGCAGACGATAAGGAGGGAGGCTGTGATGACACGAGGGAGAGAGGGAGGGAGGGAGGGAGGGAGAGCGAAAGAGAAAGAGAGAGAGAGAGAGAGAAAACCAGATGGAAAGAGATGAAAGAGCCCAAATGAGGTATTAGAAGGACAGCTGGAGTCTGATGAAACTGAGAATGGCAGTCAGGTCCAATTTTATATGTCTGATTATATGTAATAGAGGTGAAATGGAGAAGATAAAACATTAATATATTTAGGGTCATGATGGACGCAGGGGAGGAGAGCACTTAAGCAAGTGTGAAAGACATGTCGATGAAAGAAAGAAGAAAAGACATCACCCTTAAAATAAAAAAATATGAATGAAGTGACCTCCAAAATATTTACTCCTGACCTGGGAGTCATTAATAACCTGATAAATGGACCTTGAGTTAATTATGTCGCGAATGATTATTGTCGCAAACTACTCAAATTCATAACCAAGATGGCTATAAAAGACTGTTGAATTATTTCCATTCATGCAGAAACTGTTTTTCCTTCCGCCTCTTTCTAATACTTTCCACTCATCTTCATTTGTCAGACAGCATCTAGCATCACACATGCAGTCACACACTTCATCACATGATGGTTAATGATATTTTTTATATTTGATGTATTGCTTGCCTTCTGTGGACCGAAAGCACAAACAAGATCATTTAAAAAAAAAGGGATTTAAATGATGTCTGCTTCGTTAATTTAATTAAATGTGTTCATTAGAAAAGACAATGTAATACAATTGTTTTGTTCTCGGTGACACAATAAAGAGTTGTTTTGCAAACATTTGACAGCTTCAGTTGTTTGATTCTTGTTTACATCTAATCTGCAGTGAGTGCTGAGGTGTGAAAACCAGCCTTCGTTGCAGATTCGCGAGGATTTAAATTGTTCTTTGACATTTCATTACTGACTAATGCCCAGTGAAGTCAGTGTGGGTCAGGGTGTAATACTGCTTGCAGTACAACAGGGGGCACTGCTAAGCAGCCATGAACTAGTGGACATAATGAAAGGTTGCTCAGTTTTTAATCTTTATCATTCTGCATAGATACAAAATCTGAACTCAACAAGCACTTCCTTCACAAATTAAGGCTGTTTAATTTGGCTTAAACCCCTGTGGTGAAGTGCATTTGTAGCTCAATAACAATTCAATTAGATCACAAACCTGAGGCATTCTGAAATGAATTAGCATCCTATTTTAGAGAAAAGTATGCTAAATGAAACAGAAACTGGGACTCACAAATGACAAGACTGGGAAATAAGTCAGAAAGAGATGTGTTTTTTTGATGTCATGTTTATATAGACAGCATTCGCGTAAATTATGATTTATAATCAGGCGGCGATATCTGGTGCACTGTGTCCTCTGCTGATAGATTCAGCAGGCCAGAAGGCAGGAAATGTGATTAGGAGCAGACAGCACAGCTTCAATAAGATTTCTTCTCAGTCACTGTCCGGCCAGGTGCAGCTCACGAGCACAGACCACAGGACAGAAGAAAGCCTGAGATGTTGAATTATTGGATTACATCATCCGGTGACACAATCTCTTTTTTTAGAAAGCACATGGATGCAAACATCAGCGCTCGCTTTGCTGTTTCAGATTGATTTGGGTTTAATCCATGAATCAAATTTCTTATCCTCATTTCCAGATTGCCTGACCTTCAGACAGCTTACTGACGTGAGAAACACAAGAAAAAAAATGAACAGATCAAACACAAATTAAATTAATTCACGGTAAATGTTTTAATAATACTTATTATTTCATTTGGTTCTTGGAATGATATAATGCAATTGTAAAATGCTTGAATTTGGAAATAAAAGAGGGATTGAAAACTACCATGACATTTAAAATACTTCCTACATATTCCTTTTCCTTTTTTCCTTTCCCATGGGATTGCAAAAAGAAATCTGAGGTCATAAGTCCAAGTTCCCAATTACTGATCAATTGTTTGGATTTTTCATACTCTAATGTTTTAGTTAGCTGTTCAATTACGTTTTCTGCAAGAATAAAATTAAGTGAATCAGTTATTTCATTCATTCCTTTGAAAAGAAACACATTTATAAAGTCAAGTGTCATTGAAATAACAGGACAACATTACATGGTACTTTCCATACAATGTATGATGAGGAAATTGCAGGAAATGTCACCTTTTTACTCAATACAAAAGTCTAAATGCTTTGTCAAGGTAAACTTTTTGTAAACATATTTTTTAGAATACTGGAATCAAGTAATAAAATACACACCATGTGATATTTTAACTGTAGAATATGAATTCCTCCCAGGTTCAGAAAATAGTGCTAAAAATGTCAAATCCACAAGTAAAACACAGAGGACTTGTCCTCAGTAATATCTACAACATATTGATATCCAATAAGAGACAACAACCCAGTCATATGTTCTGGTCCTGTGTTTTACCCTCTTCCTTCACAGAGCAGTTAGAAAAAAGAAGTGTGTTGGATTGTTTAAACATGGTAGTGAACAATGGCAACGGCAGAAGACATTTAAGATTTGAAATGCATCTGAAGGACATCTCAACACCTAACAAACTAAATGTTGAGAGAGAGGATCCAACAAACTTCCATCAAACTTCCATCAACCATCACTATTGATTCTCCATAGCTGGATGGCCTGCTTGAAGGAGGGTCAAATGGAAAACAGAGACATGATAATAACCCTCCAATGCTCTCAATTGTATTGTTTGTATGTATTTTTTCATTTAATTGTTCTTTTTTTCAACAGCCATGGGGTCATATTCGCAGGGAATAAGGTTGGCACTGGTATTTGTCTAATCTAATCTAAAGTTTTCTTTTTTTTATTTCTATGTTGTAGAGACAGAGATGTAAATACAAGTTGTGTGTCTCTGACTAGACTGTATACGCAGACATCCAATCATTGGTCTAGGTTCTTTAACCTTTGTGTCTCTGTCTGTTCGCTGAACTAGACTGGAAAAAGAAATTTAAAAAAAACTTGGCAACAAAGAAAAGAGATTTCATTTGAACATATTTGATTCTGGTGTTACATAAGATCTTGGATACGGGACAAACAAGCGCTGACGAGTGTGAAACTGGTTCTGCTTCTGTTCTTGCACGTCACTGTGTGTGTGGGTGGGTTCCACAACGCTTTTCACACTCTTCAGATTCATGTGAGCCTGTGTACACCAAATAACTATAAATGGCCTATTAGACAGAGGTACGTCTTACTATGCAGCCTATCTATGCTGTGTGAGAAGTAATCAACAGCCTTTGTACACCACTGTTGTTTTGAATATATCTTCCATTCCACTTCCCAGGATGGCCTAGCGTACACTCACTATGTCTATGACGAGATCACGCGACCAGGGGCGTTTGTAAAGAAGCCTTTACAACCAGTTAAACGTGGAGATACGTCCACCTCACATGATCTACGACCAGCAGAAGCCTCTCCATGACCTACTTACCGTACATAGTTGACTCTTGATGGAAACAGCCCCCTTACAAAGGTTGCTTTGCTTTGGGGAGTGTCCTTCCATGGCCTGCAGCTGTATGCACTGGCTGACACCAAATGTGTTGTGCAACTGTTATGACGCTTTCGACAAGGTAACTTTGACCGTGGACTTATGAGTTAATCTATCACGCTAGTTGTTTTGTATTCTCCCAACTTGGACCCTGCAGACTCCCATAAAACCATAAACCCATAACAAAAGAAGGCAAACATTAATTTAGTGTTATAGGAATATATAAAAGTGATATATACATGAAGCCTTAAAGCTGAATAGCAATACAAGTAATACCAGAGAACTCCAAGCCATATAATAAGCTTTAAACAATGATTATAAACCAATAACATAATAATTTAAGGGGTTAACGGGTATAGCCTTGAATGCTCTCAGTCAGTTGGTTAGGCTAAACACTAATCTTTTTTTAGCAACCCCCACACACATCTGGAGCCCATTCACCATTTGAGGTGTTGTTGCTCACATGTCGCCAGATTTATGACAGCGTGACGTTTACATATGATACTCATTTTGCATCGTAGTAGTTTAACTCTTGAGTTAGGCCTGTGTAATGCTCACACTGGATTATGGCACAAAAGTTGGTACAATACAATGCACCTTAATTAAAAGCCTAATATCTTAACGTAGACAGGGATCAAAACAGAAGAATCTCACTTTTCCTTTCCCGTTGTCATATACTCTCGCAGCACGTGGACATTGATAGGAGGGCTAATCGACTTGTTTCAATAAAATGGTCAAGGTTTCTGTCTTAAGCAGAGGACTGAGACGTGGGGGATGGGCAGCAGCTCACAGACAAGAGCTGTTGTGTAGGCTCTCATTACAGCCTGTTGCAGCTGTTTCGCAGCACAGCAGTTAACCCACACAAACAGGAACTGTGGAACAAAAATCCGTTTTCATACAGCAGAAAAAGCTATGAAGTAGGCTTCATCAATAGATCTAAACTCTGGACGTGTTTACCTTGTTATTTGAACGAGGGATTGACATTACATAATACAAATATGTATATACATATTGTTCCCCCAAACCGTATTATTACGTTGCATGTAACCGTGGAGTTTTTGTTACGTAAAATAGCGCGAAAGCGGAACTGTTATGGTGCTTAGAAAGTGTATTTTTCGTCGTTGTTTTCCTCACTTCTCTCAGGAAATACCCGAGGTCCAACAAAGGAATGGAGAAGAGTGTCAGCGATTGACGTCACCGGTCTGGCAACAGGCGTGAATGCGGTCTGGCTGTCTCTGCGCCGATTGGCCGCGCGGTTTCGAACTTGGAACGTGATTGGTCGGATCCGGGCTAGAACGAGCTACATATCGCCGCTGTGGATTCCATTTTGTTGCAAATCAGACGGAGTCGGGAGAGAGTGTCAACGGCGTCGCGCGCGGCTACTGTTAAAACACCACCTTAAGCTTTCGAGGGTGACGGGGATTTTTGTAGGAAATATAGCTTTGCTGTGCTTCCTCACATTGTCCGCCGAGGAATCACATATAAAGGCTTATCGCATATTTTCTTGGACGAAGGGCTCTTCAACAACCAAGCCTGAGGAAGTCGGTAAGAGAAGCTGTTTTTGTGCCTCGTCGCCATATTGAGCTCACAGTTCCTTTGTTATGGTTCGCTTCCAAAACCAGTGGTACCGAGACTGTAAACATGTCATTTAATAAACCTATAGTCGGGGTTATTAATTAAAAACCACGTCCGTCGAGATTATAATGGTCTTTTATTGTTGTTTTTTTTAAACCCCGGAAATTATCAGGAACAAAGCGACAGCTTGAGAAGTAGAATAACATGTCGCACTTTGCTTATAGAACGCTTTGTTGTGATAATGGACCCACATTAAACCGTTTTGTACACCTGTAATGTTTTAAGAACGGATGGCTACTTGCTTATTTATTCTTTAGCAGTATTCTCCGCAATGACGCGCTCTGAAATACACGTCCGCTGGTAGAAAACACCAATGCACTAAACGACGGAAGAGACCCGGTAAAGTAAATTTAGCATATCTAACTGACATCCCCCCCCCCCCCCTCCAAAAAAGGTCTTCTTGGAGCATCGTGTGCCGAGTGTGAATTGATGTTCAGCTCGGCTCTACGGGAAAACAACGCTCTTTGGCACATGAGAACTTCAGAACTCGCTGGACACAGAAGAAGTACAGCGAGAAGTAGACAGAGAACTACTTCGAGGACCTGGGGCCCGATTGGAGGTGAACGATTGAAGAGAGATCTCTGGTGCATCGACTTTCTGACAACAAAGAGGTGAGCTGGGGCTGTTTTGCTCTCGGGTTGTGTGTGTGTGGGGGGGGGGGGGGGAGAAGTGACGCAAGCTGTCTGGCGTCTCCGCACGTAACCCTCTGTGCTTGTTTTCATTGAGATGCAGTGTGGACGGATTATGTATTACCGGGTTTTACCCATGTCAATAACAATGATACCAAGCTCTGATCACGACTTTAATGTTTCCGAGCACTTTCAGTAACTTATGTATATTTCGTATCAACGCAGGTGACACGTAGTGCAGAAGCAGTATGGGAGGTGGAGAGAGATACAACATTCCAGTTTCCCACCCCGAGCGCCCTTTGCCCAAGAAGAACCACCAACTGGGCCGGGCTAAGCAGAGGAGCCGTGACCAGAACGTAGGAGCAGCAGTGTCTGCAGGAGGGGCGGGTGGCCTTCACCACCACGGCCACCGTCGGAGCGACAAAGTCGCAGCCTACCACAGGTCGCCTGAGGCGCGGCAGGCCGCGTCTGCAGAGAAGAGTGCTTCTGTCCGCTTTGCCACCAACTATGGTCAGAACTGGGAGGGTGCGGTGTCTCACCTCAACACGCTCCTGGCCACACCGGGAAGTCCGAGCTACGCCGGGCCCAAGTTCAGCGAGCCGCCCTTGCCGAGCGTGTTGCCTAAGCCCCCCAGCCACTGGGTGTCCTTCCCAATGGGCTCCTGTGACCACCGGGAGATGATGGCCTTCCAGCTCAAGAGTCTGCTCAAAGTGCAGGCCTGAGAGGGATACCCACACTTGATCGAAAAAGCCCACAAATGAACTGGGACTCTCTTGAGGGCAACCTACCCACCAGGAACACCTCAGTGCTGTAATACTTTTAGCTGTTTTTAAGATTGACCTCTGTGTTAGGAGGCATTTGCGGCAACGTTTGCTGCGAAATGTTCGTTCAACACCAAATTTTTAAGCCAATGTTTCTAGATATTACAGCCTTGGAGCCTTGCTGGTCGGTAATGCCTGTTAGCGGAGTCAGTTTTCTGTGACCAATGACAAACTGGATATCCCTTCTACTTCTCTCTTTGTTTTGTTCTTTTTAATGTTGGCTATCAAAAGCAGATTTGAGTGTGCTTTTTTCCCCCCCAAACAACGGTTATAGTATAGGTCAGGTAAACTCCCATCACTTTTACGGTCCATTTCTGTGGACAGATAATGCTTTTTCAGTTACATACGTTGTATGATGAGCCTTTAAGGTCACTTCTAAAGCTTCAGGTGCTAAAGCAAACTCACATTTGTAGCATTGACTAGGGCCCACCTTATTTTCTTTAATGTGTAACAATCCTTGTTTGGGATAAAAAGGACACTCAAACTGCAATTCTGCAGGGAAAAAAAAGCTTTCTTACTGGAGGTAATGCGCTGTATAGTACAGGTCAAAAGTATAACCTCAAACTGAAGGGTAATAAGAGACCATGGCACACAGGCCTCGGACTGTCCACTCCTGTACCTTTTTTATTGCGCTGTGCGCACATGCACTATAGGAGCTGAGCTTGTCCGAGGCCCATAACACTCTATCATAGCATTATTTTGTACAAGCCCTTGATTGTTGTGGTTGAAAGATATAAGAAAGTGCTGTGTAACCAAAGCAATGTTTTTGCTGTATTTCGTTTCTTTCTTTTATTTTCGTTTCTTCTTTTGGACATCCTCTATGCGGTCGGCATTGTTGCCGTTGCCACTTAAACCGTACGAGCCCGTGTGGTGAAAGAGTCACTTCTAACCGTTGACCCGTTTTCAATCAGCACTGTTATTGCTCCTCGGTCTCTGCCTTTTTTTTTCAGGACGGTGCTGCAGCTCCAACATGCGGAAGAGGGCCAGGCTTAGTTTGAGTTTCACTCTTAAGTCATGTGACATGGTCCTGTTGGCTGCATGCATTCGTAAGCAAAGGTAAAGCAGAGCGGAGGAGGGTTTCTGAAGTGAAGTGGCCCAAAGGCCTCAACATGAGGCGGGAGGTTGTTTATGTTTACAAAATAGGTTTCAGTAGTTGACCATCCCATAATCAACAGACACACTTGCCTCTTGTTTACCCTCTTGCACTGCAATCAGACTAGTTTTTAAATAAGTTACAGGCCAGGATGCTATTGAAATGGAGGTGTAATTGACTATCTCCCGATGGATACTCTTATTTTTTGTTTTCACTGAATTCTCTATTGAGGCTCTTTTTGCTTTCCCCTTGCAGAATTGGAGCCGTTTTATTGCCAGCCTAAAGATGACAAAACAAAGTACGAGAGCTTGTTAATGTGTTCGAGAGCCATGTAAATAATGAAATGTATAAAGTACTTGTAGCATATGTACATTTGCAGGCCGAGTTTGAGGCCTGTCTGACAAAAGTATTTTTAGTAATAACACTGAATGTATGAGACATGCTAAGGACGTGTCTTGACTTCAATGTCTTGACTTCAATACTGAAGAATATTTTTGTTAAAAAAAAAAAAGCTGCAAATAGCATTTCTCAGTACCCCTGCACTGTTATCTTTCCAGAGATCTTGCACATGTTTTTTATTGTTTTGTATTCTGCAGTGTAGGGTGACATATGCTTAGTGCGAATTAAGTAAAACTGCAAAACATCGATTGGATCCTAGAGGAGACTTGCCTATGTATCAATTTGAGTTCTGAATGTGCTTACATTAAGTAAGTGATGTTTTTAATCTCGAGTCGACCTGTTTGTGCCTAAGTTGAAATCCATGCTGAAACTATTTTCATTTGGTGGCAATGCCACACGTTGACCAACGTTTTGTTTTCATCAGACCCATCTTCAGTCATCAGCTGTTCTTCCGCCAGCTGACGACTGAACTTGGCCTAATGCTGTTTTAAGTTCTACTTACTATTGGTTGTTCATGTAAACTTTTTTTTTTTTTTTTCTTGCCCTGATCGAGTTGTGCATGGCAGTCTCCTTACTCTAAATTTGAAACAGTGTAAAGTGAATTGGCTGTTAATTTGTCCCTGCTGAAATGTCACTGACTATGGAAAGAAAATGCCCTGTTTACGATTGGTATCAATTAGTTAAAAAAAAAGAAGCAATTGTTAAAAAAAAAAGCACTCTGTGAAACAATTACAAAATTTTACCAAAAAAAGAAATAAATCCCTTCCCCTTCCCCCCTATTCTTCTGTCTGTTTGAGTCTCTTCATCTGGTGCCAACACTTGTTTAGTACATTTTATCATCTTATTCTATTACAGCATTCTGTGCAACCATAGTCAGAATATTTGTTTTAAAAAGTTTATTTTCAAAGCATACCAAATAAAACTAGGACAACAGTACTAAGGAACACTTGAAATATTCAACTGTATTACTCACTGAACAAAGTACATGATAAATGAATGCAGTTCATCTTAAACATATTGTCACATAGCATACTGGACAACATTAGGTAGCAACTAACTGCTATCAATACATCAGCCATTTGCAATACTAATCACGGCTACTGCAGTGTACAGTTTGCCTGCTGGATAATAGCTGAGACAGCAGAGTTAGTAAATACTGATGTCTGGGCCTGAAGTAACTTGTATTCATGTTTAGATTACACACAAATAGAACCAAACTGAGACGGGCATCAATAAACATGAACGTAAATGTGGATAAATCAAAAGTACAAAAATATTGGCAACGGCAAAACTAAAAACTAACATTTTTCCTCCTGCAGCAACCGACATTACACAAGTCCAAAAACAACGTATCAGGTATCAGCCGTGCTTTTATGAATCACTAAAAGAAATGCATCAGCTCTCTGCTGCTCTCGTCCCCCCGTTTGGCAACAGACTCCATTATGTGATGATAAAGAAACGCAGACAGAGCCTAATACTCTAGTTATTATAACTGAACGGAAACATCCTCGGAGACAGATTAACGGGGCCTGGGGGGAGACAGTCAGTGGCCTCCAGACTTGCGTCCAGCCCAGGACCTGGAGCGAGACCGTGAGCGGGACACGGATCTAGAGTAGGAGCGCGATGGGGATCGTCCCACAGGCGGTTTCTGGGAACTGGAGGTGGGGTGGCGGTAGTCTTCACCCGGGGTGTGGGACCGGGACTGGCTCTTTTTACCTTTGGGCACGGGTCTGGAGGCTGAAGGGGAGCGGGACGCAGAGTGTTCACGGTGTGTCCTGTGGTGTTCACGAGGAGGCCCTCTGGACCTGGTGGGATGAACATCACTTATCAATGATAACAACTGTGGGTTGGAAAGTTGCAGTACAATGGCCCTCGCTTATTTTACATACTACAAGATGAGAAATTGGACTACTTGTCATTTTCATGGCTTCTGCTCCGTCTGTGTCGACTGTAGGACCGAGACCTGTAGAGAGAACAAAACACAAACCGGTTCATCGGGGCGTAACTCGGATTCTGTGCGAGAGAACAATGAGTTATAATAATTAGGCAATTAGTGTGGCTTCCCGCTTTTACTGACCCAACTGGTTTACACATCTCCAGAGAGGCTAAACTAGTCCGGATAAATATCAAACGTTTAAATAATTAAATATAGTATAAAGTTTGGAACGTTTCCTGATTTAGATCTGTATATTTTGATGCCACAGCAGTAGCAAAGTAAAGTATTGAGCCAGCTCTAATTACTACACACATTTGTAGATAAAGTGAGAAAACATTTGAACTATTAAAGTTGACTCACTCTCTGGGGCTTTCAGACCTCCGTGGCCGGCGCTCATACGAGGGGCTCCGGGACCTGCGGCGCTCGTAGCTGCGGCTCCTGGAGCGTCTTCGGCGGCCGTCCCGATCGTCGTCGTGTCGGGAGGAACTGCGGGGGGAGTGACGCTCCTTAGTCTTCATCTGGTTAGGAGCTGGATGGAAAAATATACACCAGAACATCCGTTGTTTATGAACTCTATAGTTTCCATACAATGCCAAATGAGGCTTTACAGAAGTTACACGTAATGATTTTGTTCATACTCTTTCTGTCCCCCTGGGCGAACTGGATCTCGATCTGGCGCCCACAGACCCATTTATGGTCCAGATTGTGAAGAGCGTCCTCAGCATCCCGGACGTCTTCAAACGTGCTGTGTTGTTAAGGCTTTTTATTTTGATATTTGGAAAGTAGGGACAGAGAAGGCTGCACACATGCACAACAATTTCAAAAATAAAAATTAAGAGGCTGCAACACAGGTTGACAGCTCCAGTCTATGAAACACAGCACCTGATCATTAAAACAACATTAAAACTGAATCATTGGCCCCATTTGTGATCTCAAATTGTGAAGACAAGACAAATATTGATGATCAGATTCGGTAGGATACAAAACGTTTGGCTTGTTACCTTTAACCTTCAGCTTGATCTTTATTGTCTTGGCAGAAGAACTTGAGGTTTCCTGCTTGTCTTTGCCCAATAAACACTTTGCTTTTCCTCCCTTTGGTAGACAAATGGAAGCCTCTCCTCTTTGTATCTTCATGCTTTTGCTCTCTTTATTTTCCCAATTCCACTATTGCTTGTCGCCTGGGTGTGTCTTGTGCTTGAATCTACTCTACAACCGCCTTTCAACTTTCTTTGGTGTGGGATCTCCAGAACTGTATCTTTACCATTCTAAGGCAACAACAGAAGAAATATTGGTTAGGAATAAGTTTGAATCTGAATACATGAATTATTAGAAACAAATACTTCTCAGAAAATAAAATTACATTAAAAAAAACCAACACATTGTCGTTATCAGGTGTCGCTGAATCAACAGCAATCAAAAAGTCAGATTTAATGCTTTACAATCACTCCGTTAAAACACCATTTCCAAATGAAAAGAATAAAGGATATTGAATGTAAGCAAATCCTCTTCCCCGCCGCGTATAGAAGTCAAGTGGAATGTAGACGTCTACTATAGGCCCATAACGACCAAACTCACGCCGTATATCCTCTGGCCTAAAGTGTCATGAAATAAGCACATTTATTCTGCTGGCTGTCATATGAAGTTAGCCGGAGCTCGGTGAGTAAGATGTACACAAGAGCCGGTGCCAGCATAGCATACGACAAAACTTATTTGCAAGACAAATCAAAATTACTCTCCCACGTTTCTCATTTAAAATGTGTAATAGTATGAATAAAAAAAAGTCAAGTACACACATCCACAGCAGACATACAAGATAGAAATTGCATGAATTATCTATTAACAAGGTGGCAAAGTCACAGGGGTTAGAAAATGACCACAATGTGTCAGATTTTATTACAGAAACATCTCAAAATCACTGATAATGTAACAGAAATACGTATTAAAGAGTGACGGAGTTTTCTGTGTTCTGCCTACTTTATCTCATCAGCAATTCAAATATGTTGTACATGGATACCCAATGAATTTGGGGGGCAGCGCCAAAGAACAGTACAAAGCTTAAACTTTCCAGTACAAGGGAAATTATTTACATAAATAGATTGGATCTCTTGTCTTCTGCAGAAAAGTGACTTAAAACTGTGCAAAGCGAGGTCTGTGCAACTTAGCTTCTGATTATTCCACGTGTGTTCTTTTCATGAGCACACATGAAAACCAAATGGAACATAAATGATCAAACTATCTGCATGTTTAGATACCTTTTTAAAGATGTGAGCGTGTGTATATACTATGTGATCTGGGTGAACTTTACTAACATCGTATAATTTCCTGTTTCATTAATAACAGCAAACAAAACAAAACATCTTTGCAATTCAAACAATAAACAAGTCATTAATAAGTAAATAATAAAGTCACAAATTGCAGGTTAGCTTCAAGGAACATATTTTTTTAGGTTAGGTTTTTAAGTAATTGTCTGATTACACGTTTATTATTTAACTGTGTTAATGGACAATCATTTAGTGTTTGTTTAATTAATACGTTCTGAGCTCGGATAACAATAAATATCAAAAGTGTAAAGAAGCATTTAAGCCTTCTCTTTATTTCGTTTTCCACATTTAAATGGACCGAAACATTAGCTTGACATGCTATTAGTGTTGCGTGTGTGTGTTCGGCTAACGTTACTGATGTAGCTAACGTTACGATAATGTCTTGTTACGTCCGAAGAGAGGTAGACGTTGGTGGCAAAACTAAAAGTAGACCGGTGAAAAATAGACACGCTCGTTAACGTTCACGTTACGCAACGTGATCCACACAAACACCACCGACTGGTATCGTATTCACGCTACATTACTCATTTATAATATAGATGCAGTGAGTGACGTTAGCTTCTCCCAGCTTCGTGTTTGCTAGCATAGCTAGATATTAGCAAACCGTTTGCGGGGGAAACGTGTTAAAACTACGTGATGTAAGCAGTTATATGGAACAATATTCGGTAAAACGTAACTAACACATTTTATTGTGTCCACCCCTAATTTGGGAATCACTCGTAACGCTCCCGTTCAGTTAGCCATTTTCGTCATGTTTGCTAACTACCTAGCATTCTGTTAGCTTGACCATGAGTGCACACACACGCACACACACACACACACCAGAAGCGTTAAAACGACAACATACCTGGAGTCGTCTGCGATGTTTCTGACGAAGAGAGATGTATTAGGCGGTCTCAGGTACCTCGCCATGTTTTTAACGGCCCGTTGTTGTAATTATGTGGCCGTGAATTTGTTTACTATAGCAATTTTCTTTTCCACAAACCCTGACGGCTTTAACGTTACAGCAACAAGACGGGGACTGCGTGGTCTAAGTGGTCCCTTCGCAGTGCGCATGCGCACAGATGTATAGCCACGAAGGCAAATGAGCGCGCGCGCAAACACAGACACACAACCTAATCTATCCAATGATTCTATTATTTCATTTTACATGATTCCATTGTTTTTTTTTGCATAGCAGGCATCTATGTTCACTGCTTGTGTGTCAGACTTAAGCCAATAAGGATGTTGGAAGTAAGCAAAGAGTGCCATTTGCTCAAAAAAAGATGGTGCAAAAAACAACAACACACTTATTAAGTAAGATTTTTTATTTAAATAGAAATTGGTTTCTTCACTGCCAAGTTTACATCTTTTTGCTCCTCCTGATGAGAGTTGTTGAGCCCATTGTCAAGGTCTGAAAGGGGACACAGGAAAAGAAAACACATTTGATTTGTGGCCAGGAGACACATTACATTACATATTAGCTTAGGATACATCAAGGTGAAACAGAACGAGTGAGTCCTTGTAAGATATACCGCACCTCAACCATCTCTCCTCCCTTGAGCTCTTGGATGTGGCAGGTTTTGCCGGTGTTGCAGACCAGTTTGCCACCCTCCAGATTGACAGTGCACTGCAGGCCAGAGGAGGAGACAATTCATATCACAAAAACCTCCAAAACAGGCCAACCTGAACAGGCAGGAGTTAAACTATAAGTACAAACCTTGAGCTTCTTGCCGTCCATGGTGGTGATGTCAGCCTCCTTTCCGACGGTAAAGGTGTTGGTCACAGTCTTTCCAGGTGTCTTGGAGGTGACAACAAAGTCATTACCTTTCTGCTTGATCTCAGTAATGGGCTTGATGTCCTTGGCCATCTTGATGACCTCCTCTGGGAGTTCTGGTAAGCAAAGTGCATGTGTTTTTGTTAATTCCTGCACTTACAAGTGTCGTCTGTGTGGTTACATTTAACATTAGAAGGCTGTCGCCGCATCAAAATAGCCACTTTGTCTTTAGCGTCCAAAGATATATAGATGTATTTATATTCTGAAATGCCAACCAGAGCCACTGGTTTGTTTTCTCACCCATGGCCTTGAGGAACGCCTCGTAGTTCTCCTGGGAGTAGACCTGCCATGTTCCATTGAAGTCCATGTTCTCGAGAAGATCTGGGTTCTCCTTCACTAAGTTGGGCTGGAGGCTGAGACAGCTGTGTGAAGCTCAACACAATGTGAAGGATGTGACTGTTGTGCTGCACCTTCTTATACAGGAAAGCAAGTGTCTAATGAGTAACAAACCCCCTCTGGAGTAATCACTGCTGTTTGAACAACCTGGAGTTCACTTACTCCTGTTGGGACAAAACCTTGGCTTCCACCAAAGAGGATATTTAGATGGCCATTTCTGTCACGTGTGATCAAAAGTTTAGCTGCATATGTACAGACTTTTTGTTTTGTATTTCAGAATTAAAATGATATTTACATGATCTTCATTTACTGGGAAGTTCACAGAGCCCCGAGTGGAGTATGAGGATTTTAACCCGCTGGATCAAAAAGAGAAAATTATTTATTGAATGCACTATCAGACATATTTACATGTATTATATTTCAGGACTCATTCATTGAACATTAGATGAACTACATGCATGGCTGCAACCTTTCCTCAGTGTGTCGTTTAACCTCTAACGTGACTCTCCTGACTGAGGCCCAGGAGGTTAATGACACTACGGACTGTTTGCTTTTCACAAGACATGATCTCTGCCTGCAAAATCATACATAAAGAAAGCTGCAGACCACATTCTTTTTCATACTTAATCAAAAATAAGGTAGTTTACTGATTAGGAATCTAGAGATGTAATATAGTATATGTGAGTGCTGTTGAAAATGAATAAATAAAATAAAATAAAAGATTAAAGTTGCTTTATTCACAACACACACAGAAACAAATGACACACCTGGTTTACCAACCGCTCTACAGACCAGTAGGGTTTTGCACTTTTCCTTATGTTAGATTCTTAGTGAACACTTAAAACAAGACACTTATATAATAAAGGTTCAATAATAAAATGTAATGAGACAGTAGCACAAGAAGAGAAGAGTTAAAAGTCGGCAAACTGGTTCTCTCAATCAGCAAGCTAATGTTAGCTCATTTATGCTAATGTGAGGTGCTTATAATATAAGTTAGCGGACATACAAGACCAAGTAAGTCCTCTGAGTGTATTTTTAATTGAATACATTTTAATTGATTAATGGTGCATTTTACTGCTTATGAATTCAACTTATTTGGGGGAATTGGTGCAATTTCCTCTTTCAAAATAATCAGCTCAATCATTTTGATAAACAAAATTTTGCAATTCTGCATCTCCATTGCAGGAAAAGCCTGACATTTTCTATGGCATACATTGTTTAGAATTGAAATGATAGAGACAGTTTGCAATATAAGCTATTATATAATTGATCAAACCTTAATGGACATTTTTCAAATCCCAATAAAGTTTCCTAACACATCCAGCATCATTCCATCTCATCATCTATCAATCCATCCACCTTCAATTTCTTATTCCTCTCCTATTTCAGATGGAAAATCTCCATCTCAAGCATAAAAACCCATCTCCACAGCGTCTGTTGGCAGCTTATCCCCGTGCTTGTAAACGCTCACGGTCACGTCGACCGCCTCGGAGCCGTGCTGGTTGCGCACGAAGATGGTGTATTTTCCAGAATCCGCCATGTGGACGTTGTTGATGGTGATGGTGCTGCACTTGGGCTCCTTAGTGATGGTAAACTGGGCCTGGTTCGCGATCTCCTTGTCGTTACGAAGCCATATGACCTCTGGGGCTGGTTCACCGTCGATGAAGCACGTCAGACACAGAGTCTGAAGAGAGGACGAGGAGCATTCATAAAAAATGAAACTGTTAGGCCTTCAACCACACAAAAAATGATGACGATAACACCACAACATAGTATAATTGAGTATGAATGTGTCTCTGAGTAGTCTGACAATGTCGTACCTTGCCTTCCATGATGGCTACTACATCAGGAAGACCCTTTGTCACTTTGGCCCGATCTGAAACAAAACAAGCGACAATAACTCCCTGCTGACACGCACTGTAGAATCTTTTAACCTTTGTTGTGGGCAGAAATATCTCAGGATTCACACATAACCCGTGACTCACTTTTCTCAGCAATGGCCCCTTGCCTGAGGGACGAACACAAAGGGTCAAATCAATATGACGTTGCACGGCGTCAGGCAACAATACTCTGTCCTGAGATGTTTTCAACTAATAGTTTGTTACCTCTGACTGCTCAGTGTTTTCTGTTAGTGCCACTGCAAGCCATGCTAGACGCATCATCTACTGCATGTAGCGCAGCACTTACTTCAACCTCTGGTGCTCCAGCAAGGCATCAGCAAACACTGTCGAAAAAGGAAAATAATCAAGATTATTATTTATCTGCTATGAAATTATTTTCTTAATCTGAAATTGTCTTTTAGATCCTTTAGAGCAAACTTTTCCACCCACCTTTTCCAGTCAGGTCGAGATACCGTTTGTGTGTCTCTTTGCCGTCGAACATCTCCAATGTGTATTTGCCTTTATCATTCTCTGTTGGGTTACAGATTTCGATCCAGACTTTCTCCGTATTGCTGCCAGGCTTTGTCCTGGTTTCCTGGTCAATCCTCTTCTCCCTGCACGGAAGGAAGCAAACACATTCCTTTGTACGTCAGCTTTACACCGAGACTTACAAAACATGGTATGGACGTAATCCTGCTTTTCCCCTGGACCAAAGCACTGTTCTTGGATCTAAAAGACCGAGTACATCTTTTTGTTTCTTATCACATCTTTGTGAGTCAGAGGAAAGAAATATAAACTCTGAACATTCAGCTGTAGTGACATGTTACAATTCAGACTGGAATCACACAAAACTCATTTTATTCAGGACTAAAAAAACGTGTCAGTCTGCATCACAGTCAGATTTTCTTCAGCTGTTTGTTCTCTTTTGTAAAGGCTATCCTCAAAGCCCCCAGCGGGTGGTGCTAGTAGCCTTACTATGGAAACCGATTTCCCCCTCAACCATGTCATAATCATGTTTCAGTTCTCCCTTTAAATAATTTAAAATGTATTAAATCTAATGTCACGGAGTCTTTGAATTAGATAAAATGCACATGCACGATAGACCAGCTGGGAAACACAGTTCAACAATAAATCCAGTGGAACAGCTTTCTCTCTTTCTTAGTTATTTTATGGTCCGTTCATCATTTTATTCATCTATGCAAAACTCAAACTGATATAGTTGGCATGTTTAAAAACGTTAAGCCTCCTCTGGAAGTTCTGGGGTTTTCAAAAATATTTGGCTCCACAGAATTATTAGTATTGATCGATCAGAGCAGATGATAACAGGATGAACCAGGTGTTTCGGTGCCAAAATGAGAACGTTTGCATGAAGACAAGACATAAAGATCCAGCTCTATGTTCACATCTAAATCCTGAACTCTTTAAGCTGTCAGTAGTTGAACTTTGATACTCATTTTAGAGGCTGATCTTTAGTAAAGGAGCCCCAGGCGTTGCCACCATGGAGAGAAATGTCACAGTACATTAAAATAGTTCTGAACTTTAATGGGTTTGTGTGTGTGTGTGTGCATGTGAAGCAGTCAAGTCAGTATGTGTGTCTTCTTTTTATGGCCTATAGTCTGCTACTGTGGCTGTGATGATTACCTCCAGTAATAGTCCACTTCTGTGGCTTGCGTTAAACAATGTGACCACACTGCTAGATGTTCTGAACACAAAATAAACCTTAAGCTACTGTTCATTTGCTTTTGGAAGAAGATGCACTGAGGGTGTTAGGTCAGAGAGGAGCTCTGCATGTGAACTCACTTGAAGAGCCAGCTGGTCTTCAGGTGGGTTATATAGTATTTGAGTGAGCAGTAGAGCATGAAACCCAAAGCGGTGCTCTGAACCTTCAGTGGGCTGGCAGACAATGCTGCAGAGACGGAGAGAGAGACACGGCAGAGCTCCTGGTTATTTAATGCCACAGTTTGCATTCAGTTTCATTTAAACGCATTCATATTCCGAAACAACACACACAATAAATAATTAACATGGCTTTCAGTTGTATCATCCTCGTCCCAAACACAGCAAATCTGCTGTAAATTCATTAGCACATTTCACAAACGTAGAGCTTCCAGCTGTGAATAACTCACCACACTGTTTACTCAGCTGCTGGAGAAGCTTGTCGTACTCTGTGAATGAAAAGAACAAAAAAAAGCTTTCAGACAGTCTTTTGTATTGATAATGGATCTCAATAAACACTAAACACAAGATTAGTGTAGCCGAATAATGAGGAGACATAATGAGATAAAGAGTGTGAAATATAGATATTAATCCCCTCACTTTCATTATGGATGGACAATTGAAATGCACGCAGGAACAAATGGGGACTGCTGTTTGTGGATACTTGCTCGCTGGTGACAACGTCACACCGTCTCACCGTCATCCAGTAACTTTAAAATGCTGACGTCCTCTCCTCTCCCATCTGACACCACAGCTTTGAACGAACCCGCCTCTTTCTTGGTAACCTGAGGGGAAAAAAAACATCCAATCCCTATTCATAGGTTCTCTGATGAAATATTGATGACTCCGGAGAACAACCAAACACTTTATTTCATCTTTTATTTAACCTTAAAATACACTCCAAGGTGAACCTGGGAACATTTCACAATAATACAGAATAAGAGAAATCATATAACCATTAACCGACTGCTTGTCCTGTTTTGTCTCACTACACAGCTACCATTTATAAATGCTGGTTCACATTTGCCTGAGCTCTTAGCTCTCCTCCCCACCTCTAGTAGTCTGAAAATAGAGCACAATTGTTTGAAATACCTGCGGGATGGTGAGTGTGCTGACCCCTGATGACTGGTCATACACAAATCGGGTCTCCGCCGCGCCTTCTTTAAACCACTTGAGTGACGTTTCCTTGTTTGTATTTGTCACCTATGTATGGAGAAATAAGAGTCCACAAAAATTGATTGTTTTACGAATAAAATAGTGAAATCTTTGTAATAAATGCAACCCTGTAAAGGTTTGTCATTTTGGGGAAAGTAAATGAGAAGATTGACATGATTCTCCCGCACCGGAAAAGTGCAAAAAGGACCAGGAAGTCACCCAAAATGTCAAAATATTTCTTTGATAAGTAATAATAAAAGTAGAACATTGTCTTTGCTCTGAATGATGTGGGAACCTAGCAACAAACTCAGCAAATTTTACAATATAAATGATTTTATAAGTAATAATGAAAGATGAAAGATTTCTGGGCTCTCAATATAATGTTAGGCTAATTCTCTTATTGCCATTAGCAAATCTATTATGTGAAAAATGTACCTTGCACTTTATAATCAGTTCACAATCCTCATTTACACTCCACCACAAGTCTTCCTCGAAATACGGTCCTTGGGAACAGAGAGAACAGAACACATGATTATCCCGCTAGAAACAGGGACCACCAGACAATCATTTCTTCAGAGCAACCACTCAAACACAAATGCATCATTATATGGCAATCTATGGCAATTACTGACAGTGACAGCTGCCTGAAATAAGAGTGGTGGGACAATTCAGAACAGCATGCAGGTAATAAACACGTCCCACTTTAATATCTGCTTGCATCATGCTATTCTGCACGTAATAGACAAAATGTGCTGGGTGGACTCTGAGTGTCACGAGTACTTTGAACAGTAAACCATTTGTAAGGCAGTCTGTTTGCACAAGCGGGCACTGGGGCACTGGCCTCCAGACACAAAAGAGTTGTATAGCTTCTCCTTATCACATCTGAGAGCTCAGGTGATAAAAACACAGAGTTCAGTAGCAAAGGAGGCTTCTTTTCTTTCCTTTAGTCTCAAGAGGTTTGGACAAGGTAAAGCAGCCATGTCAGGACACAAAAACATCATCAGAAAGCTATTGCAACTATTACATCTAATTATATTTTCTATTAAATATGTTGGTGATGTTTGGAGACTTCTCACCAGATTTCTTCTGATGGGCACGCCGGTTTTTATGAGCCAGGGCCATCGTCTGACGAAACTCTGACAGAGACACAAACAATATCAGAGTACAAAACAGTAGAATCGTGGAGGTCACATGGGGAGAAGTGATGACGATCTGTTGCTCAGAAAAGGTTATTTTACTTCCAAAATAATCTCAACTTCATTTTAAAAATGAATCAGAATAAAATCAGACAAAAAATAATCGTATGAATTGGGAACAGGTCGTTCATGTGCCATTCAACAACATGTATAAAGCAACACAAGAGAAGAGAAGTATAGGATCATTTATTCATCCATTCTTCCCACAAAACAGGTCCTCTAATTGTTGCAGGTAATTAAAAAGATATTTTCCAATCAGAAATAAATGCTGATAAACAATGACTTCTCCACATTCTACTAAAATAATTGAGCCCTAGATGTCTCTCTCCTGGCTGCAACTTGGATTTTTAAAAGTAGACACAAAAAAGTCTTGATTATTGTGGTTTTTCATATTTCATTCAATTCTTTTTGTAAATGATATTTATTTAGGACCTAAACATTCAAAACGCTTCTCTAGTCTGCCAGGAGTAAATATGTGGTGGGGAAATTCTGAATTATTTATTCCTGTCCTAAAGCAGAGGGTGTCAGAGGGCCTCCCCAGCGGGGCTCCAAACAGTTTCAAGGGAGGCTCAGTGAATAGAAGTGGAAAATATTACATTAGTTATCAAAATAAGATCACATAAAAAAGACAAAATGTGTGATGTGAGATTTGGTTAAAGAGATAGTTTAAAGATGGTTTTGGGGAATCTTTACTGTTCTTAATAAATAAATGCCTTCGTACAGACATTTTTATGTATTTGGTGTAGTATGAAGTTATGTAAAACAGAAATATAAGATTATCTTGACTCAATTATTGAGCGTATGTGGGATTCAATAAGATTATTATGATCCCATAGAGGTTAATTGAGCAAAACTAAGATTTGTCTGAGGGGAGGCCAACGCGGAAGTGCCAAAGGCTGCAATTCCTCAAATGACCACTTGAGGGTGGCTCCAAACGCAAGCAATCCACATAGATCACAATGTTAAAATGCCCAACTTAACAGCCTGGTACAATAAACGGGTTTGGTCTCTATACTCTCTATGTCACTTTCAGGAAGAAACATTTCATCATTGTGTAAAATGTAGCTCATGTGATGTCTCATTTACATGAATGCCTGTTCTGTTCTATTGTACCTCTACAATTGTCCTTGTCTCTTTATCATGGAATGTAAAAAAACCCTCAATGACAGCTTAGTAGCACCTGAGTAAAAGACTCACTCTCATCCACAAAGACCAAAGTGGCTTGGTTCTTGGCGCGTCCGTCCTTCAGCTGAGCCGTGTACGAGCCCTCGTCCTCCCGAGAGAGCTGGTCAAACAGTATCTCCACCAGACCTTTGGCCTTGTCGAAGTTGATCTTACGGTGCTGCAAAAGAGCAAACAAGCATTGCCACACATGCAGTACACATCGGCTCATGTGCGGACAGATGATCCGCGATGGCAGGTAGACACGCCACTTTCAATCTATTGTATATAGATGGTTAGTCATGCAGAGAGAATACAGTGTGAATCGGTGCTTGAAAAGGGACTGAAACGACAAAATGTGCAGCGTAGATGAAATATTTATTTTTTCTAACACACACACACACACACACACACACACACACACACACACACACACACACACACATACACACACACACACACACACACACACACACACACACACAGACAAACAAACAGGAGGCAGCCTGACTTTTATGTTCACGGAGATAAGTGTATGCCTTGCATGTTGATAGCCCTCAGTGGTGGATGTGATTTGTGATGTATGGCAAGCCTGAGGCCCCTAATCAGCCAAATGGCTTTTGAATTCGCAAACCTCAGCTGTGATCATTTAGAAATAACGTGTGATCAGTACTGTTCAGATGGAGCTCTGATATTGAGAAATAATGGTATGAATGAAAATGCAACAGAAGCGATGAATGCATGCTGCTGAATACGAAAGCAGTCGCCCCGACTCGCACAAACACAGTCACACAAAATGTATCTGACAGAGTTGTGAAAGCACAATAAATACGCTGTGTTGTATTTGCTTTTCTCTCTGTGGACACATCAGTGGAAGGTTCAATAACCCGGACGGCAGCGCTGATTATTGTTAACTTGGTGTCATAACACATGTGAGCGCTGAGGAGGTTTGTTCACATTCAGTTATTGTTCCTTGATGATTATACTGTTTTCATTTTAGGTCATATGATCGCACTCCAATTGCACTGAATCACTCAGTCGCTATTTTCCACATTCGTCCTTGCTGCAGCGTTACATTATCTTGTCAATAACAAGTTGAGAATATAGCTTTGGCTTTCACTGAGCCTTTTTATAATAGTAAATCAATCTGGAGGACATTTCTGAGATCTATGTGAAACACATATTAAAGATGGAGTAGGCAGTGTATTTGTGTGGCGTCATTGGGCAAAAAAATTCCATAGTATCCTTTTAGCATAATTCAAATAGTACCCTGAGGCAGTTTTCTGGAAAAGACAAAAGAAGTTTGAAATCACAGCCCTCCTCCTGCAGCTCTCTTCAGACTGAATCAGACAGAATTGTCTTTTCTTTTCAGAAGAAGCACGAACTAATGAATGAGGTACTTTATACATGAGTAGTTTAGTCCAGGAATGGTTCCCAACCTGGGGGTCAGGGGCGCTCAAGAGGGTCACAAGATAAACCTGAGGGTTGTGAGATGATCATGTAGAGGTTAATCTGTGAGACAAATCTGTCTCTACTTTTTCCCAATCTTTGTTTTACTTTCTCCATATGTTGGAGAGTTTGGCGTCTTTCGGCCTCAAAGCCTTATTTAAATGAAACCATCTTAGAAGTTTACAGGGATTGTCTCTTTTGGTGGAACTGCTACAAACTCCCAGACGTCTGAAATGTCACATTGGTGAACTGTTTCTTTAACCGAGAAAAAACACTCAACATTTCAGAATCGCTGAACAAATCCGATTCAGAGGACTGGGGACGAGGCTAAGAAAGTTATGAATCACAGTTGATATGATGGTTAGTCTCACCAAACTCCCTTTAACTTAACTGAACCTAACACTAAAATCACTGACCAAAAACAACATAGCATGATTCGTTTTTGCTCACAATTCACCCTCATGCACTGGTGAAATGATTTGCATAAATGATGGTTTGGTGAGTCCAGATGGGCCCCAGATTTCTCCTTGAACTATATTTTTAAATATCCATCCAATCCAAACCTGGCAACCATGAATTTGTCAACTTGATGAGCAGCAGGCTGACAACTAAAGTGCTCTGCCATGCGCTCAAAAAAGTAGAGTATCAATTAGTCTCCTGCCAGAATATGAAAGCCAAACACATGCCGGGTAAATCATTTTATCCAAAACCTTCTAGGAACTGTGGATATCAAATCTCCGCGACCCCTGATAAGCGGTTACAGATAATGGACGGATGGATATCAAATCTTCTACTGAGCTGCAGTATCACAGCGGTTCTCACCGGCGTACTGGTGATTTCTCGCTCATTGAAGATGAGACGGAGCTCAGCGGCGTCGCTCAGACTCTCAGTCTGAAGCCAAAGACGTACGTGGCCTTGCTCAGAAACCTCCACCTGCCAGCCCGACTTCAGAGCTATCACTGCAAAACAAACAAACACACAAACACAGAGCATTCAGGACAAGCTGAATGAGTTTAGATGATCATCTGTTCAACGCAGAATACTTAATGTGTGCGTTTTGTTTTGTCTTTTCACCATGTGCTTGAGTGTATTGTCTTTTCACGGCAAAATAACAGTGCACCAATACCAAAGTTTAGCACATTTAATGACGAGAATAACGTTTTTCAAAGTATGATTTCTATTATATGTCAGCCAAACACCTACTACGGTGCAATGTCTTTGGTACATACGTGGATTTCTGACTTTCCAGCTGAGTTCCTTGAGTCGTTCAAGGTCTGCAAACAAAGCAAAACAGTAGCTGGAGGTTAATTCAACTTTGAACAGGACCCACATTTCTTAGCTCCTACTTATTGCCAAAGGACGGGTCACATGGCTCTATTTTCAAGCTGAAAGCTGATTGAGAACATATGCTTGGATGGACGGGTGACCTTGTGGAACCGGTTGTGAGGCGCATAATTATTTGCTTAAGAGAAAAGCTTGACAACCCTTAAAATGGAAAATCCTGCTATTCATGCCGCCGTCAGCTCAATAAACACATGAGACAGCTGATGTTGAATTAACCGTTCTTGTCGCTGTGCCTGAGGCGAAGTTGTGAATTGAACGAGACAGTTTCCTAACCTTCTACTCGCTCTCAGTTTACCTTCAGCAGTGAAGTCGTAGCTGGACGACTGGTCTGGGTTGTCGCTCATCGCAACTGTGTAGAGACCCAGATCCTCCTCAGAGGCGTCTGTGAAGGTGAGGACCGCCCTGAAATTGTAAATAACAGACAGACCAGCAGCTTCTTGTTTATCGGTCCACCCTGCAGCGCCCACGGGTGATGATGGTGCTGTTTTGTGCTGTCAGCCGTCAGACTTCACAGTGCTTTCCGTCCCAATAGTGTAATCCCAATGTCTTTCTGCTAGCTATTGTTTTACATGATATCAATGAGCAGAAGGGTGGGCAGAGAGGCTTCCCTTAAGCTAAGAGAAGAGATAATTAAAGGAGACTGGCCTTTAGTGGGAATCCCAGTGAGAAAAGCTTTAAAACAATTTGCTTCACACAGCAAATTTAATTGGCCTGGACCAAACCTAATGTTAATGTAATCTCTCTCTCTCTCTGCATTTTAATTCTGTTATTATTATATCATATTATCTATCCAAAGTTGCAGGGTAAACAGCATTTCTCACAAATGTAATAAGCCTGTCTGAATATCACCTCTTGTTCCAGCAGACGGCCACAGACTTTTTGGATCTAAAGAAGTGCAGATGTACAGTGGATGTTGCACATAAACAAGCCGTACCCGTCCTTGTTGGTTTCTGCCCGCGCCCTCTTGGCATCGATGGGCTCTGTGTAGTTCTTATTCCACAGAAACTTGCTCTCGTCGTCCGCCTCATCAGTCTCGAAGCCCAGAAATATGAAACCATCGTTGTCCACTCCGATCTCAATGTCTTTGGCACCTGAAGGTGAAAGAGTTGGTTAGTGCGGCTGCAACGTGCTGCAGACCCTCTCAGCCAATTTATAGCATTATAAAGGAGATGGATAACACAGCGTAAAAGAATGCAACAATAATTAACTAGATTTATCTCCTATGGTGCACATACTGCATATCTCATTGTACTTCTTACACTTATCTTTATCCTGAGTATGTGCTTATTTTTTTAATTTCTAATAGATGTTTTAGCATTTTTCACCACTTCCTTTCTTTCCCTGCAAATGCTTGAAAGTCACATAATAAATGGGTTTAAAACCCTGCATGATGTCAATGTCTTCACCACTAGATTAAAGAGAACCGATGCTGCCAATGTCTGTTTGGGCATGAAAAGATGCATTTAAAGGAATGGTTCAAGATGAAAAGATGAAAAGATTGATATCGCTCTGATGTCTCTGGAGCCAGACGGCCTTGGACAAAGCCAGGCTAGCTGTTTCCCCCCGTTTCCAGTCTTTTATGCTAAGCTAATTAACTGGCTCAAGCTTCATACTTCTAAATAGGTTAATACGTGTTAACTAATCCTTTGAAAGGCATTTGTCCTGTTTTATTCGTATACCCATGAAGGTCCCTGAAAGCTTGACTCAACAAATAGCGATTCCACAGACTGGAGTGTGTGGAGGCTTTCCCTATTATCATATATCTTAGGTCTAGAAGCCTCCAACAAGCCTTGGAGGTGATTTTTCTTTTTTTATTGCAATATTTGTGTGTCTGGAGCAGAGCTGGCTGACCTGGTCGGGACTCAGCTGTGACCGGCTCAGTGGGCAGGGAGGCACAGCCCACTCCAGCCTCATTGACGGCCGACACACGGAGACGGTAGGTCTGACCCGCCTGAAGACCAGACACCTGGATGTCATAAGAAACACATCAAATATTTACAGCTGATTGTCATAATGTATCATGACTATTTAAACATTTAGACCCACAGAAACACAGGAGGAATGAAATATGGGGTTGGATTTTTGGAGTAATAATAATTTAATAATTTACTGGCACTTAAGTTATGAAATACAATCATACTTTATGCAACACGGCAATAGTTAGCCCGTTCAGATAATGGACGAATCCTAAATATACATTTCTGTCATCGTGAACTGAAGCTCGTAAACATTGTTACAGCTTCACTCACCTTGTAATGTGTGTCACAGATCGGCTTCTCATTCAAAGCAGTCCAGTTGTCTGATTGGTCACCCTGGCTGATTTCCAGGAAATAGCCAGTGACGGGGCTCCGTCCCTCGTACAATGGAGCCGCCCACAGCAGCACCAGGGAGCCGTCTCTCACCTCCCTGCACTCCACATCGTAGGGACAACCTGAGAGGAGAGATGCTGTATATCACGGTCCATGCTTTGGTGAATGGGAGCTTCAAGTGCAAAAGGAAAACAGTGTGTGCTGCCAAAAAACTGTAATAACATTTCCACACTGAAATAAAAAAAACAAGGAAATATATTCTCTCAGTGACCATATAAAATGCAACCACACAGGACTTCTTGGAAAGTCATAACAAAACAAATCAGAAACAACACTAAAGTCAAAATGAGTACAGTGACTTTACTTAATCTACCCCCACTGACTGCATGCCGGCACTTGGTAGTTAATTTGCTTAATGATTTTCGGTCACTTTTAAATTATTAACGGCACAGAGGGAAAGCCCATTTGCCAAGATTAATGAGCTGCTATTTAAAAGTGGCATGTGTGAGAGAGCCTCTCTCCATTTTCAATATTAATGTCACAAGAAGCTTATAGGAGCGGGGCCATAACTGCTGAACCACCACACACTGGAGGGACTTTGAGTGTGTGTGCGTGTTTGTGTGTGTGTGTGCACAGACAGTATGTGTGTTTGTAATAATAATGCAAAGGGTGTGATTTCACCTTTTAAAATCCTATCTATGACCCCTCCCACACATTTTTATTGTTTCAGGTTTAAATCTAAAGATTGCTTTCTTACTGCACAGTCCAAATGAGAGAAGAGAGGAGTTGACAGAATTGTTAATATTTCCATCCGAGTCTCCTTCAGACTTTTTTCTTTTATGGACTTTTTTGCTGGTGGATGTTTTTTCATGTAATCTGTATTCTAATTACAGTTAACATTCTCCTATAAAGACACATGAATACAACAACTAGCAAAGATGCGGCAGGAAGAAGAGTTCCCTGTTGTAAAGGTGCAAATACATCTTTCATTTCAAGGAAAATATTTTGAGTATTGTTACTGCATCAACAATACAGCAGAGGCTAATATAGGATCTCTATTTTTAATGTTTACATTTTTTTGCTATGCTACCATTTATGTAGAAAAGTGTGACTGTAACTTAAAAAGTAAATTTATACTATTAATAAAAAGTAACAAAAAATATATGAATCTGCCACTTTTCAGAGCAGCTGATGGTGGAGTCAGGGTCTTGCTCAAAGGCCCTTAAACAGCGCAGACATATGCAATATTAAAGGACCAGCCTTACATACGCAACACATAATAACTTCCAATGTCTACCTCTAACTCTTGGCTACCACTTTGGCTTTTTATTATTGCATTTTGCACTTTAATAGCATAACATGCAAATAGATGTTTTTTAAATCTATTTTGCTGTGAGAAGACTGTTTGTACTTTTAATGGTGTAATTAAATAAAAAGAAAATGTTAGAGAGTGGTAATGGGGCCTCCAGTTGATGGATGGCCTTTGTATCTATCTAATCTCCCTTTCCAAGCCGGGGTCAATAAACTTTCAGTTTCGTGAACTAACAGCCTTTAGCAGAAACTGCAGGTCAGGATGTTAATAGCAAAGGCTCAAATACCCAATGCTCTGAAATAATTGCATGATTTGGAAAATGATTAATTTCATGTTAACGTCCCCTTAAACTAAAAGACGTATGCATCTTACATTCGACAAGGAGAAGAGTTTCTCACTGCAAACTTAAAATCCCAGTTTAACGCGTGCATGTAGAAGCATGTTTGGAAGCTAATGCTGCTCAAACATGCAACCTACATAAGTGTGATGTGGAAAACTGAAAACTTCAGTGCATCTACACTGACAACGAAGCTGTCAGAGGAGAACATCTTGAGTAGTTCAAGTTTTAAAATATTTGCATGTTCAGATATTCTAGATTTCTTAATGAGGTGGGGATAAGTGTTGTTTTCTAACATGGATATTGAAGAGTATTTTATGTCTCTTAAAACATGTTTGATGGAGATATTTAAATAACCCTACGAGCACCAAGATACCGTGCAGGAAGGTTTTCACATGTAAGCACTCCAATGCACCCGTCACACATTGACACAGAGGTATATCTTCTCAGTGATTACTGAAAGTGAAGTGACATTTTCTCCTCACCTGGCTCTGGCATGGTCCACTTCTCACACAGGAAAGCTTCACTGGCCTCAGATGGCTTCCCCACGCCGGCCATGTTGGCAGCAGACACACGGAATTGGTAGAACTGTCCACTTGTCAGGTTGCAAACCTATAGATTTACATCAGGCACAGAACAACTCATCAACTCTGAACGATGGTAGTCTCCATCAGTCAAGCTTACTTTTAATTACATTGAAACAAAACAAATGGTTTTAAAATGTGTTTAAACCACACATGTTACATCTCTCATCTCATTTAATGCCAAAGACCTTTAGTTGAGAGCTGGTTTTCTTTCTCTGACCTCTGAAGTTAGAAGATTCAAATGTATTCAGGAGGAAAAGAGATTGTGTAGTTGAAGAATGTCAAATTTCTATTCAATGATTTGACAAAAACTTGAAATATTCTGTTGCACTTATGACCACACAAGGAATGGCTATTTAATTTCGACGTTTTTAAGTTTGTTAACTCAAAAGCCTGGAAGAGAAATCAAAATGAACTAAATATTCAGATTTCTTCGGTATAATACAGAGCTTGTTTTATCAGAGATGTATGGATTTTGCTGTAGATAATAGACATCTTGCTTGAATTGGTTACATTGTTTCTTTTGTAGTATTGTATACAAATGTATTTGCATAAAAAAGTAATTCTTACGTATCAATACAAATCGGCTCACATTGTTCTTTGAGGAAAACACGGATCAGTTGGCACATCGCACAGGACCAAAGTTCCCTGGTTGTACAGTCACACACTTCCAGACTTAAGCAGGCATTTTACAAGGTATTAGCTCTGCTGCTGCTGCTGCCACAGCATTTTTTTGCTGAGCCCCCGGGGCACTTTGGCTTTGGGAAGAGAAGGGATTCAGTCTTATTGATCCGTTCATTGATCTTCCTATTCACAGCCACTTAGACTTTAAGGCCCTTATCGCCTCAGTGAACGGTTGTGAACTTGCTGCTGCTCACGGCAACTAATTGACACAACCAGGGGGAGCTTATTTCACAGTAATACCAATGGCAATCTAAAAAACACCCTCCCCCCACCACCCACCCACACACACACACACCACCTATAGCTGTCCCTTCATTATCTATAGATCCTTTTCTAACCACATTTAGATAGAACGACAACCTTCTTATCAGATCGATCTACAGTTCACCCTGAGGAATGCAGAGGTTGTCTGACAAAATAAGTGGGGGAGAGTTGAGCCTTCACCCACTAGATGGCGAACAGGCTCCACTTGATTTATTTGACATATATGTTCTCTCCTCAGGGAAACGTTGCAGCAGGTTTTGTCTGTTGGGAGACTGAAACCATGAACATGTGCTTCATCATGACAAACTCACTCACAATACAGCAATCCTGATACCCCCATTAATATTTACTGTTAGCAGTGATTGGAAGTAACTAAGTACATTTACCCAAGTGCAGTTCTTTTCTTGCATATGTCCATTTAATGCTTCTTTTATTCCTACCCTGCTTCATTTCAGAGGGAAATATTGCAGTATTTTATTCCACTATGCCCATCTGACAGCTAAAAAACGATGTTACATTAAAAAACGTGATAAGCTTAGAAACAGTATTTGGGCCCCTGTCATGTTTCAGATGTCTATGAGTTGTTAGCAGTTCCAAAGATTTCTATTCTATTTCTCTTCTAAACTTAAATCATATTTCGGTCACTGAAGATAATCCACAGTCCCTTGTTGTGAGCAGTTATAAAGTACTTACAACAGGGCCCTGATTTCTGGAAAGAGACATTGCTGTTGAGTTGTTTTTTTGTTGTTGTTGCTTTAAGCAGCACAAGCCGAGTGCTATGTAGTCGCATTATATCAGAGAGCGGGCAGACATCTCTACGGCCGATACCTCCAAAACTAGGCAACTAACACCAAAACAATCTGGATTGATAAATAGCACTATGGGTGAGAAGAGAAAAGTATTTTAGATTTAAAATATATTCTGCTGATAATACTTTTGTACTTTCTCAAGTAGGTTTTTAAATGAAGGACCTTTACTTGCAACTAAGTCATTTTACAGTGTTTTGTTCGCATTTGGCTTAAGTAAGTAAGTGATCTGTGTACTACCGGATGGATTGTAATGGAATTCAAATCCAAAGAGAAAAAAAAAAATAAAGTCTTGTTTTTGTTCTAATGAAGCAGGATCAGTGACATCCTGACATCCAGATGTGGAATATTTCATAGCAAAGTCATTTACATTTTATGCACACCTTCAACCTGGAAAATAATCAACATTCAAATTATTATCTAAATTGCATCTAGAAGGTCAGCAGCCTGATTTAAATAGCAACATAACACAGTGGGAAGTGGACACTGCACATCGCGAGGGTGTTGAAGTTGCTCATTTACTCCAAAAGGGGGAGCTGCGTGTTCTCGCCAGAGGGTTCCTTATGCGAAAACGATCTCCAATCCTCAAGGCCCTGCACTCCACAACACGCAGGGCTAATCTTCCTATACAGTCATTTTCTTTCTGATTGGCTTTGTCTTTGCTTTTCCCCAGGAGCTAAAAACAGCCACTCACATACAACACATTTGAACAATGTCTAATTACGGAGCACCTGTAATCTCCCTGAGACAGGTTAAAGATTTAACTTTGCTCCAGGTCTCCATGGACACTGCTTGTTGCCTAGTGACACAGCCAATGTGGATGTGTGAGCTTTGACAAATATTTCCATCACTTTGAGGCCACTTCTAAATGCAGAGGCAACTTGTGTTTGTATAATTATATTAAAGTAAGCCCTTATTGGTAGTAGTGACAAGAAATGTCTTTCTTACTTTTTAACGATTGTTTCTCCTTCATCTCCTTCATTAAATGTGGAAAAATGAATTATTTGTTGTCATACACTCTCAGTGAACAGAAAAGACATTGTTGTGCATTATGGATACTGCAGGTTCCCATGTGCATTATGTAAAACATCTTTCTAGATTGCGTCATGCATATGATGTGAAAGGAAAAAAGTATACACTTAGAAACAAGAGTGTCCAGCCTCGGCGGCAGCTCTGTGAGACTGTACTTTACACGCTGTGACCTTAATGCTGAAGTCGGCATGCTTACATGCTCACAGTGACGTGCTGATGTTTAGCAGCTATAATCCTTTTCATGTTCACAATCTTTTGTTCAGCGTGTTAGGGTTGATGGGAATGTCATTAGCTTTGCAGGTATTTGGTCACAAGCCAAATTATATATTGTGCCAATCCATTTTTTTTAAATGCTCTATTTTAATTTATTTAATTTAGCAAGGATACTCCCATTGAGATTTTGAATATCTTTTACAAGGGGGTCCTGGCCAAGATGGCAGTGTAAAGGTTTCACTGCATAAAAAACACAAATAGTAGACAACAGACAGTAACAGATAACAAAATGTCTCTGGAGCTCTTGCAGCTACTAATCATTATTGCCGTCAGTAAAGAACATAGATAAGGAGGCAGTCTGTGGCCTTAAACAGAAATGTGTACCATTGTTCCATCCCACGGTTGTATAAGGAGGACAAACATCAAATAGCTGTCAAGATATTTGAAAAAAGACCAAAAATGTCAACCTGTTGGTGGCGCTACAGGAAAAGTGAGAGGATCATCAACGTCAGTAGGACCACGAATATTTGTGCAAACTTTCATGTCAATCTGTCCAACAGTTGTTGAGATTCAGTCTGGAGCAGCGAGTGGACTGACTGACTCACCGACATGCTGCAAACATCACAATACACCTTCGCACCATGCTGGAGCAATACTGACCTTAAGCTGCCTCTCCTTGGCAGGCTTGACGTTGACCTCACTCCACGTTTTCGTGCCCGCTTCCATCTGGTCCAGGTAGTATCCACGCACAGGGTCTCCCCCGTTACGGGCGGGGGCCCTCCAGCCCAACACCATCTCTGATCCAGTGCACAGCAGCAGGGCGATGGCAGAGGGAGCAGAGGGAACGGCTGGATCAAGCAGAGGGGATTAAAACAGATGGAAACATAAGTGATAGAAGAGAGAATCTCAGAAGGCTCCTACAGTATTCTTGCTAAATGGACCGAGAAATGCCAATAACTCCCCGGCCGACTACAACTCCAGTCTAGAGTTGCAAATTCATAACTAAAGGCCCATATTGAGCGTTTCTCTATGAGAAGGAAAGAAATATTCGTCTCAAACTCTATTTGATAAAAATGAATTCCTTGCAAAGAATTGGACTGAGGCCATTTATCCTCAGGTAATGGCTGAGTGGCAGAGTAGATGTGAGGATATTCTGGTGAGTGAGTGGCAAGCAGAATGAGTCATCGTTGCACTTTACTGCAGGCTGCAGAGAGCACATTATCTGAGACTGCTACACAGGAAGTACGAAGGGTCAGCAGCTCTCCAGCAGGTACGTCTCCACACAGCTACAGTACAAACCAACCACAATAAGAGCAAGCATGACGTGTCGAAGGAGCACAATCTAAGCTAACTATGATACCAGTAGCGTTGAACAGTGTTGTTCGACAACATTATAAGCTGTATAACTTGAATAAAAGATTTGAAAAAATACATGTCTTAACTAAAAAGCTATTATGAAAGGTGAATGCAAAAATCATTTTGTAACGCGTACATATTTTTCAATTTCAGGCTATGAAAGAAAACTACAAAGCTTGAGTAAGTCTGTTTGGAAAGCTCTTGTGAATATACTTTGAGATCGAGTCAATAATCTGATTGCTCAAGGCATTCAATGTGCAAAAGTAAAATAATTTGATCTCACATGCCAAGAAAAGATGTGTTTTGGTGTAAAATCTAACCTCACAATGACACAGGAAATGTCTCTAATGTGAAATAAAACATGTATCTACCTGCCGTGTTAGTGTTGGGTAGCTCTAAGAATATCAAATCTCCACAAAACCTTTAAGAAAAATACATTTAAATGCTACATTTCAATCTTACCTGCTGTCAAATAAACCTGTGCAAGTGTTGCTTGATAAGTTAAAAAGTTAGAAAAGTCTTGAGAATGTCCTGAAAGAAATTTCATGTCCACTATTTTGGGACCCCGAGGGTGCACTTACAAATGGCTGATTTGACGAGGATGGGGGGAGACTCATCTGAATAGCTGCTGTTTCCCGCTCGGCTCACCGACTTCACCATGAACACATATTCCTTTCGGTTCTTGAGGCCATGAACTGTAAATCTGAGAAGATGAGACGAGGCTCAGGCAGGATGAATCAACCACTGCACCTTTAGCTCCATGGAATTACATAGCTGTATTGAAACTGTTGTTTTGCTGTAACTATTCTTTATTTTTCTGTTTCGAACGGAAACATGACAATAAAACATTCTGAGACGATGTTTTAACTTATCTGTCCCTACTACCTGGGTTTGGCAACAGGCTTGTTGTTGACAGTCTTCCAGTCTTGTTTGCCAATTTCACTGCAGTACAAGTAGTAACCCAGGATGTCGTCCTTTTCTTTGGGCTCCTGCCACAGGAGCAGCACCGAGGTGTCCGTGTCTCTGACGGCCGTGACGGAGTGAGGTGGAGCTGGCACCGCTGATGGATATCAGAAACTTAAATCATCAAATGGAAGTTCAATAAAAGAGAACTCAATCCACTCTTCCTTTGATTTTGGAAAAATCCCACAGAACTTTAAGTCTTACATAGAGATGCACAGAAATTACAGCTTTGAGGTACTTGTACTTAAGTATTTCCATTTTATGATACTTCTATTCCTCATAGATACATATTGCTCTTTAACCACCCTATTTTATTTAACTAGTTATCAGCTACTTTTCAGATTATTATATAGAATATGATCGTCAAACACAATGTGATGCACTGTTAAAAATAAAACTTGTAGAGTATAGAGTAGTTAAAATGAGCTCCATTGAAACAGCTACAACATTACTATGATTTAGTATATAATAATGTACTAAAAGGGGCCATGCTGTATCATGAGTCAATTTACTTTCAGCAAATTTCCCAAATTTTGGCATTTTTACACTGCAGTATTGCTTCTTTCCCTTAAGTATGGGATCTGAGTACTTCTTCCAGCTTCCATTGAGTTGCAGGCTATGAAACATACATCATCACTATACAAATTACTATTATTATTATCAAACCCAAGGTATAACACATTGTGATCCTGAGTGTGCAGCTACACAAGCAGACAGATGGTCTTACAGGACGTTAACAAATCCCCCGAGAATACAGGTGAACTTTATCTGGTATGATGATCTATGTTCGCACAACTACAGTAGCTCACTACTACAAAATCCAATTGACCTTCACAGGCAGAGCAATTGATGGTTACAGTATCGTACATTGCACATTTCTCACCTTGTGGCTTTCCCAAGGAGATCGGTGCACTCGGCTCAGAGGGGTCACTGACTCCGTACTTGTTGATGGAGCGCACTCTGAAGCAGTACTCCTTGTCCTTGGACAGGTCAAACACTGAGAACCTGGGAGAGTTTACCTCCATGCCCAGACTGGCCAGCTCCCAGCTGTTCTTCCTGGACTGATCAAAAAAAAAAAAAAAGACACAAAGATAATTTCAAAGCACTATCTACATCTATCTCAAGGACATCTTCATTATTCAGTCTCCTTCAGACATGTTGGAGGAGTCAACCTTCCAGGACTGCCAAATACTCTTTAAAAAGTCACATCATTCATTCTGATTTTGCATAATCAGTAAAGTCAGGTTGCAAAAATCTAGATTCAGAGCATTAATATGGCAGCAAACTATTTGCTTTGTAAATATAAGAGCTTCTCATTGCTTTTTTGACGTAGCGGGACGGGCCACACATGCTTTTAGTGCATGTTCGTGCATGTGAGCATGCCCGGCTAGCTAACTTTAGCGCACAGCTGTGCACTGCTCTCATACAGACTGATAAAGTCGCAGCGGAAGCGTAGTGTAGCGCCCACCCTCCGGTTCCCCTTCAGATAAACACTGTTAGCTCCGTCAGCATTTTTCCTGTGGTTTGCACTGTTAGCGTTGTTAGCACCTTTTGCCGGCCCAGCCGTCGCCATGTTTGAGAGCCGTTTAGAGGCAATGGAAATGCTTGCACCTTTAACTGGCGATTATTTAATTTCGTAGTAACCTCTTATATTGCAGACAAGAGCAAATAGAAATAAAGATTAGCAGTCTGGTGTGATTGGCAGAGAAAGACATCTTCAGTTTCAGAAAGGCAAACAAATGTGCAGATGATCTTGCAAGATGTTAACAAATCCCCAGATTTGAAAAAAAAAAAGATATGCCAAGATGTAGCCAAAAAGACAGATGGACATGTAGGTAAATTGTGGACAACCACTGGCTCATATTGACATCTTTCTTAATCTTTGTCAATTAATCGTTTCAGCTAATGATGCTATATGACACTAGCCTTCTCTATTTCATAGTCTGCATTTACTTTTCTGTTATCCTCCTCAGAGTTACCACTATTTCCTTCTCTAGCTCCCATGTTTGAAGAAGAACACCTACCAAAAGGGTACACTAAAGAGATCAGGGATTATAAAGTGCTTGCTCAAGGGGCGAAGGGGATATTTGAATGTTCACCTCATTATATAAGCAGTGAAGCAGCAGAATTTAATAATTTCAGGTGCCTTTGACAGATTTGACAGTTTTATTACCACGGCAACTTACAAAAGTCCAATAAAAATCTATTTCCTGTGGCAGTTTTCTGATTATTGGAGCTATAGAAGCTGCTGGTGTATGGGTTGATATTGGAAAGCTGAAGCCCTTTATTGTTGTAATGAACAGGTCAGCCCCCACACTTTCATATACTGGAAGAAAATGTTATCTTAGCATTCTTTTGAACACTGCATTTTTAAAAATCTCACCATTTAAGCTGTTCCTTTTATAGACATGCATCATCAAGAGTAAAACAGTGCTGCATATTCAAACTACAATTCACTTTTGACCAAAACTTTAGATCCCAGATCCAGGTAGTTTTAAAACACCAGTTAGAAAGTATGAAAGCCAGGAAACCAAACAAAAAGGCAAGCAACCTCAAGGTCTGCTCACTTTTAACGAGTCCACAAATTCCCACTTAAACTGACACAGTGGAAGAAGTGTGCTTGTTTCCTCCTGGTGTCTCTTTAATTAGTGCTGCGGTCAGGAGCCTGCTGTTAATTTGGCTCACGCTCCAGCAACAGACGGCCAAAACTCAGCGAGTGAATGGAGGAACTGATGATGCAAGAAAATTGATCCTTGTGCTCAGTGGATGTATATTACTAATTACAATGGTGGTTAGAGTTTGAATATATTCATACTCTTTGTGTGTGTGTGCTTTCTTGTTTTCTATACTAATGAAGACAAACAAGCTCCATTTTCCTGCTCACGTCTTTAAAGGTCCAGTGTATCTGGCGGCAGCTATAGCGCTGAGGTTGAACTTCGTGGGGCTGACGCGAGAACATAAAAACAAGAAAGGCCCTTGAGCCAGTGTTTTGTTGTTTTGAAGAGGAACCGTGTCGGCTCATTCTAAGCTAAGGAAAACACAATGATTCTTATTTTCAGGTAATTATACTCTAAAGAAAACGGACATAATATTATTATATTACATTTCTGCCAACAGATTCCCCTAAATGCTACACACTGTACCTTTAAGGGGCTACAAGGGGCAAATTGCTAGCAAACAGTTCAGCAAATACGGAGCAATACTAGCCTTCATTTTAAGTCGTGTGTCTGGGAACCTGACAAATGTCCAATAGTCACTCTCCTTTTTCCCTGTTTTACTCTCCACCAACTCCTGAGGGAAATATACGGCTTTTTAGAGGTCAAATGCTTCATTATGTTCACTAGTGAACATCTGTTGGGCAGGTAACAGCTGTCTGCTGTTGCTGCTGGAAAAGGTGACAATGAGAATGATGAGACTGACATTAAAATGTTGACAGATTTGAGAGATACTAAAACACCTCCTAAAGCTGAGAGAAACTACAGATTTTAGTGAACAATCTGTTGGTTTGTCACTACAAGCGACCTTAGAACTTTGCAGTAATGCAGTTGTGAGCAGGGACTTAAGGTTCATCTCAGTCATTCAGCCAGTGAGACGGTGTGATGACTTGCAGTCAAAAATGACTTCAGTGGATTTAAGAAGTTTGACCTTTAATGGCTTTTTCAGACCTGAAGAGAAACTGAAGAAGCATTTTTGATGAACAATAAAACGTCTTCAATCAACACTCCAGACATTGCATTACCTCAATGACTGAGATGAACCTTTTGCAGACATATTGCTGCTTAGTTTGGCAAAGAGAGCCTTAAACTTGTATGTAAATGTTTAAAAAAACTAAAACTTTGCCCGATTAAGCAACAGGATCTGAGCTTTGGAAGAAACCTTTTTTTAATGACAAATCACCAAAGTTCTCCATTACAACACTGTTCAAAGCTAAAACATTACTCCCAAATATCAGATTTCTTTGCTTCCTTGAATGCATCAGCTTTCAAAACCTTCACTGCTCTCCCAAACTTAATTACCATAAAACAACAATATTATAATCTACTTCTGTCAGAAAAAAAGGATGACCTATTTTAAGCCAGTTTCAGCAAGTTGTCCATTAGGAGGACAGGGGTTATGTGTAGGTGAAGGGTAAGGGGACAGTCATCAACCAAGATCCCCAGTTACTGTAACACGAACATGTGTGTGTGTGTGTGTGTGTGTGTGTGTGTATAGACTCACCCGCTCCACCAAGAAGGTGAGCGGCTCCCTGCCTCTGGGTTCAGGCTCGGTCCAGCTCAGCACCACGTAGGTGTCGCTCACCTCACAGGCGTGGACATTGGTGGGAGGGAAAGGAGCTTTGACCTGACCTGCAGTGCAAAGAGAGGAAGAGGAGGAGGCGGGGGACAAAGAAAACAAGTTAGAACAAGGTCAGTGAGAAAGTGTAGTCCAAAAAGTGCTGGCTGTTTTGTTTTTTGATACTGTTTTTAATCAGAATATGAGCATCAGGAAGCAGCACACAATGGGGGAGATTTACCTTACTGCCCCAAATTCCCCCTCCATTCCTAATAGGATATCAGATAACATACATTCAAATGGGTTGAGTCAGCACTTTCAATGACTCTCCATGTGATTCAAGGACAATGGAGGCGTTCAGATTTAGTCAAAAGTCTTGCGTTTTTGTGCCCGTCTGTCTTTTTGTAAGTCTTTGTTTGTATCCCCTGAAGAGTTACAGAGCTGCAGGGTGGATCAGAGAGGAACTCCAGAGCAGAGAGAGTGCAGTGAAATGAAAGCTGAAGCTGATCTGGTAGAAGCATAGACTGTATATAAGAAGGGGTAGAAGTAGCAAGCCTGTGTGTGTGTGTGTGTGTGTGTGTGCGTGGGTGTGTGTGCAGTAATATTTTTCTGTGTAGCAGCTCTGCACTCAAGCACCTTTGAAATGAAACCACGACTATGAGGTTAAAGTGCTGATGTTTCATTTTTAGGGTGAGGTGGATGTTCACATCCAAGTTGGGTGAACAGTGTACGACTCATAGCACATTATTACTTTAGGACACTGATTCTAAACATGCAGCTAAAGCAATATATATAAAGAGATATTTAGGGCCAAAATGTAACTGGAATGTAACCTGAAATAACACAAACAAGTCTTTGAAACATGCAAGAACTAATTGTTTTGAAATAATCTTTCTTTTTGACCCGTTAAAGTTGTATGTGTAGTATTTTACATAATATTTTATCATTTAGGAATAGTTTGAAAGTTTGGGTATCCACTTTCTTGTTGAGAGTTAGATGAAAAGATCGATAGCACTCTTGTATCTGTATGTTAAGTATAAAGATGGAGCCAGGACACAATTAGCTTAGCTTTGCATGAATAAATAGGTCCAGCAAACAGCTCCCCATAAATCCACAACTTATCATTCTTACATTCCTCTACTGATTTAAAGAGATAAACAAGGTATAACGTTTTAGCTTCAGGTATAGGCTACATTTTCAGCTTTGGACGGAGTCTAGCTCACTGTTTCCTGGGATTAAATAGCGTTAACAGAAAAAGGATTCAGGAAATCAATTGATTTGTGGCACGTTTTTTAAACAAAATACTTTTTAATCTTTGGGCTTTGGGGAACGGTATCAAGTATTTGCAAGTCAAAAGGCTCAAGCTCAAGTGAAGTCATGAGTCATTGGTGTTAAAATCCAAGTCGAGTTGTGAGTCTTTTTTCATGACGTCAAGTCTAAATTCATAACATTTGTGACTCGTACCTGTCTCGAGTCCAAGTCATGTGACTCGAGCCGACACCTCTGGTATTTGGTCAATTTAAAAAAAGTATTTAAAATGTGTATTTGCTTCTCTCTCTGTCATCTGATAACTTGGATTAAAGGTGCACACAAACACACATGCATGCATGCTTTCGCTCTTTGTTTCACACACACACCCACACACACACACTTTCTGCTCCATTAAAGAACAGGATAAAGAAAGCATGAATGCACTGTCTTTGCTACATTTATTTTCTTGTTGCCTCGTCGAAAACATCTTCCTCCTCCTCTCCCTTCATCTCTGTCTTTGAGTTACACTGCCAAGGTTAGCAGTCCTCTTCACAGGCATTCACACTTCCTCGGGCCATTATGTGCATTTACCAGGACACCACCGGGGATTGTTCATTCTTTTCACTTCTGCAAATGGGGGAAACGCTCATTGCCTCAGCCATACAATCACTGCAGCTCGTTGTTAAATATAATATGAAGATGCATTAAGCCATGAGCCCGAGGAAGCCTAAAGGCGAGGAGGCGGCGGCACCCTGTGTGCCAGTAAAATATAGATGCTATTTCAAATCACAGGTGAAAATGCTCAGTGTTCATGTTCTTTTTATGAGTTAATTATACACGGTGAAATAAAGATACGGCATTCTCACCTTCGAGTTCATCTTTGGTAATGGTGACCGTCCTCCCTCTGTCTACTTTGACCACTGAGAAACAGAAAGGGAGATAGGTTGAGGGCAGAGGGAATCATGAGGGACCTCATATCAGTGTAATGAAGTTATATGAGCGCCCATGATAACACTATTAGTGCTAATGTTAGAGGAGCAGCCACCGGTGAGAGAGCCAGAGACAGACACAAAGAGATGAGAGGGAGCGACATGGAAGGATGGACAGCAGGCTGGAGGCAAGTCAACCTTCTGCCTGTCCTTCATCTGTGGTTAATGATCCACAGCGTCGGACCAGAGCCCATCTGTCCTCCCTCTAACACACACACTCACAGCCGCACACACTCAGTGATCCACACGACATCTCTCTCCATCACCCCTCCACTGTGTAAAGTATTTACCACAACCTTAAACACATTTTGCCTTTTAAGGATAAAAGTGTTACAATGCAGGACGCCGCGAAGAAGCTGTCGCAGTAACATCTGCAAGAACCTTGAAGCTTTATAAAATGAGATCCACATCTGCACACATCTGTTTTCTCTGGTGGTGCTGATAGTTTGCAGGTGTAAACACAGCAACTGAGGCAGATGAGGCGATTTAACAGCAGGATTGAGTGGTTGACACATGGCTGAAGCTCTTTGTAGTAGCAGATGCAAATGGCTGACAAATTAAAGGGAAAAACCTGAATAAATAAGGGCGCGATGGGTCGCTGAATATTTTGAGGAGTGTGAAAATGATGTGAATTGAGTGCTACGACCCTGACAGTCCCAGATCTCTCCTCTACTTATGGAAGATTTTGAAGCAACGTATTAAACAGCACATGAAAACATGAAGTAATGTGGACTGACAGGTAATAATTAGACAGTTTGGGTGATTGCAATAGGCATCGTCAGCTGAGGTGATCAGGTAACCAGAATGTTGGGATTAACAGCAGGCCATGCTGCATTTTTACTGCACCTTATGTTTATTTATCCTCTCAATTGAGCCCACGAATAAATAATTGAGTACAAGCATTACAAATATAAACTGCATCTTGTAATGTAACATAACAGGGGGAAAAGTTGTGTGACCGCTACTTATTTCACTCACTTTTAATAAGGAATCTGGTACACGGTGTGGGACATCAGCTCAGCACGCCTCTGTTTTTAATAGCTTGTCTGATTGAAAAGACTACGTGGCTACTAGATGATGAAGCATACATTTCTTGAGAGGAAATTTCATGACCAGCATAATGATTTAATAACGATTCATCCTATTAATTTATGCTTTCACACCACAAATTAACTTTGTTTGAACCAAACAGGTTATGTTGCTTTTTCCCTTTAAATTTGTCACCAATTTTGTGTTTATCTACTTGTGGTGTTGTGACATGCCACATTCAGACTGTCAGAGTGTGTAATGTGGTACCCATAGTCCTGGTGTGTTGCAGGGGGTCTGCAGTGAGGACGGGCTCGGTGGCCTTGGAGGGGCGTCCTGTTCCAGCCTGGTTAACAGCACGAACTCTGAACTGGTACAGAGTCCCTTCCTTAAGCCCAAACACCGGGTAGTGGCAGCTTTTCTGAATATCCACATTGCAGCGCACCCACTCACCCTCACTGAGGTCATATCTGAGAAAGAGAGAGAGCGAGAGAGAGAGAGAGAGAGAGAGAGAGAGAGAGCGAGAGAGAGAGATTAAGAAAGACATTAAATAAGAGGTAAACAAAGAACAAAACACAGTGTTATGTTCAGTGTGCAGGGTGTAACATTATGGAAACAATTTTAAAGCATTTTAGGCTACACAACAACACATCTAAGTCAGTAAATATCCCACCTAGACCCATAATTGTGACCAGACACCGACATGTAAGAATAATGGGCCTCCAAACACAGTGAAAACTGCCTTCTAAAGGAGAATGCGAGCTCAGATTATATAACATTGATAACAAACTGTTGCAACTTACAAAAAAAAAAACAAAGACAGAAAAGAGTGCAGTTTTCTAACCATAAGGAGGTTGCTAGGGAACTAGGTATCTTACGCTCTCCTCACCCAAAACCCCCAAAACATTCAGAAGTCTTCTACACAGAATAAAGAAGGTATGCAGGAACCCAAAAACAAATATGCAAATATACAAGCTTGACTTCCATTTAGCAAAGACACACACACACACACAAATGCACAACTAAACAGGTTTTCACTCTCACACACACACACACACACACACACACACACCCACACACATACACATCCGTACACACACACACACACACACACATACACATACGTACACACACGTACAGGACAATCCTGATTGATTGATTGGTGTTAGTGACATAATAGTGCAGCACCTGTTCTCCTGCGGGAGTCTTTGACGCTGCTGTTAACATAGTGTTGAGGGCTGATAATTACCATGTATACCATCCATCTCATGTGAACGCTGCCAAATGGATACAACACCACTGCTGGCCATCTTTATCTGCCCTAATCTAATTTCCTCCACAGCAGCATGCCGAGCAAGACGAGGTTCAGCAGGATAGACTTACTCTGTTTATTGTTGACTTGCAATACGGGAAATGGCGGTAAAAGTGATCTAAAATCAGACTTTTTTAACAAATCATGATCATTGATCATTTAGTCAAACCAGCACCTATTTTGACAATCGTTTAATCTTTTTAGCCAATTTTCAATCAAAAATGCTTAATAATCTCTAATACTAGTTTGCAGTTTTTCTTTGTCTAATGTGACAGCGAAGTAAACATCTTTGGGTTTTTATCCAACTGAATTTGATATTCTTTTTATGTCAGCTTGGGCATTCATTGGGCACAATGTTGCCTCATTTTATACACCAAATGTTTAATTGGGTAATGGAGAAAATAATCGTCGGATTACTTGATGATGAATCTCTTCATTAGTTGCTAATGATGATCATTATGATTATGAAGTCTTGTCATTCATTTTCCAGAAGTCGACGCTGGTTAATAGATGTTTTGTGTTATTGAAAGTTTGCAATCACACGACCATTTGAAAGCTTCACAACTAGCTCGACAATCAAACTTAATTGCCGGAGAAGTGAAGAAAAGAGGTGAAAAAAAATTCAGAAATCCAGGCTCACTCACCTTTCCACATAATAACCCTCCACAGGTGAGGCTCCATCAGCACTGGGTGGCTGCCAGGTGAGGAAGACGTAGTCCTTGTTGACATCAGATACCTGGACAGCCAGAGGAGAAGCGGGGCCTCCCAGCACTGCAGCTGATGCATCTGCAGCACGAGGGGGAGAGAGTCAGTTAGAGGACAAAACAACTAAGAAAGAAGATGGAGAGACTGGAGCAAAAGAAAAAAGGAATACTTTGCACGGATTAAAATCAAAGTGAGGAAATACACAAATAGGAGATGGATATGAGTCTAAAATTGTAAATCGGCAAAAAGAAACGAGTGGCAGAGAGAAAAGTGATGTGAAACATGCAAGAGAGGAAAATGCCATTTTGGTATTAAGGAGTTGTAGCTTATGGCTTCCTCGTATTATTTGAAAAGTGACGGCTAAGGCTTGAAGGAAGTAACATATTAACATATGTTACTCTACATATTCTATGTAGAGAATACATAGAATATGGCTAAGGCCATAGAGAGAAGGCAGAAAATGGAATGAGGAAATTATGCTAAGCGGATTGAAGCGACTGGATGTGTTCCAAAACCTTCTCTTGAGGCTGGGAATAGATGCCTTTTTCAACAAAAGACTCAAACCAAGATCAAGCTCATCTCTTTCCGGTTTTTAATTTGCATCCTCACCCTCCCTTTTCCTCCTTCTCTCTCATTTGTTTTTGCTCGCCTGTGCTGCCTATTTGTAATGCAAATATGATGGATGAATGAAGGAGAAAACCCAGAAGCAGGAAAGTTCGCTGATTCCCTAATTAGTACCTCCAGCTCTGGTAAAGAAGCTCCTTAATAAGAGAGAGAGAGCGAGAGAGACCTGAGCCAAGATTCTAAGGGAGCTTTGCATGAAGATTAATTTTCACATAAAAGTGTCGGCGTACATGTGTGTGTTTGGACTAGTAAGATTCGTACGTACGCGCACACCAAGTTCATGAATGATTCAGTGCACATTCTACTGTGATTGCGGCTGTTAAGGTGCAATACATACATGAGTAAGTACTGGTATTATAACGAAAGATGCCAAGCCTCTTTGCAGAGCTGCCCGGATACATTTCAAATGTTTGATGAGTCAAGTGGGGGTGTTTCTCTGGTTTATTTGCAAGCGGCAAACAATGTACGAGAGAAAATAGCAGCCTGTGAAGAAAATATAGTTTCACCGAACAAAGTTAACAAGCCCTCTGCAGCAGAACAGCTTGATTGATGGTGCAATTCCCCTGTATGAATCAGGGAGGTTTGCTGACAGGAAATGAAAGTAGACGCAAAATCTGGTGAATGCAAATAGTGTTTTGAGTGAAGGTTACAATCAAAACACCATTTATCCAGTTTGGGACAACAAATGATGACTCCACCCTCTAAAACACACACACAGGTATTTTGGTATGCAAGGGTCTCAAGGTCACTCCGAAATCATTTGTCAGGTTTCTCAAACAGCAAATAGATCACTTCAGAATGAAGCATATCATTTGAATTGGAGGTTGGCAGGCTGTCTAGAGACACCATTCAGTATCAGAGGGGTTTCTGATGTGATCTGTTGTGACAGCTATGTAAAGGCCTGCCCGGGACAGATGTAATCTTTATACAGAACATCTTTAAAGGAGTTGTTTTGCCATTTCAGGATTTCTTTGATGACACTACTCCAAAACCTAAATAAATAGAATAAATGACGAGAGTTATTGAAATTAGACAGGCATCTGTTGGTAGATCAGCTATCTACCATTGCTATTGGTGTTCTACAGTTCCTGCTTTGATTCATTTTCAAACTTGAACATTTCCTTTAATGTTGACAAAACAATCTTAGCAAGAAAAGATCCACTTCTAGCCTCCTCCAGGGCTTTCAACCATCTCATTGTCTTCATGATAGCCATGCATGGAAAACGCCAGAGAGCAGACTATTTATATTAGATTATTTTGCCAAACTATTATATCGGTTAAAGATTAAAACTTTAGCCTCAACATCCTCAACATTTCATTGTGAAACGCAACGAATACCAACATATTTTGCTATAAATAAAAGCAACTTGATGTTTGACAAACAACATAATAATAACTAATTTAAAAACAAATGACATGATAAAGCATCAAAGAAACAGGAACAGTATTTACATAAAAAACACTTTCTTGTTTGTTCCTCACCTTCGACATAAACGAAAGCACTGTGTTCCTGCATTTCATCCCAAGTCCTCAGTCGGGCAGTGTAAACACCTTCATGTTCCTTGTGTGCAGCCTTTAAAGTGATGGAGGCCTTGTCGTCCTCTGTCTTGATGTCCACATTGCTAGACGGATGCAGCTGGATGCCTAAAGAATGAACATGAAAAATAACTGACAAACCTTGAGCACGCATTTAAGTTGTCAAACATCTGACTGATACGATCCATCTTTAACAGTTCATACCATCTCTGAACCAGGTGACGTCCCGCTGGAAGGGCAGCAGATCAGAGGTGAAGGTACATTGCAGGGTGAGGCTGTCACCCTCTGTCACCCATGTCGGGAGGAAGATGTTGCCAAACTGGGCTCCTTGCTCATGCTTGAAGGCTAGGGGGGTGACACGGTAAAAAGATAAATGGAAAGACGAAAGTGTAAAAAGTAGAAAGACAAGAGGAGCAAATATGACGAATCAGTAAGAAGAAAAGTAAAAAGAAGGGTTGTGGGAGAAAAAGGAAGCAGAGGGAAGAACTTTTCATCAATATGCATTTGCTTTCTCACTGGACTTGGGCAAAGATAACATTAATATTGAAATGTAGGTCCACTCCAGATACAGACTTACTGCTGAAAGAACACCACATATATTAAAAGTGCAAAGACGTCCTTTGGACCGCTACAAAGGAAAGAACCATGACAGCTAAGGAGGAGAGGAATCAGGGAGCCGAAGATGTTCAGGAGTTGTGTGCAGGAATACAGATGCTTATTCCTGAAAATAACAAATAAAAGCACACTCCATCATCTCAACTGTTTTTACTCCGTTTTTCATTATTCTCTGCAAGCTAGCAGTAACAAACTCTATCTTCCTCAGTTTCTCTCACTAGTGGCAGAGAATGAAACCAAAGAATGAAACCAAACAAAGCAACCAAGAGGGTCTGAAGCAGGCGGCTACCTCTGCTTCTGAAAAGTGAGGCCCATGCGAAAGTGCCCTAAACTTGCATTCTCTCTAAGGATCATCAGAGTGCGAATCCTCTGGTTGGAAAAATAAGTCAGATTGTATGGAAGTCTATGAGAAAGTTCTCAATTGATTTATTACCTCAGTAAACATTGTAAACATGCGTTTATGGTCTCAGTCGCTAGTTTCTAGTCTTCTTTATTAGCATGATGTTCATTTCGTAAATGATGGTCCTATTTAAAGGAAAATAGACGATAAAGCAGGGTATGCTTTAGGGCGAGGCTACCTTGAGCCATTTACAGAATCTCTACCTACATCAATACTCCACAGTCCAAATATGGTTAATTCCGTTAAATGGTTGTAAATAAACAAGATGGCGCTGGCCAAAATGTCAAACTTGAGTCTCTAGAGTCTCTATGGTCTCAAGAGATAAGACAATGACCTACAGTATGTGAGGCATATTACTTTGAAATTAGGGCGGCAAAACAGTAAAGGCAACCAACACACACATCTAATAAGGACATATATATATATATATTCGGCTACACAGCATCAATCCTTATACATGAATGTTTTTTTTTCTAGCTTGCGAATACACCGTTGGCTCTGCAGAAGTAATATGTAGGTGTGTGCAATACATTCCCCACACACTCAGAAATTAAGTGGCAATCATTTTGAATGAAGCTTCATCAACTTGTAATGGCCGCGGGCCTTTAGTGCTACGTGAATGTGCTGAAGAATTGCACGCGGCCATTTGTATGTAACTGATACTTGATTATCTCACATTAAGCAGATCACATTTTACAACATGAATCACTCAGTAAACAAAAGCGCAACTGTGGTGAATTTATCATAATCATCGCTGCGCTGAGGGAAAGTTTTTGAATTATGGTGAAATAAAGATCCAAGCGGTGGTTTTTTTGATGAAGCTACGCACATTCCTGTGATATTCTGGACTACTAAGCAGAACTACATCATCATAAGAAACATGTCACAGACTCTCAGATGCATTCCTGAAAATAGGATTCGACGATACCTCGTGGCACACACATATCTCTCACTTCCAGATTGTATTGCTTCAGTGCTTTGACAAGTGAGAGAATGGCAGCTGAAGGAATAACGTGTCAGGAATTGTTCACTTAACAAAAATGTCACATCTTCAGCCTTTTCTGCCGTCGTCGGTTTTTGTTCCTCCAGGGGATGCCTCACCTCACTGTCCTTTGTCTCTTCGCACTCTTGGATGAAGCAGAGGGTCTATTATGGCTAAGCAAGTTTCATTTTAAAGGTATAGGGCTGGGCAATGGAGCGGAATCATATGGGGATGAAATCATATATCGAGGTATCATGATACAAAATGACTGACTTAAAAACATACTAACTTAAATCCCACAGAAAATCTGATCATCTTGCTTTTATGAACAGCTACCCTGATCAGATACTGAGCATATGTGCAGGTACAGGTTCAAAATGTCACGATCCCCCAAGCACGGTGGAGACTAATCTAGGCCAAAGAGTGCCACAAGCCAATATAAGATGCTGCACAGCTTGGAGCAAAACGGAATAAATCACATGCTGTCCCTGAAATTAAATATACTGTCGCTTTTGCTCATTTGGAAGCATGTCTTTCTATCCCCGCAGCAACTGTAGTCTTACATACGTACAGCCCATGGCCCGCACACCCACACAGGCACATAAACTCCCATGACAAACAAACAGCGTCAACGCACTGCTCCCTTTCAGTGCGTCCATATCTTTATCATGAGGTGCAGTATGCACAGCGGTGCAGTATGCACAGCGGAGCAGAGCGTTGCGTCACAGTCTTCAAAGCTAACCCAGCCCTCCCTCCCCTCGTTCACTGGTGGGGGGGGGGGGGACTTCAAAGAGTGGCGGAGAAAATGAAAGGGGACACTTTTCATTAGGCCCTGGCGTGAAACTTACCGGAGGTCTTCGAGCGCTCTGAACCAGCCAATGCTCCAAGATATGCTGAATCGCAAGGAGCGGCAGCAGAGCGGCAGAGCAGGACAGATTGGAGAGCGCCAGCGAGGGTCAGAGATGGAGACAGAAACAGAGACAGATGTTGTGAAACGAGACACGGCAGATATATCAAACCTGGCAACGCCATATTTATGCAAGTCACATCTAATATTCCCTTTAACCTATTTTTAACAACCGAAGAAAGCGGGTGAAATATAGATGACAAGAAAAAGCCTTGAAGTGCATCATTAAAGCCCTGACCATCTAAACGATCTTCAACATTTGGGAGCTTTACTGCCAGGCACCGAGCAGGTCATTTAAAAGAGAGAAAGAGAAATCACGAATGTAAATGTTTCTGCCACAATGCTGTAAGGCGTCAATGCTGACTGTAGATGTTTGCCTATCAGTCACCAGTACACGCGCTGTCCTCTTTATAATTCATAATGCATGAGTTTTGCAATGAGATCTGTTGTTCTCATCATTTTAGTCTGGTGCGGATTCTCATTCAAATATCAAATGTACATAGAAACTCTAATAATGGGGATAGAAAACGACACTGTCCACAGGGGGGGAAAAAAGAGAAAATAGCACCCAAAACTACAAATCATTCTCTTTGGGGTTATAGAAAATACTGCATATCTGACTCGGGCAAGGACAACATTGGAGGTATTAGGAAGATGGGGATATATGGTAAAAATTGGCAAAGATGGTGTCAGCACCATGGGGGCAGAAATTAATGTATATGTGCCCCTGCTAAATTAAAGCGAAAATAGTAAATGCTCATTTAATGTTATCCGGGTGTTTTTCATAAAATATATATATTAATCACAAACAGACCATTTAATCATCTATTGATGATTTTAAGAATAGGAAGATATATTTGCAATGGCCTCAAATGCAACATATTACACAGTTTGTGTAAAAAAAGGCTTTGTTTTCTGTTCACACTTGAAAATATGTCAAGCTTTTTCAACAAAGACACTAGGGGGCAGTATCATCAATATTTATAGTTTTTGAGTAGGGTGTGTGGAGTTTAAATGGACCAGTGGAGCCAAATGCAGTTACTCAGTGCTAAAGCTGACCGGTGTATGTTTTTAAAGGTGTGTGCACCACTTTTGAAAAACCTTCATATCCCTGCACTCATGCTATTTGGACTGGTTATAGGGCCTTTAATATCACTGACAGGGTCTCAGTGACCCATAACCAGTTTAGAGCCTGCGACAGAGCTCTTGTGTTTCAGTCATTGTATTGTAACCCATCTTTATATTATACATAATGGATTTCCAGCAGGGTGGAGCTGATATGAAACAGAAAACTACTCACAGTTCACCACAAGTGTTCCAAATGTCATAGCTTCACCCAGGGGACTCTTGGCTATCACTTTATACTCGCCAGCATCATCAGGAGAGCACCTGAGGATATACAATGTACCCAGAGCTCAAATAAAAATGTATCTGTCGGGTTACAAGTCTGTGCTTTCGTGACACATCTTTTAGCAGTAGTAGCAGTATTTTGATTGCTGTTCAATTAATCCCAAATACCACATGTGGTGCTTTACGATCAGAACACTAAACTTAAATGGCTCTCTTCATTCTTTGAAGATAGTTAATGGAGCAGACTCACAATTTAGCCCCGTCATTAATTTCTCAGTTTGACAGCCACATTATATCTCATAACGGCAACCTTTCCTAACCTACGTTTCTTAAGGGAGCTGCATTGAACACTGAACATAATATAGCATGCAACCAACAGCCATGGTGGAGTAATGTCTACCTGAGCAGAGTATGATGCTGTTAGCACCGTTAACTGTGAGCCGTCGACATGTTAAGAGCCTCGCAGATATTGCACCTTTTTTAATTATTAATCAATAGCAAGGTTGTGCTATCCACACATGCCCCATCTTACTCACCTCTGCCTCGTTATCTTCCTGCGTAGAGCTTTGCATCCTAAATTAGGGATTTGAGCTAGTGACCTACCTTCTGATCTCCAGTGAGTTAAGACCAAAGTTTTGTTGAAGACTGTAATTCCATGGCTGGTGAGACATCCTCAGTGGCACACCATCCTTAAACCTGAGGCAGGGAGTTAGAAATCGATGTGAGTGTGTTAAAAGTTTAGGTTTTTTGAATATCAAAGAAAGAGTGAACAATGGGCTTCACTTAGACGGTTCATGATCCTGCCCTACGATTACTTATGCACATCTTTAACTCATCAAATGTTTGTTTGGCTGAATCCATAACAACCAAAAGGGGCCCTTTGATCTCTTATTCTGTCTTCTGCTGGCCACTGTTGAGGGCAGCTTATTGAGCCCGATGGGTCCCATATGGGATGGTGTAACCCACAAGCTTCAAGTCATCTGGATCTCGGCCTAGGTTCATGAATACTGAGCACACATTCATCAGCTAGTCTCACAGCAGCTCAAGTATCAAGGTCGACAGTTTGGAACGTTGCCTGAATTAACACAGGCAATTTCATATTTATATAGAGGGCCATATTCAAGGCAGCGATCAGATATGTAGTGTTATGACTTGTTTTTATCATTTGCATGTACAGGCGTACAACCTAACCTACCTCCTTTCATCTAACACTATGCCTCTAATGATCACATGACACATTCACCAGTATTTATCTGTGTCATATCATGGATGAGCCATGAATTAATGACGCAATGCAGGACAGCAACTTAAGAACTATTTTATTTTTTACGATAAAGTCTATAAAAGGTCAGAAAATGGTGTTGTAATGTAAATCTTACAATCAAAAGGGGCATCTTCCAGGTGTTTGTTTAATTTGTCTTGCCAGTTCAAAAAGGAATTATATTTAATTTGCAGTGATATAAAATCGAGAAGTTATAAAATGACTTAAATGGTCATTAATCAAATTTGTTGTCAATTACATTTTTGCAGATTGACCGAGCGATTAATCGGCTGATTGTGTCAGCTCAAATACAATGTTAAAGTAAGAAACACGTATCAGGACTGCACATCATTATACATCTTATGTAGTGGTCCACTGAAAACTGTAACTTTGGACCGTGACACTTTTTCTCCTCTAAGCCTTTCCAACCAAGCGAGAAACTAAATTGAAATGACACCGGTTTGCAGTACGACCCAAGGAATAGACTTTAATAGAAACTGCTGGAAAAAGAATTACCGTAGGCCAAAGGAGGCCAAAAGAATGGAGTGCAGCAAAGACAGAAGTTCTTACCACGTGACCTTTGGGGGTGGACAGCCCTGGACGGTACAGGAGAGTGTGACCGTCATGCCCTCCCAGACAGTGTGAGACCTCAAGGGGATTGGAAAGTCTGGGGCCTTCTGACTCAGACGCTCCAGGTACTTCATGTGGGCAGATGCCTTCTTTTCTGCCTGCATCACAGATGGAGGAAAAGTACTGTAATGTACTGATAACTAGATTATGTATTCCTTAACTAAACTTTATTTTTTTTACTGCAAGCGTTCACCGCTCCACTAGACCTGGACTTACAAATAACAAAAAAAAAGAAACATAAACTCTAAATAGTCAGGAGAAACATCTTCCTCAACAATTAGCTACCAACCACCAAAAGACAACACTATTTGTATCTGTGATATATCAAAGTTGATTAAAACTAGGTCACTGATGCTGTTTTGTTTTTTTAACATCCACTTTGCAGCCCACCTCAAAGAAGTTGTAGACAGACTCACTTTATATGTATTTCATTCATTGCAGAATGCAAAAAGACTTCCATCACATGTTTACTAATACGGCCTAACTTGTTAAAGGTTTCAATAGTTTAAATTACCAAACAGGATAACATTTGCCCATAAAGTGCCAGTCAGCTCACACATGACAAATCAGACGCACTAATCCGACAGAACAGAAACTGATAGAATTGCAAGGACATCATGACAACGATGATTTTGCGGTTAAGTTTCCATACTGAAAGTGAATGCACCAATCCTGCAAAGTGCAAGTTATATTTCATTTTAAATCAATGGTTCTCAACTATATCACTGAGACCTAAGATTCAGCAATTTTTCTTTCCAGCAAAACATTTCGTCTGCTGCTGTGAAACCAGCTAACTATTAAACTTTGATGTTGGATGGTTAAGAACTTGATGAATAATATAAATAGTATTGTGTTGACAAAGTACAAGGCAGTCCTTGCAAAACTGGAGTTTCACCTGCTTGCGAATGGCCATTGCGTCGAAGCGTGTGCGTAACAGATGCTGGTTCCTGATCACGTCTAGCTCCACCTTCTCAGCCTCGTTCCCAAACCTGGTCCACTTGTCTCTGTGATACTCTTCAGCCAGAGTGTCGTGCAGGATTTCCCTGGTGGAGCACAGCACATATTTTTAAAAATATATTCAGGACTAATGAGCTAATAAGGGTGGTGAATACAGAAAGCAGATGCAAAAAAACACAGATTGTTGCAGACTTGTTGAAAGGTTTTCAACGCAGCAACATTCAAATGACCAATTCATACATAATACTGGTGAACAATCATAAAAAGTAGTAAATATGCTCATTTGAAGTTTAATTTTCAGCCGCACAACATATTTTCAACCAAGACTAGACGGGAAGAAATTTGCGTCATCTGAATGTTTTGAGTAGGTTGTCAAAGCAATTCAGACCTCCATCAGAGGAGGTGACAAGAGTAGAAACAGCAATTCAGACAAAGGCTTGAACGCGGTTTGAAACGACACGGATCGACCGCTGAGAGAAACAAAACAGCAATTTCACATTGATTTCTTTTGGCACGTAAACGTTTCTTTTTGTCCCAGTCCATTTGCACACAAATGCTAGTTTTATGATATTTGGCAGTTTGCCGCTTAAAAGGCTCGGGGATGAGGCCGGTGGTTTGCTGCTCCATTTAAACCTACGTGTCACTTCACATGAGCACCATTCTCGCACATGTTTAAAGTTTTTTTTTTTTTTAGAAGTTGGTCTTTTATGAGCCCTGCTGCCACTGCTGATTCACATCACTGTGAAGAGATGCGTTGCTGGTACTCTAAAAGTCTCTCACATGAGTATGTGTGCCTCTCAGTTGGGGACAGTTGAAATGGTTGTTGTGTTCGCTGCCTGTGTGGCATCCTTTACGTGCCTTTCATCAGGTTAGTTGTCAGGAGATGGCGGGTGGTTGCGATCTATTCACTCAGAAAACATTCACTTTATCTTTCTTCGTACGGGCAGCTAGGTGGCATAGTAAGTAGGGCAACTGTGGTAACTGGGGACTGTGGTTCAAGTCTTGCTTGTGATTTACGTGTTCATTATATTGGGGTCATTATGCAGCACAGTGAATCCCCACCATGGCTGTTGAACCTTCACTCTCTGAGCTCATTGTAAAGCCTGTCAAACAAACCCAGAAGGCCCTCTGGTAGTTTATAGTATATACGCATGTGAAAGGTATGTTGTAGCTGTGAATACCATATAGCTTACAAGGCATTGCATATTCTCTTGTGTACATGCAGCAGTTCATCCATATGCATGGCAGTATATACGCACTCCAACACGCACGATCATGAATTCTGCCTGCTTTTTTAAATGCAGCGTTTTAACCGGGGGGGGGGGGGGGGGGGTATCCTCAACCGTCTTTTGATTGACGGTCCCCTAGGCTTAATTATTCAAACACGTACTTCACACACATTCACAAACACACACACACACACACACACACACACACACACACACACACACACACACACACACACACACACACACACACACACACACACACACACACACATTGCCACAACAAACAGAGAGACAGAATCTTAAGTATTTACAAACCCTTCTCTGAGCACGAATGGCCCAACAAGTGCTCGCAATAATTCAATGAAATGCACAAACAGCATTAATAAATATGCAAGTAAATACGTACATGCACAGTCGCACTCCAAGGCGTTTAGAAAGATGGTTTTGACTTTTCGACGTTTAGTAAAGTGTGTGCTTGACAGTATTTCTAATCTCTGTGGGCTCAGAGATTGTAAGCCTTGAGGGAATGAACCACTGCAACACACAAAGTCAGTGGGTATGAGAGGTCTTGTGGCTTGATTATTGCTCAAAAGGGGAATTTTAATATTGCTTATTGGTGCGAACAACAGCAAACCCCTCCTGCCAAGACAAACCAGGCATGTATGAGTCAGCTGCATAATTTACATGTTACCCCATTACCACGAGGAGATGACAATGGAGAAACCATTATGTGAGTCACATGGAAATGTGCAATTGGAGCCACACTTGCCAACACACAACGATCTAGCGCATTCATTTCCACACAAATCAAAACAAATGTCATGCTCCAGCATCTTTAAACGCTCAGGCCCCTTTTAGAAATTGTGTGCCAATCCCCGAAAGCTTTCAACTTCATCCTTCCGTCCTTCCTCTCTCATCCTGGGAGGAGTCAATCATCTCCAGCATTACTAGATTTCCGGCCTCCATCCTACAATATCCATCCTTCCCATCTTAGTCTTAGCGCTTCTGAGAGGAGGGAAAAGATTGATGATGAGATGGAGGGTTGTGGTGGTGGCATGGGAGAGGGCACCTAAGGAGATGCCAAGTTGGCAGGGCCACATCGCTGCAGCTGAGGCTCATCACTGTCAGATGTGTTTTGTCTTTCAAGAGGGTGCGATAAGATTGCTCCCTCAATGACGATTTTTTCCCTCTCCCTCCTCTGTATTCTAGTACTACCCATCTTCTTCAATACTCATTGGCACCTTTGTCCATCCATCTAATTACTGTTGCCAGTCATAAGCTTCCTTACATGGCTAGATTTGCATTAGTTATTTATTTTTAGCATTAATAAAGAAGTCTTCAAACATTGGAGATGTCAAATTCTTTTTGACACAGCAAATCCAATTTAATTTCTGGACGGATTAGAGAAGCGTAAAGAGGCTGCCACTAAGCCTCCAAATGTGGAAGTGCTGTTGAGAGTACCAACAGAGACAGACTGCGTGACCCAGACATGACAAGGTGCCCCTGCAGAAGAAAAGGGGATTTAGGTAAAGCAAATCGTGTCACAAGAGGCGACCATCCCTCCGCTTCATGTTCTCAGTGACCTGAACCTCCTTATTCTGGGACCTATTTTTAGATATATGACATCCTCTTCATAGCAGCTGAGCAGTAAGCCTGTCCTCGCAACATGATCATAATACACTTGAAAAGTAAAAGATGGCTCATGCATGTCATCAACAAAATCCTCTCAGATTCTGATTCACTAACAAGTTAAGACTTTCTGTACTGGCAGGAAATTAGGTCCAGCTTCCAGCCACGTGCTAACTTCTTCTGTCTGGTACACTTTTCTGGCTACCCGTTACTTAACATATCTTTTATATATCCTGGATTATCAAGTTGTTTTTAGAGTTTGATGTTTGTGATTAGAGTTGATCGTCTTTACAATTTTCTGTAAGGGCTACAACTAATAATGATTTAATTAGCCATCAATCTGCTATTTATTGGGATTTATCTATTTATGCAATTGGTCTGTAAAATATCAGAACTACTGCCCAAATGACGTGTCTTTTATCTGACCAACTAATATTTAGTTTATTGTGATGAGCAGCAAATTCTCACGTTTGAGAAACTAGAACCAGAAAATATTTGGCATTTTTGCTCAAAGAATTAGTAGATTATCAAAATAGTTGCAGATTGATTATCTGTTCATCCATTAGGCTAATCAGCTTTTCTCCAATAGGATGTGAAGCTCCTTCTTCTTCCCCGTCAACACAAAGAAACAAAGGTTCCCACTGTATGACTTGATTGTCATGGCTTATTGACATCTGTGAGAGAGCAAAGGATTGGAGAAGTCCCCAGCTGGCCTTTTACTGACGGATTCAAGTGAAGAAATAGCCCGGATATCCAATGTTTATCAAGACCCTCTGTTGGAATACGAGCTCATGTGCAGTCAATGGTTTGCAGGGCAAAGTACCAGTGAAACTTCACCGACTCCACTTTCTCGAATAAAGTGGAGAGAGAGAGAGAGGATGTGGTGGTGACTACTGATGGAGAGGCAGGATTTTATGACAAGCACATCACCTCATTCAGGAAGGAAGTCTGCTGGAGGAACGTGGAGGCTTGCTTACAATTCTTTGGATCAGCATGAGAGGAAGAGACTCATCTACAGTTGTTGCCCATTTTGTACCCACAAAAGACTCCAATCCCTGATGAGGATTGGAAACAATGTGCCCAAGCTTAGAGATGCAGATGAAGGCTATTAGAATAGGACTGCAACGAACGATCATTTTTGTTGTACACATTGGATATATGATTTCTTTAGAAAATGTTATTGCATTATTATACATTTCTAGCAGAGATGTACAGATTATAATTTGCATTTATTAGATACAAATGGCTCTTATTATGCAAATGTATGGTTAGTAGGACAAATAGCAGGGGGTTACCAACACCATATGTCTTGAGCCGATCCTAAGGATCAGTATTGTGTATTTTAATGGATCGGTATCAGGTAAAATAAAGTTGATCAACTGCTGATCTTTTCTTTTGTTTTTGTCGACCTCAGCTAACTAAAAAACTTCTGCTGCATTGTAAATATAAGTATCGGATCAGGCCCAGTATCGCCAGATACCCTACAAAATCTTTGTTGGGACAGCCCTATGACCATCATATTAGTCTTGTTAAAGGAGCTGCGTTTAACACTCTGAACATTAATACAATATTAAACAACTATTTTGTATGTAAAGATGTAGTGGAGTAAAGGTGAACACTGTTAACTCTGTCAGCACTTTTGCCGTGTTTGTACTGTTAGCGTAATTAGCACCGTTAGCTATAAGCCACTGTCGACGTGTTGAAAACCGCTGAGAGGCAATCTAAAAATGTTCCCAATCTCGGATCTTGCACCTTTTTAAGGGTGACCGATACTGTGAGACTGTACATTTGTCAACACTATTTTTCCATACTGCTTATACTGTGGCGTCTACCCCTTTAACTTCTCATCGTGTATTGCTCCATTGTCGGCAATGTTGCAAGTCAGTGGGCAGGTCTGCTTTATGGCAACATAAACATTTTTATGATTTATGCATCAGCGTGCTGTGAAACAGACACCCATGCCTGTTTATTTTACACTTGAACAATTTTTTAATTGATGCTCCAGCATAATTACACACTCCATAGTGGAGGCTTTTATCCACATCAACTACCCTTCAAGTCTTGACGTCTGGCATATATTTAGGCGGATCTTAAATCTCACCATGTCCTGTGGCGCGGAAAGTCGTCCATGTTCAGGATCTCCTTGACGGACATCAGGTCAGCGGGGATGATGGGATAGAGATCAGAGTAGGAGGGTTCCTCATCACTGTTACATTCAGAGAAGGTTGGATAAGGGGAAATAAAGCAGAGCCTGATTAACACGATATCTCTTGCACATCATCAAATGACACAGGTGAAAGACAAAATAAATATATATATATTTTCTCTTGTCATCCTTCACAGTTATTTAGTCTGTTGATGGAAGGATTGAGTGTTCACATTAGCATGCCTATTCATTCTGTCATGGTTTACGGCACATTATCCAATCTCAAGTTCATCAGACCGTTATTCCCCTCTGCCACTAGAAAGCAGCAGTGGTTCTCCTTTTTTCTGTCTGAACAGCAGAGGTGGCCAAACATCAGAGACAGCTCCGGTTGATGTGGGCAAACATTATATACATCAGGTTTCATTTAATCGAGCACTCCGGGGATTCTGTTTAAAACGGGCAACTCTTATCTTATATCGTTTTTTTTGTATCTGCTCTTTTTCTGTTGTGAAGAAGGTAAACATTGACAAACCAAAACCAAAGAGAACAACATAAACTGTAAAGGAGTGAGAATCCATGAAAGACATAACCCACTTTTAAAATACAATGTCAATATAGTGTTCGTCAGTCTGTGCAACTCAGGTGTAAGACACCAATTGTGGATAATTTGTCACTGCTCAGTATAGAACTCTACAGTGTTTCCAAAAATATTACAATGGAATTTGAAGATTTCAGACGTGAATGTATTGTAATTTCAACCGTCTTCTCTTGACAAACGAGATGAGAGCACTAAGAAGACATCAGTTACAATGGCAGTGCTGGGTACAGATCTGTGTTACACAGCTGCTGGGCATTAACTGTGTGTAGTCTCTTCAGCTTATTTTCTATCGGGAGAGTGTGGTGCAATGTTTTCCACACTTTAAAGTATTTTATCTGATTGATCTACTAGTTGCTTCCCGTGGGTGGGGTGGAAAGCCTAATCCAGCCACCCAAGCAGAGCAGCGTATGACCTGTTTTCTCTCAAGCGAGAAACGTTATGGCCACCATCAGCTGCTTCTGCTCCGCTCTGTGTTCCTCTTTTACTCACTGGTGGACAAACACACACGCTATTGTCTACAGGGAGCTTATATAATCAGGAGGAACAGGAGCCGCTGATGTGCAAACACAGGCAAACGATGACAATGTGGTGTTTATGAGCCAAAGGGTTTTTGGATCTGAGCCAATAAGTCGCTCACGGTACAATGGCAATTGTAACTGTTCTGCGGCATCATGCAATTATCAGCAATGTTCAGTTTTGAAACCCACAATGTGTCTGTGTCAACTGGTGGCAGAGCCGGGCGTATTCCAGTTGATGAACTGGAGCACAAACCGAACATGATGAACCAAACACACGGAGCAGTCACTGGACACACACAGTGAAGGGGTTCTAAATCTAAAACGCTGACAGCTGCTGCCTCGTTCTGTAGGACCTTTAAATTAGTCTCTTCATCATAGTCATGCAGACACACACGCGCACACGCACACACACACACACACATGTGAGTCTACACTAAGGCATGAGCTCTCCATTTAGTGCACCAACAATAAATTGAGCTGACCTTATCTATGTGCAACCCCATAAACAGAAGAGGGGAATTTGTTGTTCACGACAAGGTCACTTGAGGCAATGAAAGGCATTTTTGTAACAAGAGAGGCATTAATTTCTGGCCTCCCTTAATCCACAGATGACTGTTGCTCTTTTAACAAGAGTTATTACAACCACAGTCAGAGGATATTTTTACTTTGCATGCTTTCCTTTCAAGTGTTATTAGTAGATCTATATTTACAGCATGGTTAACGGCCTAATGTTGAGGTAAAGTACATTGCAGTACATCACCGCTCCATTGAAAAGGATAAATACCAAAATAAAAACCTCAAAGTTTGCGTGCCAGAGCTGTATTTTTATACCTAGGTGTGTACTACTGCACAACCCCCAACTACTGTTGCTGTTAACCTCTAGCCTCAGGCAATACTTTCAACCAGCCACTTTACAAATGGCAATGCAAATTGACGTGACTTCTCGTTTTTCTGTTGTTTGTAAGCTGGGAAATTTCCCCATTTCACGACACCCAGAGGACAACTTCTGCTTTTGCCGTCTTATTTTTCTCTTTGCCTTTGTTTAGGTTCCCTTTGAGTGTTTCTGAGAGGCAAGGGCTGTTGAATAATGTAGTGCAGAGCCTACGGCTGGGCAGTATCGCTCTAGTACAGCTCGCAGATATATACACACAGGGACACAAACACTCACGGAACGGATAGAAACAGGAACATGCACACACATGTGCACCCACGCAAACAAACCTTTATGGTAGAGCTGTTACTGTTGCTGTGTGCAGGAGAATGGAAGTTGTGCATTTATGTTTCATATAAACAACAGGCTTCCTCAAAATATTAACTTAGTGTAACGAGGAATTTAAAAAAAAAGAGGAAAAGCTCTGAGAGGCACTGGATGATCTGTCCTCACTGTTGAATGCATGTCAACAACCTGTACTAACAATAGTCTTGTACCTATTGTACAAAGAACTAAACTCTTTGGGAAAACCTGTGGTCTTCTTTGGCAGTTGTGTTTGTTAGAATAACCCAGAGGCCACTTTGTTCAGTCTAACATGAAGATACATTTGAGTGTCCTCCCACTGAAGATGTTCTAGTTTAAATAGAGAGATGAACTTTAAGTTAGGCTGATCTAAGCCTGATGGAATAATTGCTCTTTGTTCATCATCCCTAATGAGAAAAAAAAATGGGTCCAATTCCTTTTATTCTGCAATGGAGATTGCAGACCCACAGATTAGCCAAATGTGATAACTCACTGCAGCAGTGGGGCCTTTGAAAATGAAGGCAAATTTGACTTGAGTCTATTGGGCCGGTTCAGAAGTGATTCCTATTACACTGGTGTACTTGCTATGTGAATTATTATTTTCCTTCTCTTCTCCCTTTCATGTCTACCGTCACAGTGCAAATTGACAGGCCAGTAGTGTGAAGTGTGTGCAGGTGTAGAAAGAGACACAGATATCCTAGTGTAATGGAAAAAAAGACTTTTACATTTATGATATTGTACTTGAGTAATAATCCTAAATCATATTACAGCTGGTAAAGTCAGTGGCTTGAACAGCAGCAAATGGGTCGAGTTACCGACACATTTTGAGCAACAATGTGACAACACAAGAAAGAGAATACCTCATGGGGGAAAACTCATCTCAGGGTTCATTTAGTTTCTAGTTCTTTGCTTAAAAGATGAGGTTCAAAGTTCATTCTTCACCTTGAAATTGTTTTGTCAGCTGTTGTTTCCAATGTCAGTAATTAACTTTGAGCATCATATCTCAGACGTCACTCCAGGCCAAAGTGGAGCCAGTTCATGTGTCACATAAAAGTAAGCTAATGCCGCTGCCTGTTTTCTTATTTTAATCTGTCAAGCCATTGTTTTATCCTTTATTTAAGAGCTATTGTGTCTTACATGTTTGCACTATTGTTGCTGCTTTTCATATTTGTCTTTCAAGCCGCACTGGTTGACTGAAACACCTCCCATTTACTGGAACAGACACTTCGGCTAATATATCCATGGTACAGTAACGCTACTATCCACAAAGTCACTGAACTGCAACTGTACACAAAGTTGTCTTCATTTGTTCAATGGCCAGCTCCACTTAGTAATGTGTGTGTGTGTGTATCTTCACTCCTTAAACATGTTGAATACTCTGGAGAATAAAATGTCAGATTAACTGCAGAGAAACACTGAAATATAACATTATTGACATAATGAGAAACATTGCGTAGAAGTGTGAGCTCGAGGTAATGAATACAGTATGTGGATGTGTTGTTCTAGCAGCTACGACCAGCGGCCCACAGGGTTTGCTTGAGTGAATGTTTCTTTGTAATACATACTCTGTCATCCTTCAACTGAAAGAAACAAATCTGCTGTGATTAATCAGGGGAACTTTGAACAACATAATACTAATCAAATGTACCTACTTTAATATTTACAAAAGTATACATGTAAGGCAGAAACTGTAAACCCCACAGGAGAATAGTTGTTCTGATTTAAATGTTCTTTGCTATTTGTGAAATGTATGTTTATTGCAAAACAATCTCAGTCTTAACAAGTCATTTAATCTGTAAATCCTATCGTAGTTTGTTGAAAACAAATAGATACATCTGTCTATGCAGGGTGGAATAATTGGACTTGGTTCCAAAAGTTATACCTTTCTCATGAATAGTGTACTGTAGCCTTAGGTGCCATTTGTTCTGATATAAGTCCACTTATGTATCATTATGTTGTCTAATTTCTGAAAAATGCATGAAATAAGAGATGCTGCACGGGAAAACTGAATTATTATACATTAGCAGAATTTTAAGAATTACAATCAGGGTTAAGGGCTGAACATGAGACTTGTGATGACATTTCAGTGTTGTAATGTTACAGGTGGAACCTCTTAAGCTATTTGCAAATAATACTAATCATACAGTTTCTTTTTAGGCAGGGAACACAGAAGCAGTGTTGTCCCAAATGTGAGGGGAGTGTGAATGTGTTCAGTAGGCTTGTAGTTCAGATTCCTAAACAAACAATGATATAGAGTAAGTGTTAAAAATAGATAAGCCAATGTCCTCTTGTGCAATGTGCACTAGGTCGCTGTAAATCCATCTCCAGTAAAACGACTAAAGTGTAGCTGTAATTGAAAGCCCAGAGTTCTAATTTTATATTACTTTATTAAAGTTATACAGAGTGTTGCTTCTTAAAAGATAAAGCAGGCAATATTGTATATTTCTATGGTTGTTAACACATCTCATGTAAAGTGAGCACTTTTCAGCACTTTTGCCGTAATTTGCACCGTTAGCGCCGTTAGCTACAAGCCGTTGGCTTATTATTACTATTTATTATTACTTTTATTCTTTAAATACATTTGCTGATAATACTTCTGTACTTCTACCTGTGATGGAGTATTTTTGTTGAATTGGTACTTTCACGTAAATAAATTATTTGATAACCTCTGCCACTAATGAAGTCGGGAGAGCATGTTTGCACCTGGAAGTGAAGGTCCTCTTCTTCATCTGGGACGACAGCTGCATGCTGTGAGACATCTGGGACGACTGCTCCTCCTGCTCTCGCTGCATCACCATCCTGGTTTCCATGGTAACCTACTGGCACCTGTAGAGGTGAGGATGCAGAGGAGGCAGTGGGATGAGAGTCAATGGGAGTCAGTCAGACACTATAGGCGCTGTAGCCAACTCAAAGCTGTAAGTTTCATGGGTGCAGATGAGTTGCCAAATGAATGGCCACTTTACAGTGTAGTCGCTTTAGCCTTGGCAAGAGACAGCTATTTTTATTGTGCTTTGTATTCATGTGGGGCCTTATAGTTACATTTCCAGTAATTTGCTCAGATTAATGACTATTCCACATCATCGGTGTGCAGGATTGTGTTTCGGTCTTCCGCCTCATGAGAATTATAATTGAGCCCAAAGGGTGGGCTAAGTGTATGCAAAATATTCACTGCGCCATTTATCTCTTGAATAGGTTAGCGCTATCAAAAGAGGCACAAGTCCTCTGATATCTTGAAGTGTCTTGGGACCAGAAACGCAAAGACCAGACGGAACAGAATGCTACTAATAACATTATGTGTATGAATTAATATCTACTGCAATTACAACCTGGATCGTGCATCAAACGTATACCACCCTTCCTGACTTCCATTTTCAAAAGAGCACGAACGCAAAAACTACTTTTATAGAAGACCACGAAAAACGGCAAATATTTTTGAGAAGGTGACATCAGTAATATTTTTGACTGGAGTGTACAGTGTATAGTTTTGAATCAATTGAAAATACATTTTCTTATTGACTCAGCTTTAAAAAATATCCCATACTGTGATTTACTTTTCTGCAAGCAGACATATTTTATGCACAGAAGTTTTCACATTTAAAAATGGCCTTTGTTGTAGCTATTTTAAAATGAAATATATGCACGTCATATTAAGTTTTTTCATTGGAGTCCAGTGTGGTATTAGGTAGGTGTGGAGAAAAGGTGTGTTTTAGTCCCACGTTACATGAATCACCCCTTTGTGGACCGCTGAGCCACTAATAATTCATCAGCTGAGGTCCGCCATGCGGCTGCCCTCACCCTTCCCATCATTAATCATGCGGCTGCTCTGGGGAAGTGAATGCAGAACGCACCCAACAAACAGAATCAGGTCGTGCCTGAGCGATAGCTTCATTCACCCACTCCCAATTGCAAAATTGCAACCCCCTGGTGTTAGCGCCATAAACAAGCGTAATGTGTTATTTCTTCTCATCTCCCTCAATTACATCATGGGAAACTGCAGCGAGCTAGCTAACCGGCTAATAGACGAGCGGGCCTGCTGATTCCCATGTTGCCTTTTTTTTGTGGTTCGCTGTAGCGCAAGGAGGGAGGTTTCTTTGAACAGTGTTAATGGAAGGTCGACCTCTGGCACATTAAAATTGATCCGTCTCCATGGGTAGTCCTGAATCCTGGACCCCTGGAGGGAGCAAAAGCGAAACGCAAAGCAGTGCTGTTTTCTACACGCAGTGCCGTTTTCGGTCTCTGGAGTGAATCGAAAGCTCGGTTTCCAGGTCTTTGATAATAACAGAAAAAAAAGCAAAGCTGTATCAACAGCTGAACAAGAAGACAAATGATTTACTATTCTACTCGTTGAAGGGGATGGCGTTGTCTGAACACGACAGGAGCTTGCTGTTTGCCATCCCCAGAGAGTAAATAAAAGTTACATCCACCGAGGCCATCAAAAGACGAGACCAATAAGAAGTTAAACTAGCTGGAGAAGGAGCAAGCAAAGACTCAAGAGAAACAAACAGAATATAATCCTTTCTGACGATACAAAGAAAGAGGAATAATTAACAGCATCATACAGATGTACTGTAGAGGCTCAGTGTGGGCATTTTACTCAGACCTAGGTTTTATAATTCCTTGAGGGTTATCATGTACTCCAATGCGCCAGTAACCCGTAATAACTGATGAAAGGCAAAAAAAGCTAGATGCCATTTGAGCTAGATATAGATGAAGACTGAGTAAAGGAAATCCCACTCACGCTTTCTTTAAAGAAACAGGTGAAGTCTTCTGAGTACCAAAGATCTGTGGGACGGATATATATCCAACTTCCTTTTCCGTCTGCCTGTCTGTCTCTTTCTCCTTGAAGACGTTGTCTAGTCCTGCTGTCTCACCACTCAGTATTACCTCTCACTGTCTGTCTGTCTGTCCGCGTCTACCTCGCTGTCCCCTGTGTCTATGCTCTCCTGATGAAGCGACGAGGGTGACTCCGAACACAAAGTGTCCTTCAGTGCCAACAATGTGGACAACACAATGCTCTCTCATTCTTAAGTTGGTAAATATAGACCAATGACACCTCCCCTGCAAACACACACACACACACACACACACACACACACACACACACACACACACACACACACACACACACAGTCTGATCGATGTACAGGCAGCTCTGAGGACAAGTGACTAAGAGATGACACAATAGCTCCCTGTGCAATGAGAGAGGCCGGACCAAATGACCTGAGCAGCTGAAAGTAACAGCTGGAACGGCCTCAGGAGAACTGGCTGCGATGGAACTACGAATGCCTGTTCCATAAATGTCACCAAAATAAATATATATATATATTCATTTCAGCCCTCTCAGCACCGTCCCACCTGGGTATAAAGAATGTGAAATAAAAGGCTGCAGAAATGCCAAGCGGGACGAGAGAGGAGACGGAGGGCTGAGGAGAGACGGGGAAGACAAAAGAGGGAAAGGAGAAAGAGTGAGAGTCTGAATGGAAACAGAACAGATCAGCTGATAATTAGGAGATGAGTCTGAGAGAGAGAGAGGAACTCCGACCACCTTGAACTTGAAAAAGCAAGAGGTTAACAATGATGGAGGAAACACCTGAGACTTCCCACCTGATTCTACTGTTATACTCCATCTTTCCTTACTACTATTTCTTTTATTCACTTATCTCTTCCTTTCACTCTTTCACTTCTATATTTCCTGTATTGCTCCTACATATCATACAATGCATATCAGTATAAACACATTTTGAATGTAACGTCTTTGTCTGGCTAGCAGTATAGCAGCTGTAGGGATGGCAGTTCTGGTCGGAAACTTAAATTGTAAACAGATATTTCCCAGAGAATAATTCGCTCTGGCTTTCCTGATCCCCTGACTTTACACGTAGCCCCATCATTGGGTCAAAATATTTTCTCACCAAATTGATGACATTCACATCAGCCTCTTCTCTACTTTGTAGTTCTGAGTAACAAATGCAAGCATTCAAGCTAAAAGACTAAATAAAGTATACCATTATGTAGTATAGTGTGCGATACACTGCTTTACTGTACGTTGACGCAAGGTGATTCTCAGTGACCAGTACTGGTATCATTAGTTCTCCTTCTCCTTGTTCTTGCCCCTCGTCTTCTTTTGCAGTGGTCTTTGATTAGTTCCTGGAACTTGTCCACGGTTCTGTCTCAATAAATAGGGTACTCTGTCTGGCGGAGTTCATTCGGGTTTTTAAGAGCTACATGTGTTTGGAAAGTTTTTGTACATTTGCTCTGCTAACAAAAACTTTAAAAAAGCCCAGTTACTTGAAATGATCTGTTTCGTTCTTGCTGTATGATTGGATGTGTGGGTGTGTGTGCGTTGAAACGCTTTTTTTTAATTCTTTCTTTTTCTACAAATAATTTGAAGGAAGCCCACATTTTCTTCTTCTACCTCTTTTTATGGGCTTTTCAGATTGAAACATTCAGGAAGTATTTCACGTGCAGGTGTTAGAGGATGTTAAAAAATCAAAATCAATAGATAGAAACAGACAAAACCATAATCAAGACAACAGTTATACCGTAGATTCTATTAGCATACATGTATAAGGCAAAGTATTGGAAATGTGTTTAGTTCAGTTCAAATATAGACGACAGGAAAATGTATTTAAACAAATTGCATTAAAAAAATATGAATCAAGTTTTATCCAGGTTAGTTTGTGGGAAGTTGAGAAGTTATTGAAGTGGTATATAAAGGGTCGCGAGATCTGGTGGAATTGGTCCTAACTCCCTCTCATTGAGAATTATTATTATTTACAAATGCAGGCACTGTGTGACATTTTTCATGACAGCAGAGTGGGCTGGAACCTTGTCTTGCTTCCAGTTTAGTGATATCATTGTGCACACTGGAAGGGTTAGAAATGTTATCATGTTATATTGAAAGCTGGTTCACACAAACTCAGATCCTTTGACTCTAAAGACAGACATTCAAATGATCTGTGTTGTCATGGTTGTGCGGTTTAGTGTGTGTGTGTGTATTTGTGTGTCCAGTGGAGCTGACTGAGGGGGACTAAAAGCGCACACAGGGGCTTCGAGGAAAGAAGGCATCACTCAAGGCAGCAGCATTGAATGGAAGGATGGGAGGTTATTTATAAGCCTGTAGCAGCTACACCTGCCCCTGGAATATCAGCACACACTACAAGCTGCGTTTGCCAGGCCTTCTCTTCTCATCATATATCAGCAGTGACTGTCAGACTAAGAATAACTACAGGGTAAGGTTATCACGATACCGGGATTCAGTATTACAAAACATACTCAAAACAGCACCAGCATCTGTCAGCACGTTAGCATGTACCACTCGTGTAATATTTTTACTCTACTCCGCTCCACTTTGTGTGTGTGTGTGTGTGTGTGTGTTTGTGTGTGAAAATGCAGAGCAGAGGACATTAATGATGTGTGAAATCTTAGCAGCGGTGCTCATAATTCTGCAGCGGCGGTGCTAATGTTAGTTCTGGACCTGCCATGGCGAACTCTAATTTGCTTCTTGAAGTGTCACATGGTGCGTTCGTTGCTGGAGAGAAAGCCGTACTAGTCACAGGATCAGGACCAGTTCATTTTCTTCCTTGTTTCATCTTTGCAGCCTTGGGTTGAAAACCTGATTGTAGATATATATATATATTTTTTATAACTTTGATTCAGTCTGCCATTAACATCTCATCTCATGTCAGTACCATCTTCTATTTCTTACAGTGCTAGAAATAGAATAGTAGAACATGGGGGCGCTGCTGGGTTTGATTTAAAGTGCAGATTTTTAACACTTACTGAGAAGTTTCTGAAGAACCGCCATGATTAAAAACTCAACCTGTGCAGCCTCTGTGTGTTTAGTGCCTGATATATTTAGACCGCTTAGGCAAATACATTTGGTTGCAATTTTCCCACAGCACCTGAAGCACAAAAATATGTAATGAATTTGTACATGTACGAGGTGAAACGTATAGCAAACCAACAGGGAATGAATATTTGCCGCACACTGAGCACGTCTTGCAGCGTTTTATCAATCATTAATTCTTATTCACAATTCATGAGCGCTCTGTGCTTTTACGTGCATTAATTATGAATAAAAGCCAGAGTCAGAGTGACTGTCTGGCAAACATTGATTCCCTGATGTGTGTTCTTGCATTTTATCTTCACCTCACAGATGCCAAGGACACCATACCCTTAATGTATGGGTCACTGTGGAGGGAACCGACCTGTGATACGCCGGCTGCATTTGAGTCCACTTTCACATTGACATGTATATCGTGTTGGAGAGCTCACGTCTAAAATATTTTATTGATGGATTTTAGAAAAATCGACCACAAAAGAACTGTGGCAGCATTGAATTTGTACGACCTCGAACTGCTGTTTAATCTCTTTAAAGTTTATTGCAGTGTTTGCTGACAAAATTGTAAGTTGCAAGCTGTGATATAGCCCGAGCTCTCATAGTGATGAAAATCCCCACACACCCTATTTGTAATAACGACTTCCAGGCTAATGTTAATGTTTTTCTTTTTCTTCAGTTTGCGGCTCATATTAACAGTAAATGTGGCATGACATGAGCCAGAGGCCAGGATATAAAGGGATATCATTTATTTAATATTGTAGACATGGCATGACTGTTTTTGATGTGGGTTTTTTTCTTCGTGTTTTGACAAGCAATAATATAATAATATCACTATTTTTTTAACAAAATGAATCTGCTATTTTTATTCAGCACATCCTTCCTGAGTTACTCTTAGCAGCTCTCACTTCTTTTGGCAGTTTGTACGTTGAAAAAGTGACGTATTACAACTTCTCAGTGTTCAACAGCCATCTGTCTGCTTCAAATCTGAAACGGCCATCGTTCGACGGGGAATTGTCGCAGTGGAAACTAGATATTACAAAACGCTCCTTTCATCTTCTCCCCTTACTGTGTTCGTGCCCAGAATAGACCTTAATGGACACCAAAGTCTCCTGGATGATCCATCATTTCCTGGCCAGCCTTGACAGCTGTTTTCGTGCCTTTTTCTAATCAATGACCCATTAAGAGCTCATTAGAATGCAAGCGAGTAGAGGGAGGGGACGAAGTGATTGCATCCAATTACATGCAGACTTCAATTCATCAAGTGATTTGGTCTGGAGAGAGGTAGGTGGCTTTTTAATGGGGGTGGCAGGAAAAAGGCTGCTTGATGTGATTCACTTATGTCAAATCAAAATGGTAAAGTACAATGAGGTTTATATATATATATATGAATTGAAGTGGTATGGGAGAAGCAGATAAATTATGGTAAATGGAGCCAGTAGTCTGGTTCCAACCTTTGAACAGTGGCCTATATCTCAGATTAATTTAGGGTTCAAATAGGTCTGTTCATTTTTTAATTCTCCACCAGTTGGAGAAACAGATGAGCAATCAAATTGTAGTTGATGAGATAAAGAATGGGGATATTATTGTCCTATTAGCTGCTTTACAGATTGTAAAGCCCTTTGAAGCTAAATTGTGTTTTTGGACCGTATGAATATAATTGACAAGACTTAACTTGACTGACCGAGATTGACACAGCTGTACAAGCTGTTGACAGTCCACAGAACAAGACCTGCAGCATTGTAACTAACATTTGAGTTTGAGTATATAGAGGAAGATTTTAGGGGAAGATCTTAAGTATCGAGCACTACCTTTTATTATTAATGACTATTATAACACTCTTTCTTTCTGTAACTAAGTCATGTGATATTCATTTTAGACTTACTAGTATGGACGGAAATCATTTCGCAGTTTTAAACTCCAGTTTTAAACGAAAACGTATTAGTGTGGATGTAGCCTTTAGAGATCAGAGTACAAAATCATCAGCAGTGAGGCATGAATACATTTCACTGGAAAAGATAGAAATATTAAAAAACAAAATGGCTACCACCAAGATAGTGTGAGTTTTGGATGATAGTTTTATGATAAAGACTGACTTAGAATTCACTTAGCATCTTCAAACATTTTCTGAGGGGGTACAACCTGCTTGTGTCCCTGTTCTCCGTACGAGAAATGACTTAAGTGGCCGTCATTATATCGATTGATCCAGGCCAAGCACAAACACCCTCAGCTGTGATCGAAATTCTATTTGTGCAGAAGCATTGGGTTCATCTGAACTATTGTTCCCCATTCAAAGTTGTATCGTGCCTGTGGTACTCAAGAGGGCCCCGCAATCTCCCATTCGATCTTCTTGGGACTTGGAGAGTTGAAAGACGAGAGAGACAGCCTTCTGGCAGACAGAAAGAGAAGAACCTGTCAGAGCTGTCAGCCAAGTAAAGAAGGAATTTTTTTTTTTTTCGACACTTGTTTTAAAGAAGAGCGAGATAGAAGAAAAGAACATGATGAAAAAAGCTGGACAACATGCCCTGTGCCATATATTTTCCAACCACGTGAGAGACCTAAAATGCCTCTCACAATGAAAACAGCCGGTCTTTCTCTCTGCAGTGTGTTGTCAGGATAAAAAGCTAGGAGTTGGAATCCTCCTGTGTTTCCCTGGTTCGCCTTTTCACATCCTGTTTGATTCTCTTGGAGGTAGTTGTCCCAAAAATGTTCTTGACTGGATCTAACCCAATTTCTTTGTCTATCTACCTCCCACTTACTCCCACTCACAGTAGCCATTTCACATATTCATTTCATCAGTGTGCTTTTTGTGTCAGCTGCAACATTGAACTTCACTGGTGCGTTGCCAGTTCCAGCTCTCTGCTCATGTTAAATCATCCTTTACAATGTCCACTTTTTCCTCTACTTCTCTATCGGCCCTATTCTCACTACAAGCACAGAGCCCACTCATATGTCAAGGGCAGCTTAGCTGACTTGATCTCAAATAGAACAGATGCATCATGTTCATTGACATGCTTGTGCTTTGATGTAGAGAGGGTCACAGAATGCCTAAGGGCTATGAAATATAATGTGCACAGCACTGGTTTATACTAAGATAGCAAAATGAATTAGCAGACCCTAACAGCATCCACGACTGTAGCTATTCTCCTACAATTGAGTAAAACCTTCTCTGCTGTGTTCCTGATCCTGTAAAAGACACAGAGCTGAACAAAGAAGTCCTCATAAACTGGCTTTCTAAACCTTGTAGACTGGGCTTTATCTTTGACATGGCAGCAGATTGCGTCGATAAATGGTTGAATTTGTTTTCATCTAATCATTAGGCTGTGGAGGAATGAAAATAAATGACTCATCCGACAATATTACTTCTTTGCATTAATGCAGGAGTCAAAGTTATGTTGTGTTAATGATGCGATGGATTTCTAAGAGGCAACCTGCTCATAAATCTGAGCTCTGGACATGTTGATAATGTCAACTGTGTCACAGGATGTATTGATTCAATTTTGCCATCATTTTTCATTGTGTTGGTTTGTTAGCATTTAGCTAATGTCCTGCAAACTGTGCTGTATGTGCAATCAGTGATGTATGAAACTGTTCCTTTTGTCACATCAAATCATGTGTTGTTCTTGTGACTGAGTCAGGTGAGTTTTGGTATACATTTGGCCTTGAAAACATAAAATAAACGTCAGGATCAATTTTTTTTTTTTGCCCTAGCATGAGTCTTAAACTACCTCGTACTGTGTGTGCCGATTCCAAGCTCAATTCGTAGGATCATCTTGAGACATTTATAGTAATATATATATATAGTTAGATATATCTGTTACTTCTTCCTTTACCTGTGTGTGTGTGTATATACACTAGGTCAGGCTTTTTCTGTAAAATATTCCATTTGGGTATCTGGTAGCAGTTGCATAACCAAACACACAATGGCTGATGCTATCCCTTGGAACAAGTCCCATGGGTGCAGATAGATGCACCGTTTCTCTCTCTGTGTTGGACAGTTAAATGGGAGGATCACTTCCTCTTCTCGCTGTTCGGAAAAAAAAGGACCTCAATTTTAATTTGCAGGTAAATCCCCCTCAAGGTTACAAAAGCTGCTCTTTTTTTTCAGATAATTTGAAACCAGATAAAATTTCTTTCCTTGAGATTCTACAAACATTTTAGAACATATGCTTAAACAGTTTTTTAATGTTCTTTCTAACCATTCATCCATCTATCCAGTTTTCCACATGAGAAGCAGTTACACTTGGTAGACAGTGTGCTGTTCAATTACTATTTCCTATTTGGCCAGTTGTGCATTGTGGCTTTTAACATGTGAACAGCTTATTGGTTTTAGTTCACAGTGTGGACGTCCAGGCAGAAATGCAAATGAAGAAAATATGTCAAATTGAATAGTTTTAAAGCAAGAACCTTCAAATTGTCTTGGGGGTATCGATATGTAGCAATGATCTTTGCCTTTTTAAATACATCACTTTTTATTTTTAATATGGTACACAAGTCTATTTTTCTGGCATATTTTATTCACCTCACCTCGAGACTGAAGTAGTGACTAAGACTATTAATGTTTGTCTGCGAGATCCAGTGTCAGTAATATGAAGAAATACTCAAGTTCAAAATACTTTTACAAACTTCCCCAACCAGACTAGCACATATAGTTACAGCATTTCTGTTTTGAAGAAAAGGTTCTTTAATACACTTTTTTCAGAATTTCAATAAAACAAAGCAGACTTTCCAACATATATTGAGTAGAAATTCACCAACTGTAAATACTGAATAAAACAAAGTTTAACGATATATTACATTCCTTCATTCGGGACACTTTTGTCGACAATGCAATCTGCCATTACTTTACAACTGTGTGTCAATGATTGTTAACTAGGCTGCTAGGCTAATAAAAACCTAGCTGTTATCAGAGTGGCTTACGTTGCACCATGACCACACCTTCTAATATGTTCTTACACAGCAAACAATGACAATTACAAAATGAGTTCATGAACTTTGTGAGTCAGAAAAATAGAAAATCTATATTTTTATGTAGGCCACAGATGCAAACACAGTTTAAAAATAGGAATATTTTAATTTCCAGTAGAGATTCAGTCATTTAGTCCCATTTTAAACAGCTCAAAAGATGACAGCAGACGTCAGACTGTTTCTAATGCTTTGTTCAGCCACAAAGCAATCAGATTTGATTTCATATCTTATCTTTAAGGCTGACTGTCCACATTGTAATTTAAAAGTGACCAGATTGGGTTTGTGTATTTAGAGAGTGTAATAAGTTGCAATAATGTGTCACCAATGTGTCACCATCGTGATGGCACACAAATGTACATGCTGACTATGTGTGATTGCAGCTCTGTTGAAAAAGAAAACACTTAAACAACTGATTTGAATGGTAGGAACGTGATCTAACTGCATTTCAAACCCCTTACAATACAAAATGTTTTCGTCATTATGCAAACAAAACGGACATTAGCTGTCTGAACACAGCTTTATACTGCCATAATAATGTAAATGTTGATGTTATATATATAGAAAGGTTAAGAGTAATGGATACTTCATACTTAACATTGCAGTTATTTTTCCTTCTCTCATATACACAATAAACACATGACAAGAGGAGTAGATTATATCAGTTATGAAAGAAGTTAACTTTCAGTTCCTCTTTCAACAATTCAACATCTTTTAAAATTCAAAATAGAGCTGCAACAATTAGTCGATTGAAAAATAATCGGCAACTATTTTAGTAGACGACTAATCGTTAAAGTACATTCAATGCATTCTACATTCAGCCTCTCAAATGTGGAGATTACCTGCTTTTCTCTGTTTCATATAGTATTAAACTGATTGTCTTTGGGATTTGGACTGACAAAACAAGACGCTTAAAGACATCGCCTTGGACTTTGAAAACAGTAAAACTTGTCCATCCCAGTTAATTCCCATTAATCAAAACGTAAGAAAATAATCCGCAAATTATTCAATAATGAAAATGATTGCTAGTTGCCGCCCTGTAACAAAAAACAATGACTTAACAATGTATATTCACTGATATCTTAAAATGTAAACACGCAATTTTCCATTCTAATATTTTACAAATGTGAATTAATGAATAAATAAAAAAATAGATTAACAAAAAACCATAATGTATCACTTCGATTTGATTTGTATTTAAAGTTCCAGATGTGGTTGTTAAATATGTCTTAGTTCAGAATAAATGTATGTTTAAAACATCTGTCTCTGCATCATACAGCAGACAGCAAAACCATTCAGTTCTGTATTGTTACTAAAGCACCCGTCAGTGGTCCCATTAACTTCCTGCATTGCAAATTATTCTTGAATTTGTACCACCGCCGAGAAGAATTTGCCTTGTCTCCTCTTCTCCACTGTCTTCATCTTCCTCATCTTCCTCCTCCTCTTTGGGACCCGTCCAGGTCCGTAGATAGTCAGTCTTTCTATATTCACAACTGTCTTTGGATTCAGTTTCAAGAAGGATCACAGGCAACCAGTTTCCTTTATAGCCTGATTCAAGTGTGGCATCACTACATGGTGTGTTCTTCCTGTAGAGGAAATAAGGAGCAACTGGTTGCGATGGAAAATAATGGGTGTTGCAGTAGGTCTGGGTTGGTGTGGTTGCAGTGCTATCGTCACACCCTGAGTCCGACAACTCTGAGCCGTCGAAGCTCTTCAAGGATGCCAATGATGGCCCCTCCTTCTTGAAGTCAATGATGTCAGATAAAAGGAGTTTCCTCTCTGGGTTAAAGGGTGGCACTGTGTCATCTGTGCTGTTCTGTAACTGAAAGATGAGTGAAGGCAACACAAGTTGTCCATTGGCATCCCGCACTGTTTGCAAAACCAGTGACCTGCCTGGATTGCTCTCACAAGGGTCCAGATGAGGTAACGGTTGTACTCCATTATCCCACCTTCCTCCACTGGAAAACATTGGTGGGTTACTGGTTTCTCTGTTGTGATTGGTAGCCTGCTGAATGTCTTTATTATGTTCATGGACAGCTACTACACTGTAGATTTCGGAGGACTGGGCACTTGTGTCCTCTGGATTTGGGGTCAGGCTGTTTTCACCTGTGCCAACAGAGGAGCCAGTGCCGCCTTGCCAGGCTTGGCAGTGGTTGTCTTGGGGGGAATAACCTCCAGAACTAACTATGGGCGTATTAGGCTTCGCCTGGATCGTTGCATAAACGGTTTGGTCACTTTTATTGCAGACCTCCACCTCCACAATGCTGAGATCCCTGTCTGGAAACTGCAGTACTCCGTTTGGGGAGCTGCCGGAGATGGTTACCTGTTTTGAAGATAAGGAATACAGACTTATCAGTACATATTGGCTATATATATATATATTATATATATGCTTAGTGGTCTGCTGATCTACATCAGGTAATACATTTGATGACGGGTTAAACATTTTACACTATGATAAAAAAGGCAAAACCAATTATACACATGCAAGATACATGGAATGTTTTGAAGAAAATAGTTGACGTCATCACCACATTGCATTTGTCATCACTGAAAACAAACATGAGTCACTGAAACTGAAACTAACTTCCACAGTATTTCAATGTCTTTAATTACTTTTAGGTTGCTGTGACACATCTGTACCTTGTACACGTGTACAGTCATTAGAGTGCCAGAGAACCTAATTTTCCAGTAAATCAACATTTCCTCGTAGACACACCAAAGGACACCGCAGAAAGAATAGTCTTACCAATAGCTGTGGAATGCTCTTTTCCTTTCCACCCTTCACGTAGTTGCACATCCACACGACTAATGTTGTGATTATGGCCGTCAGAAGAGCAGCGCTCACAAGAAGCCATGACAAAAGCCTTTGCGGATCACCTGAGGGACAAAAGAGTTGGTGTAATTTACCAATGCGGGAAAACACAACAAATCTCTAACATCAGATACCCTCAAGTGCTTTAAAACAGCGAGAAAAATTCCCATTGTGACACACCAGTTTCAACATGTTGTCAGCGAGTCACTGTGGCCTGCCTTTGTGACGTAGGGCTGTTGATGTACCAGTATATATAAGTACTTACCAGAAATACTTAAATGTTGGGTAACAGGAACTTCCCAACAGAAATATACACAGCAACCTATAGATGTGGATTTCCCCTCTTCAGAAATATGAGAGCTTTTAAAGTTGGAACTGCTCGTGCACCTGTGTAATATTCTCAAAGTAAAATGTTGCATGTAGTTGTTTAAATTAGTTACCGTCAGTGTTAGCGGTAGAGAATACACAACAAGGCTAACAAAGGCGAGAAGAACGTCACCTTTGCAAACAGACTAATCTAATCTCCTGTCTCATCAGTACGACAGCAACAGAAGAGGGAGAGGCCACTGCCAAGACACCATATTCCTTGGAAAAACACTCCATTTGTTTTTACTATCATTTAAGAGTTAACAAGATCATTTTTTACAAACTAGATTCTGCCTGGTTTGAACTTGTAAATTGATCTTTTATACTGTGACAGTGAGGATTTGTGCAGATGCGTGCGTCTAAAAAAGGGGACTGATTTATAAGAAACTGTCTTGATATATTTCCAAACACTTGTTTCCAAGTGGCTGCAATCACTTGAGGAGATGAGCACAAACTATAGAGTCAAACATAGAAAACGCAACATTTTCAAGGATCAGTCTTGCATTTGCTCCACAGCAGGTGGGTCCTTGATAGCTTCCCAGTAAGATGCTGAGTGTCACACTGTTGCCTCAAGAAAAAAGACTCAAGTTTTAGTAAATAATCTGCTCCCTTCAGTCAAGTTTAAGTAATTTAAATAAAGTCTATTATCAACTTCATCTATTCAAACAGAGACTATTGTGGATAAAATGTAAGAAAACACAGACATTTATTAATAATAAATATATCCCCCACACCTCAAATTTGTATCAAATATTGCGAATATAATTTGCCAAACGCATACCTTATAATACCCAATATGAATGTGCTGGTAAGTACATTGTGCACTTTTAGAAGAGTGTGTGAGAAGATAATTATATTCAGCATTGTCCTCACCTGGCAGTGTGAAACAGAAGGAGGCAGACTCGCTCTCTGAGCGACCCCATTCAGCTCCGGGCTTGTACAACACATTGCCGCAGTACTCAGTTTGGTTGTTCACAACGTTGATGATAAAGTGGCCTGTTGTGTTTTCATTAACCTGAAGACAGAAAGCGACATTTGGATGGTAACTGATTTAGTCCATTGCTGGTTTTATGGGTCAGATAAACAAGAAAATTCTGGAAAATCCAGAAAAATATCATCCCAATAAGAACAAACAAAACACTTTCATGAGACGGACAAACCTGTGGCCAGAATGATAACAGGAGCAACTTAACAACATCGCAGTTTAAAGACCCAAATCCTTTTATCTTATTGAACTTAAGTTCCACTGATTATTTAGTTTTTCTCAATAATTAAAAAAATCGTAACTGTCATGTTAATTAATAAAATAGGCCTGTTCTCACTGCTATGTAAACATACAGTTGACAGCATCTGAAAATATTAATGTTTTTGGTATTATATCATATGATATGGGATGGCTTGTATGATGACATAATGTTTGTTCAGTGTATTCTATTGTTTAAATGGAGACTCACCTGTGCAGCCCATGCTGGGTGGGTGATTCTTAGGATATATGTAATGGTTACAGGCAGATTTTTGCTCCTGGCGATGATGTCAGCAACGGAGACTCCGTTTGGCCCCAAGGGCAGGGTCACATTAACATGCAGGGACGACACTGTTGGGAATGTCGACAAAACGGGTGGACCAAGAATAGCTACGGAGGCAAAGAAAGTTGAATGAATCAACGTTGCAACATAATACATCTGGCTTAGCAGGAAGTAAAGAAATGCATGGATGTGCGTGGAGATTCTTACTGTGTGCTAAAGGTTTCAACCTTTCTTTGGTGCTTCCACATAAGCGACCGTTACAGTACACCCGAGCCCGGTAGTGAACATCAGGAACTGATGGGGTTTCTGCAGTCAGGTCACAGGACAGAACAGTAATGTTCTGACACTCCTCTTTTATCCGGAATTGCTCCGTAGTGTCACTATAAAAAAGTGCAGTACAGTGTGAGAAAACTGTGATACTGGAACCACTTGATCATGGCAGTGTATCACTGTTTGTTTGCTGGTACCAAAATAAAAACAACATGTGTTGTGTGCAGTTAAATTAACCCTTTGATACAGTTTTTTGTTCACAGACTTCCAAAAGATAAATATTATTATGTATTTTTTATTATACTTTGGTGTGGAAATCTCGGCACTGAGGCAGTTCTGTGCAGTACATGGCTACAGTGAAACAAACACACAAAGATCATCCTGACCCTGCCATATCAGCCATTCATCACTGGAACACACAGTTCCTTTTTGCCAGAGACAAATGACAGTATTTTGTTGTAACTAGGAACCAATATTAAGGGAGTATAGTTAAACCGGTCTTCCTCTGCAGCTGATTTGATGCTGGAAGTCACTCCAGCATTTCCAGGTGACAGTGGATAGGAGAAAAGTGAATAGCACAGGGGTGTCACTTGACATTTGTCTTGGAGATTGTGCCATGATTAATTAGAAAGATAAAAATAAATTCTGAGCATGAGCATCTTCTCACTGCAGGCCCTGCTTATGACTGAGAACGGGCCCTATAGCTCTTCTTTGCTGTTGCGTCTAAGCAGTTGGTAGTTTAGTGGAATCCAAGCAGCAGCATGGTACGCTCAGCTGCGTGATAGTTTTTGAGTAAAACATTTATAGAGCCACTAGCCATTTCTATAAGAGAGCGAGGGATTAGAGGCTGCAAATGAAAGCCAGAAATGCACCTGCTAGTTACCTCCCCACAATATACAAATCCTAGATCTCAAAGGATGAGGCTGGCTATTGTTGTAATTTTCAACAAATCCCATGGAAAGACCAACACTAACAATGACTTTAACAAATAACAATGACTCTCAACCCCAAATCTAATTGTTCCTAGTGTGGACGTCAATATAAACAAACAAACTGTGTTAGCTTTGAATAGCACCAGACATCTTTTAACTAAAATAAAAATCTTAATCAGCTTGAGATGTTACTATAACGAAAACAATTGTAAAATGCAATGTGTGATTTGAGTTTGATACAATGTGTTGTTGCCAGTCTACAAAATGCTCATTTTACACTACAGCGCTTTGACATGGATGGACACAATGAGCAAACCGGGTGTTTACCCTGCAAACACATTTTTCCTGCTTTGACCCACCTCTCCATATAAATCTCAAGCTGCAAGAGGGTAATGGGAGTAAAAGGTGTAATTATAATCACTCATCCGTCATCTTAGCTCTTACTTCCAGTACTGGACGCTATAGAGGACCTTTTCCCCAGGGACGGTCGAGTTCACGGAGTACCAGTGGAGTACATTGAAAAAGTTCCTTGAGACAAAACGCACTTTGTCATCGCCAGTCGAAAGACAAGCTGTAGGAAAAATGGGCACAAGAGCAAAGCCTGTAAATCATTTTATGTTGAATGCTAATGTGGTGTCCATGTTCTCATGAGCCTGGTTTCATTTTCACAATATCTGTAAAATTCATGAATCCAGATAGATAATATAGCACTGTTTTAGTTTTTGGACTATGTGCTAAATTACAAGTAAGTAAGAATACTATTCTCTACTGTTACAAGAGCCGTATACAGCCTTCTGCACTCTCGCTTTCATCGACTTTTCAATCACAGCGCATACTGTAAAAAACGTTCATGCCAAGGCATCCTCAGGCAGTGCAGCTCCCCAATATATGGAGTGTTGGTATAGCTGCTAAGGGCCTGGGCGATACAGCACACATACACTGGAACCAGAGCCACAAAGAGATTATGTAAGATGGACTAGCTTCTGCTGGTGGCTAAAACTAAAAACTGCGTTTTGTTCTTTGATACAAGAAAATAATTGCCCCCCCCCTTCTCGTGCTGGCATGCAGGAAAGGGATGCAGAACATCATCCTGTATTTAATAGCTTGAGTATGTAGACCATATTTTCATGATAAAAAGCCGTATACTCAGAGCTATGTGATTTACCAAATCACTGCATATTACAATTTTAATGTTATTGCCCATGCTGTGTATTGACGATGTGAAAATGACACACAAGAGCAGTTCATCTAAAATTAGCATTCTTATAGGCTGTGCAATGTTATAGACAATATTACATCAGCTAGACTCTAAAATGAAATTGCATTTTCCATCGATCACTATCATTTAAAACGACCTCATTGTGTTCTGGGACTCTCCTTCATTTCAAATGAGAGGGAATCGCTCTCTGTCAAAAACATTGCTAGGCTTTATTACGTTGGTGTTTTTATTTATTTCTCCTATTAGGACTGCTTTGACAAAAAAAAAAAAAGACCCATTAAATGTTTGACTGCCTGTTACCAACATCTGTAATTTAAAACATAAATCCATATTAGCTCCTCTGTACTCACCATAGCAGAACAGGAGGAGGGTGATGACCTTCATAGACCACATCTTCATTAGGTATGTAGATCAAAAGAGGAAAAACAAAGTCTAAAACTCTGAAGCTGCCGCCGCTAAGTCGTAGCTTCTAAACAAAAGCAACACATAATACACACCACAAAAAACTAAATCAAAACAAAAACCCTCTTATCGCCAAAATTCCTCAAAACAAAACCAGTCAATGTCAAAAGGTCTGTAAAGTATAAAAGCTGGACAGGGTTTTAGTGCGTTTTTCTGGCCTCCGCCTCTCAACCATCTCTAATGCGTCCTGGGAAAGGAGTGGCTTTACTCAGGTGTGCAGGTGTACTTTGGCACATGTTATCACTTTGTTCCTGTTTTTCAGCTTACTGTATGTTCCGCCCACTTGCATTCTATCTCCAGACTCTCTACTTCCCTTTTCCTCCTCCTTCCTTCTCCACCTTGAGTCTCTCTCTCTCTCTCTCTCTCTCTCTCTCTCTCGCTCTCGCTCTGCTCGTTTTTCAGGTTATCTCTGGTTTGTAGAGTTTGCGGGAAATGAACAAGACTTTCAACTGCAAAAGACTGAAAGTGAAAGAATACGTTTATACACACATGGGGTGTGTTTGTCATTTTTTTTTTTCAATCCAAGCGCCGAAGCGCCCTCTGGCACAAACTGCACCGTTGGGAAATCCGGAGCGCTGTTGGTATTTTCCGTCCGGTTAATCAGAGATCCACACTCTCGGAGAGGCGGAGCGTAATCGGGTCACTGGAAAGTTGTTTGCCATGCTATTTAATAACACGTTTAGCTAAACTGGCTGGGATCATGTTACATTTTCACTACATTAGCAATAGCCAACGTTTTCTGACTTATTTTCTATAATTTCTATTTTCCATCTATTTTAACTGTAGAAAAAGCGTACAGTAGGAACGTTTTTAGTACCCGTTTGGTTATTTATATAGAAATCGAACACTCAGTTTCTTTCAACATCATTGCTCTAATTTTAGTCTTGAGCGTCTGATTGGATTTACGAACGCACCCATGGTGACTAAGGTGTGTGGATCTGGTTTTAAGGCCATTGTGTACTAGAACCTGATGTTGGCTCATCAACAATATTATTATACAGTTTGGTGTCATTTATGTTCCTGTGTTGTAGTAATTATAGTATTAGAGTTGTAATGCCCAGGGAGACGTGCCCTTGTTGAGTCCTGGTGTAAACCTCATATGCAGACTAAATACCAGTTTTCACTCTAATTATTTGTTTGCTTGTGTACACACAAAACAAAATCAAAGGCCTGTCTAATGGTTGTCAGGTGTGTCTGTCATACCGTAACATGTTGCATGGCTCGCTGCTATACTGTACCAAAAGTTTAAGAATGGTTGAAAAAACACTTGCTGTCGTATCTTGTCACTTATCAATATTAGATTAAACCAATATATGCTATTTGTTAAGAATCAGGAAAATAACAAATACAAACAAATTGCTGTGTGTAAACGACAAACAGTGCATTGTTCCATTAGTGCGTTAGTAAAACACAGCTCAGTGATAACATGTCAAGTAACATTTTCAATGTCATGCTGCTTGTCAACCCAAATATCAACAACACGAGTTTAATAGAATGTGTTTTACTACTGCAACATTTACAAAAAAAAGACAAGAAAAAAAAGAGTTGAAGACGGTACAATATGGTTTGTTTGTACAGGTGGGACGTTTCTCCATCAAAAAAAGTACTTAACCAAGGTTTGAGGTGAACCGGTGGAATTTGTCTTGTAAACGAATACAACAGCAAGCGTCAGCATTGAGCCTCCGATGAAAGATTTATAGAAGATTCTCTTCTCAGACATTTTGACTTGGCGTGTCAGAAGATCCACAGTAAATGGATAATGAGTGTTTCATTTAATTTTCTAAATAGGCTAGCATACACTTAGAGCTCTGGCACCGGAACACCTACTGTGAATGGAATGCAGCTATTATCAGTGTTATTAGATACACCTGTGTCAGGTGTCAACACCTCACACAGTCGAGAGAGAAGAGTATCGTGTGAACAGGTGTTTAAAGGGTGGATTTACGTCTTGATGAAGTGACACATTTGAGGATGTTTGAACTCTTGGTAATGACTTTACTTAAATTATACTTGGTGTATGTATGTTGACACCAAAGCATTACACAGAAATGGTGACAGAAATGTATGTCATGAAGCTGTCAAGTAAATTATGTTATAATGAAAAGCATTACTTCTTGCAACCAGGTTCACTCACTGTGTGCAGCTCCTGACATGGATTGAACAAAACAACGGGTTCATAGAGATTACATTTAGGAGATTCTGAACTCTGTGGGTGTTTAAAAATACAACGAAAGGCTGATTTAAACCCCCTGTTTGCCCTTAAATTGTCGGGTTCTTTTTTGACACCTTTTTTTCTGTAACTATGACACTTTAGTTATATTTATATAGTATATATTATATTTGATTAGGGTTGCAGTTTGCTCAGAGTTTCTGCATGCCTTTTGAATCTGTTCAGACGGATTGAAACATGTTGTCCTAAATGTTATTTTCTTTGTAAATAACCGATGCCTGATGAGTCTGCAAAATAACTAGTATTCACAAAACTGTTTCTGCATTCAAGTTGGCTTCATTTGAAATACGACTCTGTGAGATTATATTGAGCCTTGAAAGTGGCCCAAAAGTAACTTTGCATTTATGTTTTTTACAGCTTTCACGTTTCTTTCAAGGAAATGTTAAAAATGTTTTCTTAATTTTCCTAAACTGGGATTTTCCCCACTGGCTCATTTCTCTGTGTGACTCCTTGTCTCTCATATTTCTCTGAGTTGTTAGCAGTTCAGCCAAAGTGTTTTTATCTTCTTGTATCTTAAATGAGAAGTTACATGTTCCACAGTAGAAGTTGATTTAGCTGACTTTAAATTCAGTGTTGAATCTTCTTGTGCTAAAGAAACGTGGTTTTAACTGAAGCAATAAGCTATGGTCATTACTAGGGTTCCAGTGTTGATGAACAGTGTGTCTATAACTCATAAAGTATACTCCAAGTCAAACCAAAAGAATCTCAAACAGACTGACAGACTTTAAATGAAGGAGGTTCTTGTTAAATATGTCACATAACGGCAGGCTTTACTCAAATTGCATTTCCAATAATAACATGTAAAGCACAGATTGATTTGTTGCACCAAAGCAGAGACAATCTACTTTACTAAGCTCATTTAAATCCTTATTGATTTCAGTCTTTTCCTTATATTACATGTACTGCTCTTTGTGTACGCAATCTGTCTTATCATCAGCTGTTTTCAGTTGGTTAAGGTCAGTGACACCTTATTATACCCAATAACATCCTGCAGTGATTTGCTCCGATGGTTGATTTTAATTAGGCTGATGTTTGACTACTCCCCTGTAACTGCCGTCATCACAATATGCCACCTGGCTGCTAAATAATAAAGGCCCTGCCTCACTTGTAAACCATAGATATCACGTTGGCTTTAAATAGTACCTGTTGACCTGTTTTACACATGGGAAGCTGAGTATGTGATGAGCTTGGCCTTCAGTTGGCTAAACTTGTGAGAACACAGTTTCTACATACCGAGATGGACTCTGTAAGAGTTTCCTTTATTGTCTTTTGATAGTTAGGGAATGAATTGGGGTTTTCTGCATTTGGAGAAAATGTATGGTTTGGCTCATTTCAAATTCACAAATACCCAGTTGGGCATTATTTGGGGCTCATTAACACTGTAATCATGACTCCGTTTGAAGGCAACATCAGTCTTTTTAAAACCAGCACATGAAAACCTTGTGAGTTAACGTCGGTTGCAAGCAAAACACAACAATCAATTAAATCCATCCTTTGCTGCACAGTTTGACACCATCTCCGGTGGCACCTTGTTTTCACTCTATACGCTTCAGTGAATTTTATTGCGAGAGAGCTTTTTCCTTTTCCCCTTGTCACCAAATTAATTTACAGCAGTGGCATCCCCGAGAGGAGGAAAGGCTTTGATGTTGCTGGACACAAACTGAGGAGATGTGATGTGGGCTCAAGGACATCGTCAATGACTCATCCTTTGCACTGTTGCAGCAAATCAAATGTATCTTGCGTCTCTCACCTCACCAGCCTCTTTGAGTCACAAAGACTGAGCGGCACCTTTGATCTTATTCAGTGAACACAGGTTGGACTGGACAGACCCTGGATCTGGAGAGACCAGTTTTCTTTTCAGCAGAAACATTTTTGAAGAATCCATCTCTCCCATTTTTACTTTTTAATTTTGGAGCAGTTCAAACTGTTGTAGAACACATATTTCTTCTCAATGTTATCTACTCTTTAACAGCCAAATACAAACTTTTAACAAAAGGAGGGAAAAGAGGAAGATTCAAATGAGTAGAAAATGATGATGCATTGAGCATCAGTAGTTTCCTTTGTGTATTTTGTGACATACAGAGTAACACATTTACTGGAGGCATTGAGGACACAGTGTGATTTTGAGACTAGGGCCTGCTCATATCAGGGATTAGTTGCAGGGAGCGATGGTGATCACAAAGCCTCTACTGCCTGCCATGAGTTCTGGCTCCCCCTGCCACCTCCTCCACCAACCAATATAATGTATCCTCAGCTGTCCCCCAAGAGAAATTGAAAAAAGTTCATGAAAACCTGACAGATGAGCAACAAAGAAAAGGTCTGTTCCATGCAGTGTTTAGTGTAGGTTATCACTGAGCGGCTGACGGGTCACAAACAGACAAGAAGGCAAACAGAGAGACGGGCAAACAGACGAGCTGCCAAGTTTACAGACAGGCAGAATGAGAACAAGATAAAAATACAGTTCTAAAGATAGGCTGAAAACACACGAGATGGGTAAACAGATCACTCCCTTAAAGACAAGCCAGTGAATTTAAATCAAGGGGATAATCCTTGACAACATATTACTATTAATATGCTCCTTTTAAAAGCACATCGGAGACTGCACAACCAGCTTATCCTTAAACAAAATTAAATAAGATTGCATTATTACTGCATCTGCATTAATGTCCATTTAAATACACAAAGCACCTACAGTATTTATGGCTCATTGGAGACGTATTACATAGAATCCAAACATTTTTACTAACCACAACAGAGCGACGAGGAGGTACGTATAATGAGGCAAGAATGTGAAAGTTCTGAACAAGTATATAGTACAAAATAGATGGTTTCTTCTGAACGACACGCTCACTAATAGCAACATAATGGTGTTGTGAGATGTGCCCTTTTCATAAATTAATGAGGATGGATTTCTTTTCTATGTTAAACTCGTCTACAGTGTGCCTTGAGGCTTAGACCCTTGGTCTGATCAGTAATGTGATTTGTGTTGTGCACGCCTGGCCTCATGCCATGGCATTATCCAAACCCATCAATTAACGCAAGATCATTATAGTTTTAGCAGGGGGCGGGGGTGTTTGTGAGGGCAGCGAGTCAAAAGGGGAAACTGGAACAGCATTAATACTCTGATGAGGAGGGAATGCATCGATGAAAGGCCGAGGCTATGACTCCAACATGTTGACTGTTGATGTGTACCTGGGCTTTTCATATACATTTTTCCTTACATTGAATAATGCATTAAAACCCACTCATCTAGTCCAACACCGGCTCTGCAATGAAGAATATTAAAAAGCACAAGACACATTGAGCACCCCACTGGTGAACAGCTTCATCAGTTCTATGTCACTGCTGATGGAAGCCGAGCCACATTATCTCAATACACAACTAAACCAGTGCTTCCTAATCATTGTAGCTTGTGCCCCCTTAAAACAAAGCAATGTCTACTTTTAAACCCCTGGCAGTTGAGACCAGTTCCACCGAAGATACTTTTTTATTTTCTTGTTTCATTTGAATCATTTCTAAAAAGCCGGAAATTAAAAGATTGGTGGATGGTCTAAAAAATTAACATTCTTTAAGAGAGCTGGCTCTACTATCCTCTTAATCTTCTGGAAACCCCTCAAGTTTAACCTGCGATCTCAAAGCACACAGGATGGAAACCACTCCTACTTAAACCAGAGATTCTTAACGTGTTAGTCTGGAGGTAAAATAATAAAACACAGATGTTTTTCTGGTGACATTTCACTCTTGCAAAATGTCGTTAAACTGGTCTCCCAGAGGGAACGCAGAGGTCAGAGCGTTGACAAGTCCCTGTCACTAGAGCATGCTGCTACCAAAAGTAAATCCTATCTCAACAGGATCTTGCCTGGCTGTGCTTGTCTTGCTAAAGCGACTAAATATTTGTTGTAACAATCATACAGTGATGAAAACAACAGCTCACAGAAAGTGGAGGAGCCCAGTGGTGAGACCATCAGCAGTGCAGGTGTGTGCAACAGAGGAATGGGAATTCAAATTAATATTGTTTTTTTTTTATTTTGATTGTATGTAATGGACCTAGATAAAATAGGAAAAATAGGTCAGGTGAAATAAAAAAAATAAAAATAAAAATTGAAAAGTGGTGTGTGCATTCGTATATTTATCTCTGTTGTTATGGAACCCTTAAGGCTTAAAAACCTTTAATAGTCTCATAATTAATGACAATCCACCTGTGTGCAGTCTAAGTATCTCATTATTTGTCACATGATCTAACGGAGCACCAGTACATCCATTATTACCAAATGGAAAGAATATGGCACAACAACAAACCTGCCAGGACCAAAACTCGCAAACCAGGCAAGGAGGACATCAATCAGAGAAGCAGCAAAGGAACCAAAGAGAACCCTGAAGGAGTTGAAAGCCCAGCTCTGTGGAGTGTGCGTCTTAAAGTGCTCCTATGGACATATACTCCAATCTCCACTGTGGAGCTTTCAGCTCCTTTAGTTCCTTTGCTGCTTCTCTGATTGATGTCCTCTTTGCCTGGTCTCTGAGTATTGGTCCCCTCTTTAGCAGGTTTGTATTCTTTCCATTTTGTATTAATGGATTTAATGATGCACCGTTACATCATGTGACGGATCATGTGAAACTGCAAACAGGTGGACTTTATTTAACTAACTATGTGACTTCGCAAGGTATTTGGTCGCATCAGATCTAATTTAGGGGCTTTATGACAAAGAGGGACAATACGTATGCAAACGCCACATTTTAATTTTGTTCACTATTTCATTTCTTTATTTGAAAATAAGTTTTTTCTTTACTCTTCACCAATTTTGACTATTTTGTGTTGGTCCATTACATCAAATCCAAATTTTTCATTTCCAGGTTGTAATGCAACAGAAACATTATTGAGTGGGTTGAATACTTTTGCAACACACTGTGCATCCTGCATCAGTTCTAGAATTCTCGTGCTCAAGTCCTTTCTTGAATTTTTTGCAAACGCAACAACAATTCAACTTCCAACAAATTTGAAGAATAAGACCTGTGGAGCACTGGATCACAGACCTCGAATCAGGCAATTTTAGAGGGCTAAGGCAGGGAAGAAGTAGTCGTCAAAAAGCCAAGTATATGGTCATAAAAACAGACACAATGAAGGCTGTAGCACCAAGGCAACAACTGTAAGTCATCCCCTGTGACTAGGAGCGGTAACTAGCAGAAAAATAACTCGCTTATGACGGCTGGTGGACAGGTGAGCAATAGCAGGTCTGAAACATCCCGAGGGGTTTCAATTACTGTGAGGAACTATGGGCGGAGAGGAGAAGAGGACAACTTATCTTTTCAACTTTGACACATTACTAAAGGCCGAGAAAATTTGTCTGAATTTAGACAGAAAAACATTTCACAGAGCCACACAAATATGATTATCCTTCAAACTGACTGGTCAAAGGGTAACGCAACAATGTATTAGGGAAATATCTCTCCTACTGTAATGAGACCAAAACTGTTTTATCTAAATTTCTCTGGCTCAGCTGAATATAAATATAAATCTGAGTCCACGTTAGAGCCAACTTTAATGTATTAAGGCCTCGAGTAAATCATTGATTATTAGAGTACGGACAGCCGATATCCAGTGAACTTAGCTGGGAGGGTTTTAATGCCAGTCTTGTCCTTTTTAACTCAACATTAGTGAGTGATGTGGATCTGCGGCAGCCACCTTGGAGAGCTCGGGAAGATACAGGCTAGTGACAGCGTTTACCGCAGGCCCCATGCGTCATCCTGGGCTGGCAACCACTATCCATCATTCTTCCCAGGGAACCGGGCATATTGGACGTTTCATGCGTGGATAAAAGACAAAATACATCACAACAGAATGATGCGTAAATGAATGCAATCCCCTCTGGGCTTCTCTAAGGACTCACAAATCAAAACGTGACAATTTAAAGGCACAAACCAGCCTCTAGCCTGTAGCCTGTGTAATATTTTACTGATTTGCGCTTCACCTTGGGAATTGAATTATAACGAAGGCATAAATGTGCCCTCTAAAGGGCATATCGTGTCCTCCAAGTCGCAAGTCTATTTTTTTCCTTATTGATGCATCTTCAGAGAGGACTATGGATTCACATGGTTGACTTTTTCAACGTTGTCTCTTATTATGTAAGTCGATATTTATCTGGATTTGCAATGTAAAATGACCTATTTCTCAAAACACCTTGCAAGTCCATAAATAAAATAATACATCGCCCTTTTTATGAACCCTCCCTCTAAAGAACATGTCTTTAAATCAGAATCCTTCTGAACTGAACACTGCTGGGGAAATGTAACAAAATATACTAAAGACTTGTAGTGCATACTTTGTTTAACCCATTCTCACTCTCATCTCGTCAGTGGCCCTAAGCTTCAAACTATGACGCTCTAGGTACCCTGCTAGTTTCACTTTTGGATGTGGCAGGGACATCTTTCCAGTTTCCACTCATTACCTGCTTAGTGTGTTTTCAAAAATAAACTTCAGTTTTCACAAGAAGATAGTTTTAGGAGAAGAATGGGTTGACGTTAACTTAACTAACATCTCGTGACTCAAGGTGATTAATATCTGATGTGACAAAATGTCGATGTTTACTTTTAGTTTTGCACCGAGCAACAGCGGTCTCCTGGACAAAGGACCTGGGTTTGTTTGACCCGTACACCTCCCTTCCCATCCGCCTGCGAGGACTATCGTGCTCTTTATACTTCATTGCTTGCTCTGACCCTCTATTAAAGACGCCAGTGGGTTTTAGTTAGTTGAAAGCGATGTGCGTTGGTATCAGATGCCGAGGGGGCACTGACCAATCGTCGGCATTGGAGTAAGAGAGTGAAATGAGGGCCCCGTATTCCGTTTACTGAATAAAGAATCCATTTTGAAAGGAAATCGAAACAAATCGCAACAACATTCCCACCCCTAGCTAAAGGCTTAGTTCACCACCGTGACAATCGTATGTTGACTACTTCTCAGTGGCAGAAAACCATCCTATCTTTATCTGTGCTCACAACATTGAGCTTGCTTACTCACTGCAAATCAGTGTGCATAAAAGCATCAATGACATGCCTGGAATATAAACATAATGTTGGTCGTTCTGCATCTGTCAATGTTGCAGCCATCTGTGATGCATTTATGTTTTTTTTTTACCATCGAGTACAATGCAAAGTTACTTGAACAAAATGAATTGACTGCTACAGCTTCTCCTTTTGCCATTTTCCATCTTCAAGCTAGGTTTACCACTGTGACCAAAACAAATTGTACAATACTAAGGTTGAGCCGTGCTACACAGACCTTTTTTCCACAACGTCAGCTTTATGACTGTGGGTAGTTTGTATGAGTCTACTAAATTTCAAGCAGGTTTTCACATCGTTGACACAGACCAGGCAGTCTGTGGTTTGTTTCCTCCGCTCAACACCAGCCCTGTGAGTCCTCATTTCAACTTCTTGTTGTTTGCGAAGAGAGCTTCCATGTCCTTGTTCGGAGCATCCTATCCTCAATTAAACTACACTCACTAAGCCGTTCAGCACCGGGATTATTCTGCATGGTAGTGACATTTTGTGTGTGGCCATACTCCCGTGGGTTTCTCTCACATTTTAGAAAGCTGCTTACCCACTCTGACAGCACGGCAAATGTTAAGCCAAAGCACATAACACCACCCTTCAAACTCAGTCAACGTTGAAATGAAATTAAACGAAAGATACATAATAGAACAAAAGGTTCTAACTTGCTGTTGAGAGAAGAGAAATGAAAGTATTCCTTCTTTGAATCAGTGACGTTGGCCTCACATTTGAACTGGGGTTTAAGAAAGAGAGACTGATGACAGACAGAAAGGCAGCGAGATGGAATGATGAGAAATGTAGAGAAAATTGTATTGTTAAAATAAAAACAAGAATGCAAGATGTAATCAAATATGTTAAGCATATAGCACCACCAGTACCAGAATATAGCTCAATGCATTACAATAGGGATAAACAGAAACAAATGCAAAATAACATCCGTAGTAGAAATAATTCATAAAAGTGCATAGAGGTTAGTTTAGCAGTTAGCTAACTGTTTGGTATCTTGCTGGTTAAGGAGCAGGCGGACCGATAATGAAGAAATGCTGTTGTTGTCTCTCTCTTGGTGTGTGACTCTTAATTTAGTCTGGCTTGATCTGAGGAGCCATGTCTTTTATTGGACATCACAGTGAAGTGAAGAGGCATTTTGTGATGGTGGAAGATATTCTGGTATTCTGTCAGTTTATCTTCTATTTCATTTATTCAAGTCAAAATTGTAAAATCTTTGTCGAAAGGCAGGAAATCAACCTTAACAGGCTGACAATTCAACCAGAGCTGGGAAACAAATGTAGAGCACAACACATACACTTAGCTGGAAGAGCAGCAGTTTGATTTGAATGTGTGACAACATACAGCTGTGAAGAATATGGCACTCATTAGTATGTAATTATGTAAAAAGTCACAACAAAGTGAAGATAAACTACTCATTAGTGAGTTCATTTTTTTTTATTTGCGTGTCTGAATCATTACTCCACCACCCCTAGAGTGTAATATATTAATTATTTTTGAGAACTCCTCATATGGTAATACACTGTTCCAGAAATACAGAGTAAATGTCAAAGTCTGTATCGTTGTATAATAAGTTTCTGGCCCTGCTGTTATTGTCTACACGACAAATGTGTCATATGCTAAAATGCAGTGTTTGGTTAACAATGGACTTTAAATAGTAAAGCGCAAAAATATTGAGTCAGCTCACAGTACATTACAGTACAGGAAAAAGTCTTTGAATACCTTTTACTAAACGTGGAAACAATAAATCTCTCATGCAGCGCAGAGCAGTGTTGTAGTACTAGAGATCGGTCTTGGCCTCGAGACCACTTTTTGAAGGTCTTGGTCTCGCACTCCACCTGCTGAGGTGTTGGTCTTGACTTGGTCTCAATACACTGTGGTACATGGACTTGTATTTTTATAGCGCTTTTCTAGCGCTTTAAAACTACATGTCATTCACCTACACATACAGTACACAAAAAATGTGGTAATATTGTATACAATGTTGAAATGTCTAATTTTGAAATGACTTCACTCGGTACCAAAACGCTTCCATTAATATGGAAACATAATCGTTTCTTATATTATGCACTTTAATCAAATTACTTATACTGCGTTTCCCAATTTTCCCAACAGATCAATAAATAAATATTATTTTAATGTTATTGGGAGTACTGACTAAGTTCAAATATGAGTCATATATTCTAAAAATGTAATTAAAAAAAGTATTTTTGTAAAGCTGTGGATTGATTAATAATTGATATAGACAGACACACATCGTTTCTTTCTCTTTAGGCACCATTTGCTCTTCGCTTCCCCTCCTCCTTTCACCCCTATACTCTGTGTGGCCCTTCTCTAAAGATTTGATTAATTCATGGGTTAGAGGAGAGACTCCGAGCACACATTAGCAAAGGAGTCACCAGGAGTTCACTTTGAAGAGAAGAAAGACACATATCCATGACCTCCAGCTACGATATTTGGTTGACGAAGACAAATCTGTAAAAGGGTTTCTTTGGGTTTTTGGTGTCTGATCAATAAATATATATATATTTCGAAACCATCCCCATAAAAGTTCCATAGAAGGTACTTAATAATGCCCTTGAATGCAAGTTACTCAAATATGTTGTGCCCAATTAGATCAAACCCCATACTGAGAGCTTTGTCCTCCACAGAAGAGGTCATTAAGTGAACTCCATCAATATAGCACTTTTCAAACGAGGCGTAAGAGAGTAGTTTATAAGGAGAAAAAAAAGAAAATACAGTACAAGATGACTAAAAGATAAAAACAAAGTATCATGTATCACTTCAACGTGTTGTGTATTATGCATCACTCCATGGACCCATTTTCTTTCTTGTTTCCCCTTTGAAATACATGTTGATTCTTCAACATGAAGCACAATAACCACCACATTTAGACAGATATTAAAAAAAAGTATATTTACACAGTAATGTGCCTTTTGATACTGTTTACTGAAAAGTGCTCCGTCACCAGAGGATAATTAGTAAAACCTGCTCAGAAATAAATCATAAAAAGTAAATTCTCTAGCAATAAAAAATAGAAAGGTAAAATCTGCAGGTAAATGCTCCCCCGAGTGCTACACTTTTTAATCCCCCCCCCCCCCCCCCCCCCCCCGTTAATTAATCCAGGATAATCACACTCCTATCATAGAGGAAACCAGTTGAATGCAGGATGGTGGTAAACATTTAATCAGTCTCTTCCTCTCTCCATTTGACGCCGACTCAACGGTTTGAGCTACCAGAGAAGCTATATTCTTAACAAAAATGAATTTCTTAGCTGTGAGGATTTGAGTAAACTGTGGTCTCGTAAATTCGAAAACATGTCATGCCGGTGACTATACAGAAGGACCCCCCCCCCCCCCCCCCCCAAAAAAAAAAAAAAAAACACAATAAATGAATAATACATGAGCACTCACTGATATCAAAGATTTACAGTATCTTTTGCCATTTCCACAACTTCCTAGTTGTGATGGGAGACTTTATATAAGTCGCTATTCCATTAACCTTCTGGTATTGAGCAAAGGACAGACTTTTTCAAGCTCTCTCTTGGTTTAAAAAACAAGGGTTTTTTTGTCCCCTTTTTAGCGCCACGGTTTTGGATAATTTAATTCATTACATAAACATTTTAGGGATAAATAAGTGAATATTGATTTATTCTTTTTCCCGGGTGACCTTGGCACAAATTGGTTTTGAAAATGCTTTTTATTCTGTTGTTGAACGCATAATAAGTCACCAAGAGTGCTGTAGGTGTATCAGCTAAATGCTAAAGGATTCTATGTAAATTTGGAATTCATCTTCCACAAGAGCTCAAAGCAATACAAACATGAAATGACTTGCTCAAGGTTATCTGCCACTCTTCACACAGCCATTCCCTCCCATTCTCTGTTCTTAATATCCATCTTGCCTCAGAATGTGGCAAGGATGTCTGTTCCCATTTCTGCATGTCAAGGAAGCACTGTAATCTTGACATGTCTCCTCCTTTTAAAAAGCAGAATGTGCTCAATAATTATACCTTTGTGCAAAGCCTTCGCATCACATGTTGAGGGTTAACAAGATAAAGCAGTGTGAATTGACACAGACATCTGTCTTTCAGTGTTTTCTCAAACACTTAAGATAAAGGTTTTATAAAACCTTTCTCACAAGCAAAACATCCAGTGCATCAAAAAAAAAAGAAACGTGTTCATGTCATTATCGGTATGTGATTCATCAAATTGTAGTACAAACAGATTCCAGTTGTTTTACAGAAACGTATAACCCTACCCTCACATCATATATTAAAAGGCACTGCCACTGCTACTAGATGCTGCACCACTGAAGAAAGTCATTAAAAAAAAGAAAATCTGATGTTTTTTGTCCAGCATCCAGTTTCAAATATCCATGTTGTGTTAAATATGCCAATTGAGATAGCTACAATGTCTGACAAACAATCTCCAGCAAAACATGCAACATGGAAAAATAAATTCAAAGGGATTTTTGTTTTCAGCTGCTGCTTTGTAAAACAAACAATTACAGCTGGCAGTTCAATAAGAGATGACGGAATGAGGGCTGCCATGTGAAGAAATATGTGTTTTCTGTATCTGAACTCTGCCAGATTCAACTTTCTCTCCTTATGTGACCCAGAAATACTCTACGGCCCTGTGACAAATTTGTGGGCTCCAACAGGGACCAAAATACTCCCAAAATACTTGGAAACGGTGTAAACAGGTCGGCAAGAGAACTTGCCAGACTCGTTTTTATTATTATTATTTAATGGTTGAGAATCCACAGGGCCATGATTCCTCTGGAGCTCTGTCTCTTCTCCCAGGAAAGAAGGCGAAAACTCAGATAAGATGTGACAGGCTGATAGCTGCTCGCTGTGGCTGCTTTGGAAAGCAAGACAGGCTCCGTTTGTGTGATGAGAAATGCTGTGGAGGAAGACAGACGGGGCTGGGAGGCAGTGAAGTGGGGAGAGAGAGAGAGCGATGCGGGAGAGAAGCAGCGCGATGCAAAATGAAAATGAAACAGCAAAAGTGCTAGATGGTGTAGTGTGACCTTTTGCGAATAGATTTTTGTAAACTCGCTCGTTTTTTTTTTTTTTCCTGGAGAAATGAAGGGTAATGACCATGGCATTCTGATTACAGTGGGGTTTTTTTTTATTATTATTAGTGGTGATGGATCTCGCTCATATGCAAACACATAAATACTCATGGAAACACATGCTCACCCACAAACTCTAACAATATATGTCGTGCATGCGGGCCAATTTTCAAAGGAAAGGTCAGGGCTGACAATGATTTGAAACCCTTTCGCGATCTGCCGGCCATGAAAAATAGAAAACATTACCAACGGATGAAGGCAAACAGGAAGCGGGGAAGGAGGTAACGGAAAGAATTATGCAACAGCTTCGGGCATAAATGAATGAGCTGAGGACCAAAGTCTGTTCTCCTTCAATATTTTATTGCTTTTCTGTGTATTTATTTATGGTTGGTGACTTGTGTCAGTCATTCTTTCAGGCATAAATCTCATCTCTGCGAGTGAGACTGTAAAACAGCAGTGAAATAGAGAGTGCAGCGTCTAGCTGACATGAAACAGACAGCTGTTGGCTAAATGCAGCACTGAGGCCGTATGGAGATGCAAATAGACGTGACAGTACACAGAAGATGGCTGTCAATCCACCCGACGTATCCTCCAGTCTCCTTCTTTATGACAGATTATCATAATTACCACTTTCTGCATCCACAGGAGCTATTATGAATTAGTCGCTTTACAATATTGATGGCAGTGCATTTAAGTACCCTCAGGTATTAACTTGTCAAATGCCACTCTTTTTGTCTGGTGGCATTACAGAGTCGTCATTCTGTGATACAAAGCGCCTCCTCCAGTATGTTGCAATATGAAATAACTGTTACACATGTATAATAAAGAAATAAATATGTCTCAATGTGCTGTCCAATGAACTGAATATGTTTGGCTCATCCTCAACAATGCCTCTTCTAAAGCCAACGTATAATTCACTAATTACATTTCAGAAGTCAGTTTCATCATCCATCACAGAAGATTTTCCAGCCATCAATTTATGAATGTTTTTCATCAAAACTGCATGAATAACGTTGGAATATCACACACTATTGTTATTATACATGAATGCATTCTGCTGCTGCACAGATTCACCAAACAAATTCATGTTTTAATGTGCCGTAATGGTTCAGACTTTACAGAAATCTGTTACCATTAATGACTTCTTGTCCATGTTATCTTAATTAAAAGCTGCGGTTCACAGCTGACTCCAGCTGAATTTGAACATCCACAATTTCATGACGACTGGGCAAACTCATTGTAAAAGGAGATGCTTTTAAATGCAAAAACATTCAGCTGCAGCCAACGTTAATTTTTTGAAGCATTGATTGTTTTTGATTATATTTTCAATTAATTGGTCAGTGTTTAGTCTATAAAATCTCATAAAACAGTGAAAGGTAGTCGTTTGGTTCCAAAGGTATTCAGTCAAACATTGTTAAAAAACTTGAGAAGAGATGCAAATCTTATAATTTGAGAAGGTGCAACCAGAGAATGTTTTGAAGAAAATACAATTAATCAATAGCTGCCTGGTTATTTCCTGTTGATTATTTCCTGATTGATCAACATCGATCAAACATATGCTGAAACCCTATTTGAGTGAAGTTAATGAGCCTCTTCAACAACACCAAGTTCCACAGTTTGTCTCATTATTTGATTGACATGTTTATTACACAGTATTTCAGACTGTGAAAGCTGTGTTGATGTTCTGTTCAAACTGCTGTCTGAGCTTTTTTGGTGCCCCTCCCTTTGTAAGACAGAGATATCAAAGGCACTGTTAGAGCCAGGACCCCCTGCTGCTACATATCTGAGAGGCAGTGAGTAATTCCAACGCGGTCAAATGTGTCATTTGTTTTATTTTTTTTCCGGGCGGATAAGACACCGAATCCTCCGATCATTCAGCTTGAGGAAAATTCAAAAGACACTATCTTCTCCGATTGTGATGTACAGTAAGCATGTCCATGTGAGTGTTTTTGAGCCGGACTGAATATGAAAGAGCCGGGAGAGAGATGACAGAGCTCAAACTGCTTATGAATCATCGTCAGTAGGTTGCACCAACTTTCTCTTTCTCATACTTTCAGTTTGGCCCAACAGATCATCAGACTGGGTGTGAATAATTCATGTAAGGGGGGGGGGGGGGGAGTTTGGTGTGTGTCCTAGTTAGCATTTGCTTTGCTGACACCTGCTGGTGCATCCGTTACAAAAGCAATTAGATGCACGGTCCTCCAAGGAACCTCTGGCACTCTTTCATCCCCAATCAAATACATTTGCTCCTCTCCCGTTGTTTCAAGACCCTAAGATCCCACTGACAGATTCCCCACATGCTCTGCTGCCTTTTGTTGTTATCTGATTAGCTGGAGCGAGAGATCAACCAGTATTCATTTCACTGCTGTCTCTCCTAATTTCATTCCAGGTCGTTTCCCAAACAATGCCTGGAATCTTAAACTTCTCCTCATATGTCTCCTGGTAACAACACAGAAGCATGGGATGCAGTATCGGTAACTTCAACGTAGGCTCTGTGCGACATGCAGCTACGACAGTTACAACGGTTGACTTCTTTTAACTTAATGATACCAGTGCTGCCATAAAGTGAGGTGAAATATTGTCTTTAATTAATGTGGCAATGTGACATTCACTGTTGGATTTCATCACTTATGCAAAATCACAAAACGTGTCCTTTTTTAGTACAAAGTAAATTTCCGAGTTTTTTTTAGCTGCAGTGATATGACAAGTTTGTCACATGAATAAGTTATCAGAGTTGACACTATACATCAACATCGATTTAGTTTTTGATTTTTTGAAGTCTAGTCCCATTTGGGAATGAATCAGCCACTTTGTGACCAAATAAGGCTTTAAGTGGCCAACAAATATCGCCAACAGATCTTTACGCTTGAGGTTTTGTCACTTTTAAGTCTCCTTTCTGTGTCTTACATACAGGACTGTCTCAGAAAATTTGAATATTGTGATAATCCCCATACGTGTGATTTAGTTTACTGAACCAAGCTGAGTGTTTTTCAAGGCTCAGGAAACCCTTGCAGGTGTTTCGAGTTAATTAGACGATTCAAGTGATTAGTTGAATACCCTACTAGTATACTTTTTCATGATATTCTAATATTTAGAGATAGGATATTTGAATTTTCTTAAGCTGTAAGCCATAATCAGCAATATTAAAAGAATAAAAGGCTTGCAATATTTCAGTTGATTTGTAATGAATCCAGAATGCATTACATTTTTGTTTTTTTAATTGCATTACACAAAATAAAGAACTTTATCACAATATTCTAATTTTCTGAGACAGTCCTGTATATGACTAATTGATTTTTGATACAAAAAAAAAACGTGTTCTTTGTTTTGTTAACTTAAACAATCCTTCTGTACCCATTTTAGAACGTGGGCTGTCTGTTCCTAAAAGAGATAGCTTTGTTTCTGTGAGGTGATTGGTTGTAGTACAGTGTGGAGCACTGCAGTTCATTGACAGTATGTCATTGTTTCTAATTTGCTAATAAAGAAATGTTTCAATTGCAATCAGTTGTTATATTTTTTTGCCCAACCCTAAGTATCAAATCAGTTAAAATAAGTATTTTTTTAACAGCAACAACAGTCTGCTACTAAAGTCCAGTGATGTTGGCTAGTCATTTTATTTAATGTCATTTCTAATATATAAATAGCATAAAGTTGACATCTCAGACAGTATCCCTTTACAAAGATATGCCACTCTGAAAGCCAGTGTGACTGCTTTAATAATAATTCAAAAATAAACTGTCAAGATCTAAAAAACCTCTGAGAAACCCCATCAAGTGCATCTAAACAAATCAAATTGATGATAAGATCAGTGCGCTGTAGTTTAGTCCCTGTAGGGTAACAAACACGACTTATTTTCTTTGCATAATTGGACCAGAAACAACTCCGACAATCCCCGTTCGACCCCGGACAAACCCCTCGGTTGGAAATTAGCTCTTTTGGGTTGTAAGAGTAAGTCACAAGGCCTTTGAAGAGTCTTATTTTGAGATCTAATAATCTGGCCCAATAGGGAAGCGTCCATGTGGATTGAGTGGTATGCCTCACACTGAGCCAGGGCCTATGAGGCTTTATATAGATAACACAGAATTGTTGCTAATAAAGCTCTCTGGATTAAACCATGTTAGTGTGTGTGTATGAGAGAGAGAGACTGAGCTCTCATGTAATGCTTGATTTATTCTTTTGCTTTTACCTTTGGTGGAATTTACAATTGTGAAGATGGAGGCACAATCGTCTGAAATAGAAGCACAATACAACTTGAAAGACAGGAAGAAGGAAACCACAAAACTATAATCAACCAAACAGCAGCACGCCTTGTAGTTCACGTTGATTCGTCTGTGGGATTCAAATGAGCGGGAGCACACGTCGAGTGGGCTTGATGGCTCAATCAGTGCAAGTTAATTACAGTCTCAGTTGGGAAGAGGCGCAGACAGTGAAAATCACCCCAGTGCAGATTGTGGAGCACAGTTTTTAGGGTCTCCTGAAGGGCACATTATGTGAGCTGAGAGAAGGAGAAGGGAACAAGACTACGTGGCTGTGATGGGGTGTTGAACAAAGCAGCAGGTACAAACAAAGCTCCTCATTAGCTATTTGCAACTGTAGGGCATAACTGGCAAGCCCCACAAAGGGAAAAACATAATCAAAAGCACATAAAATAGGGAACATCAATAAACAAGCCCTCTGCGTGACCAATGAGGAAGTAATTAAATTGTGTTGACAAAGTGTGCCTGGTCAAAGAGACGACTGAAAAGCCAGCAAAGTCACTTGTATCTGTGTGGTGAGATAAGAGAAAGCACGGGGAAAGAAAGGTTAATTAGTTCCTCTTTGGCTAAGCCATTGTGCTGCACATTGCTGGAAAAAAGGTCTTTGATTCTCCTCTCATATTTGTCCTAATTTTCTTCATGGCTAAAAGGAGTAGAACCCATCTCATGTGCAAAATGAAAGGTTTGAAACAAACAACACAAAGGGTTGGATCAACTGTATCAAAAGAGTGTCTGAATGCATGAAAGGTAGTGGCCTTCTGAGCCGTGTTTCCACTGCATGCATGGTATTTATCTGCTCTACGTGACTCACTTTTGGCGCCCAGTCATGTTTTCTCTGCCATGTTTCCATTGCAGGTTGTACCCCCTCAGTGTTGGCGGGATTCTCACATGAAACTTTGACATCATCTTAAACGGGACAATCGCTGAATCAATTAATCGGCAACCAAATACAAGAACGTCTGCACTTAATTGTACAGTGTATAGTGTGTACGGCATAGTTTTGTGAGCTGCCATTTATCAAAATCTGGGTTGAGAGAGTTCAGTTGCGGTTGCTGTTTACGCTATCTTTGCTATATTAAAAACAGTTAGTCTGTGCAGGATGTCCTGTGTTGAGCCAGTGATGATTCTCTCTGACCAATCAGTGGTCTTCAGTCTTCCAGTATCAGCTCAGCTTGAGGTGGAACCAAGAATAGATTGGTTCTATTCCACAACTTTTACTAATTGAACTGTGAAAATAACAGTTTGATGTGTGAGGAACTGAATTGCTTGGTGGAAACGCAGCTTTAAGACTCCCGCTTGGGTGCAGATGTTTGGGGAAATTACCAACAAGTAAAGTTGAGGTTTGCTTTTAATTTGCTTCGCTGCTCTACACACAGAAGTGTGCTGTGTTTCTTCTGTCACTTTCCTCTGAGACCAAGTCCCAGTGTGATGTTTTTGAAAGGCTTAAAAAAATCTCGCATTAATGTGTTTGATTATATCCGATAAAACCAATTGTGGCCCGAATGAATTCTAGTATCAGCATATAGAAATTGATAGAGAGCTCCAGGTGGTTCCATCATTTGATGAAGAGCCTGTCAAAGCTCCACTCTGTTAACGATCTGATCGGGATTTTGAGTTGTATTGGCACCAATGTCTTTTTGTATCATTTATTTTACTAGCACAGTATTCAAAATGAGAACATAAAAAATTTCCGAGTTCACCAACGGCAAGCTTCATGCACTATAGACTAGTACTCTCATGATTTGTAGTACAATTATTAACTCTGTTTTGTCACTTGAACAATTGGAAAAAGTGGTACAGTTTTGAGGCACCCAGATGTGCAAAATTACGACTATTGTGCTGATGTTTGATCTCTAAGCATAAAAGCAAAAAAAGATAAACTACATTTCTGCTTTGGCAATCAATGGTTCTCCATTCTGAAATAATTAAAACAAATATAAAAAAATGTCAACAGGGTTTGTAATTAGATAAGAACCATACATAAAAACAGCAGGGGGCCACCTTTACTGTCTTGGTTTTTTTGTGTAACAAAATACATACAGCTTGAAATCCCTGAAGAGCAGCATCAGAGTGCTTTGACAGAGCCCCACTCAGGCCTTTTGGGAGAGCTCTGCTGCTTTAAAGTCCTCCATCATAGGGAGGATTTCACCACCATCAGTGCACTCTGAATCAGCAGCTGGGGCCGCTACTATGTCAAGACGACACCACTCAGAGCACTGCAGGGCACAACATGAGCAACACGCAGTATTGATCTTTTTTGCCACATACTGCGAGACAAAGTAGTTCAACCAGACTTGGAGCTGTAAACTGTCTCCACACTGGACCCCCCCACACACACACACACACACACACACACCTACCCTTGCTCTCAGTCTTATCAGATGTCCTTGGGTAGAATTGGGAGTTTTGAGAAAAACTAACTTTTCTCAACTACGGAGAGTTTGCTGGTAGACGTCTGAGAACTTTAAGGGGTTAATGAAAAGTTGAACAATGTGACCTGCTAATTACAGATGTTTCGCTAAGATAATAGATAGCATTTTCAGTCATATTAGATTCCCTTCATCATTTTGAAGCAATTATGGATATAACTATTGATACACGGAGAGAGTGCATATGTTGGTGTCAATGTGTGACAGAGAGTGGTATTGTGGGTATACGGCTCCAGTAGTATGCGCGTCATGCAGGGACTCACTTAAACTCACTGTATGGGACACATTTCTTTGCTTCCATGAAGCTACTGACTCATGCTGGGGTTCGACTAACCAGGAGGGTTGCTTGCGAGCTCTGCAATTGGTTGGCATCAACAAGGCCGTTCTGGGCTCATTAAATCCCCAGATGGCGAGCGCACAGGAGCAACAGAGAGAGTGAATAGTATTATTACCCAGCAGGGTGAACCGTGGACCAAATGGTGTCCTGATCTGGCTCAGGACCACCAAACCACGTCAAACCACTTCTAGCTGTGAGCTCATCTGCTAAATGGTTTATCTCACAGGATAAAACTTTTTTTTCCCTGCTATGTGGATACTAAAAAATCTTCACTTTTGCTTGGTGTTCATTTTCACAAACATACCTCAAAGGATAGTTTTACAGCATTCATTCATATGGGGAACACGTAAAAAACCAGCTTGGTGATGGGAACAGGGCTGCAGATTTTAAGCACTTTGGCAGTTGATGATACCAAATTGAATCACAAGCAGAACGAATGCTATTATAACAGCTATAATACTAAACACACAACAACACACATATTTGTATTATTAATACATCCTCAGCACTTAGTAAGGATGTATAGTTGTGCGTTGCACATACGTAGCCTCAGAAATGCTACGGCGGCCAGGGAGAAGGCTGTGTGAAGGCTGCAAGAACTGTAACTCGTCATCTTTGGTTGCTTGTGTTTTCTTCTTCAAGTTTCAAATGGAGGTAGAGATTATTTAGAGTGATGACAACATAATGAAGTTGAAAAAAGGCACAGTAGTCTTCTCCTTTTCCTTCACCTTTTCTATCAAAGACATCTCCACTGCAAACTTTCGACTTGCGGCGATCGCCGCTCTATCACAGTGAATGAAGGAATGTAAACACAACTAGAAACCATTTTGCAATTGGATCACACCAAATCGGATCACACCAGCTGCGACGCCAAATCAGGCCAGAGGCGTAGAGTGTTGGGGCCAGATAAAAGCCTTTGCGAAGTGAAATTCATACCATATAAAACTATATTATCAGAATCAAGTATAAACCCAACTGTAGGATCAGGCGGTCACAACAGCAATATAAAAACCCTGAATAATAAAAGGATGCAAAATAATACATCAGTAAACCATGCTGCTTTAGATAAATTAATGACAAGCAAATTACCACAGTAGAAAGGTTAAAAAACTCTGCCAGGTGAGGAGGATATTTTTATAATTCAGCGAAATACCTCCACGTGATTTATAGTAACCTACAGAAAAGGTTATGCGCTGCCCTGTGAAGGTCTCATCAAAGCACTCCAGACAGTTCAACAAGTGCAACATCAGAGCATGCAGCTGCTTGCTCTTGAATAATATAGCAATAAATAATTTTTCTTAACAAATTGGCTCAGCACTACAGCCCTTATCATAAATCTTTTAATTTTAACCATAAATCTAAGTCCCCTAATGGGGAGGACCCGTCATAATGACCTCATATGTCGCACAGATGTCCTCGTCTTGGAAGTGTAAGACTCAAAATGGTCATTGCAAAGATAGAAGAAGAGAAACACACACAACACACACATGACGTGAGTTGGGTCAACAGTGTGAGAGAATTCGCAAACAGATGTAGCGACTGATCCGACTGCTTAAAAAGGGAGAGCTGTTCCAACGGTGCAGATGGCGTTGGCAGGGACAAAATATCATCCAGAAACCCTGCTGTTTCTCACAGACTAACTCACCTCCCACTTAACACCACCCTCACATGGAACAAATAATGGAGTTGTCCTCGAGCTATAGAGCATAAACTATGAACGTGACAATGTTCTGTCTGATTTCAGATTTTTAAATGAAGAATACAAATATCTCACAGTCACTGTTATTTGACGTTTGCCTTCATCGCACACAGAGTTTAATCAGCACATCAAAGTTATGCAAAAGTAATGAATCATGTTTGCATGTTTGGCCAAAAGCTCATTGGCAAGGTCCTATTAGTTAAATGTATCCAACTCATTACAACTCCAAAGATAATCAGAGCAGCTTTTTTTTTGCGAGGAAACAGCAGAAAGTGTCTGAAAAACAGCATCTACTTTACAGGAGAGACTCTTAAAGCAGAGAGAAAAAATGTTTGGCTTCCTCATTATCTGTGGCAACCATGACAGCTGGGGGGGAAGTGAGAGGTTTATGAGTAATAGGATGAAGAATAGAGCTGTGGGCCCTGCCTCTGTGATTAGTCTATATTTGCCAGGCTTTCGATGTGTCAGTGCGTCCATTTTTTTGCATCTCACTATATCACCATCCCACATGGACTCTCTAGCCTTTTTTAAACCGACTCAGGTACCCAGAGGAAATTTGTTTCCTACAGATATTTATAATCAATCACATGAAAATACAGTGATTTCTCCTTCGTGCATTACTGACATTGTTCTCGCTCTCCCTCCCGCTTGTGCAACTATCGGTGTGCAAATGCACCAGGACCCCCATGGCCTCTCGGGGGCTCAAATAATCACTGCTCCTCCAATCCCATCAAAGCATGGGATTAACTAATACCTCTTGCTTTGTTCTATAAATACAAAATGAGTATAAACATACATTTTATATGCTGAAGTTATACAGTTGTACATGTAATTATTGATGCAGTGGCTCTACCTTTGGTTTTTAAGTGTGTGTGTGCATTACTGGAGCTATTGATTGGGTTCGTACCATAATTTGCCAATACACTAACCTTTGAACTTCAATTGGAGAGGACCACCAGACCACATCAACAACCAATTAAATGAAATGATGAAATGGGTGCAGGACTGTTTAATATGCAGTATCTAAAGAACTTTAATTATGATTAAACAACATTGAGTAAACACAGGCAGGAGGCACAAGGCTAAACTATTACAAATAACACTCATTTAGAAGATGAGAAAGCATGTATATATATATATATATATATATATATATATGCATTTGAACATATCAGATGCTGCATATTCAAATACCTGGAAATAAGACGAATCCCTCAGTAAATGAAAAATTCATATGTGTAAGCATGCCCCAAATATCTATTGCACATTATTTATAGATACATCTATTACAGCTGCAATGCATACTAAATAATTCCTGGATACATAAAGCATTACTTTAGTTTCTTTGGGATCCCATTTCAATTATATCCAAGTGCTGCTACATCTTCATTTTATATCAAATGAAATGAAGATTCATTAAATTCATATAAATAATGTAATAGTAACAAAATGAGTTGGAAAAATCTATTTTTTCGGAGCTGTGAAATATAAAAATAGTTAGTCTGTTAGCCTGGGGATGTGGGGGGGGGGGGGGTCTTTGTGTTTCTAATATTTTAATTTGGAATCCTAAAAGCTTCCGTAAAGATGGAAAATGTGAGTGCTTGTTTTAGTGTTGCTCAGCCTCGGGTCCTCTTCCATCCATTATGCTTATGGAGGGCTGGAGCCGATCCCAGCTGACATTGGGTGAAGCATGTTAGACCTACGCAGAGTAATTACTTAAACCTTTAGTCATAGATATTTGTCAGGCTTCTGGAAGTTCCTTCCGTTAAAACCAACCTGCCAAGGACCCGACCTTATCCTCTACAATAGCTTACATGACAAGTCTCACGCTTTAGTTAATTTACTGGCATTTGGAATCACTGCGTGTAATGTGCTGCTCTGCCTACGTATTCCTCAGGATGTTTGGTAGAGTTATTTTGAGACTTTGCGAAACAATGTAGTCTGCCAAACTGTTATTGTGTGTGTTCTCTGTGACACAAGTCTCCTTCTTCGACTGACGACATGAGGGTCCTCAACTGATGTTAAGCATGTTATTGTTTTCAAAATCACATTGGTTGACCTAAACGAAGCTGTATTGATAGATGGTGGTAACCCTGAATCTGGTGTTGATTATATTTGTCTTGTTCAACTGGGTGTCCTTGATTAGCTCAAGAGGTGGCCGTGTCTTTTTTTTTTCTTCTTTTTTTGTACCTTTGAAGGGTAAGCCTAATAGATTTAATGTTGTTGTTTTTTTTTTGTATTTACCTGTATCAGGCTGACACTTGATTAATAATCAGTACCCAATTACAAACTACGATGCACAAATGAATAATAATCAGGGACTGCAGAGAAAGTTTTCTTTTATCTTGCCAGGAGGCCTAGATGGTCTGTTTTTTTAGCCAAGAGAGACCCCATGAACCGACGGTGATGTTGTTGCATGAGCTTGTGTGGAAGGCTGTGAGCAGCCTTTGAAGCTTCATGTGATGGTGAGACCTGCCAGTGAGCTCTGCAGGCAACATTATTTTACTTTTCGTTTCTGATGTGCAAAAATAAAAGGTGTTTGCACAAAAAAGGTGGAATTCTCCAACGTGTGTTTTAGTGCGCATGCATGTGCAAACTCACAGTGTGGGTGTTGATGTATGAAGTTCATGAAAGAGTGAAAGGAGAAAACAACATCTTATCCCCTGAAACTCCTGAATGAATAATGACCTCACCTCTGAAATGCACTTTCACACAGAACTTTAGCTGCACACAGAGACAGACTGACACATTATTGATTATATATATATTTACAGTGGTTGAAAGTACATTTACTTAAGTACTGAATTTAAGTTAAATTTGGAGGCACTTTTACTTTAGTTTTTTTAATTTTCTGCTGCTTTATACTTCTAATCCAACACAATTCACACATACATATAATTAACAAATACAATCGGATGTATTATTTATTGAATAGGATCAGCTAACATAAGAGGAGGGAAACTCAAAAACCTGCAGTGCATAAAGTAAATTAGGAGAACTGAAATGAACTTAATCGTGGAATACCTCAATCGATTTCCATTGTTGAAATTCCCTTCTGTGAAACACAGTTAATCACAAACTCGCGAAGATGCAACGAGGCAGACGGAGAGAAAATGGGTTCACCAAGAAAAATAAAACACTTATTATGCAATAACTCCTGGAATGCTTCGAATTTCCCATGTTGATCATTTGTTGAATTCATTTATTGGAAAAAATGTGTAACGTTCTTCAGTATCAGTTCATTTTTAAATGTTTACCCTATTTTACACTATTTATTACCCTTTGATATGCTAAATGATTGTTGGAATAATCGAATAATAATAATAATAATTAAGAGATTACCCAATGATAAAATATTCACTAGATGCAGCCCTACTTCAAAGATCAAAAAAACATGAAATTGTTTTCCTTATCTACTGTATATCTCATAAGGTCATGACATTCAACTGACTGAGGTGTCAGTTTGCTGTGAGACAGTCTAACATCATTTATTGTATTTATTGACAGTGGGAAGAATGACTCCCAGACCTGAGATAAGCACTCAGAAATATGATTAAGTCCTGCGTAGTGCTTCAAGTCGATATCAGGACATTACTCACAGAGACTCCACCACTTAATCACACGTTCTTTATTCGCCTCTTAATTGAAAGGAATGCAGTTTTTAATCTGACAAACTGTCTTCTGTTGAGACGTCACTGCTGACTTCGTACGCTCTAAATTCTGAATGACACTGCAAACACCCGGTGATGCGGCTTTTTAACGGAAACTGGCAGCTCATCTGCTGCTACCCAATCCCTCGCTGCTGATGTACAGCTTCTGCAATCCTGTCACAAGAGGAAACAGCAGCAGACGAGTTGCACCGATTAGCAAAGACAGATGAGTGAACTTTGTTCAAAGTGATCGAATACAGAAATGGTGTGGTGGAGACAAATTACAAATGTTGCTGGACTTTAAAATATTGAAAATCTGTTATGCAGCGTTTACCAAAGAAGGTAAAGTAGCTTTAATATGTGTTAGCATTGCCATAGTAATTGATATGAATATAAATATAAAATGATGCCTGAGTCATAGTTTTACCATGTATATTAGTGAAGTAGAGCTAGGAAAAACTTTTTCTTGTGCTTTACCTTTAAAGTTTATACACATTGAAGTTGCTTCCACCTTTATTCACAGTTGGATTTCGGGGGAAGAAAAGGGGAAGTACACATTGTGTGCTCAGATACCTCAACAACAACAACAACAACAACGACAGCAACAACGACAGACTGAGCTTGTACCGTCCTTGTTCTCATCAGGTGTCTTAGCTTTGAGGCTGTGCCTGCAAAGCAAACACACATTAACTATCAGAGGAGCAGATACATTAATCTGCAGAACATCGTCTCCGGCAGGCATTCGCAATCCATCTGTTATGACAGCGTACGTTGCTAATTACACCAGCAGACTTGCTGCCTATCGCATTTTAAATGTCAACACGGCCATTCTGCTGAGGCCCGTCATTCACAAAAAAATGGTTCTTGCTTCATTCACGAGTTTGACCTCTGAATGTTTGCAGCCTGTGATTATTTTCTGCAAATAGTCAAAGCACAAACTAGACTCGACAGTGGTAGTTAGTTAAAAAATTGATTTTTTTACATAATGCAACTGCACTGTCTCTAAAATCTGAATGCACCTGATCTGTCAAATGCAATATGGAAGCAGCCTTGATTGTGACCGCCGACCTTCCGTCAAATGTGAAAGCATGCTGTTGTAGCCTCAGGTGGATTCAAGCCTGTGGTTCGGGTTTCTGCAACAATTTATTGTTTAATCAATTAATCACTTAGTCGACAGAAAATTGGTCAAACTATTTTTATAATTGATGCCATAATTTGCTGATTCCTGCTTCTCAAATGTGAAGGCTTCTAACTTAATTCTGTCTTACATCATTATACATTTAATATCTTTGGGTTTCGGAATGTTTTTCGGACAAACAAGTAATTAAAGAAGCATCATATTGGGCTGTAGGAAGTCATGATGAGCATTTTTCCAAATTGTCCAATGTTTTGTACACTATTATTCAATTCAAAAATCTATATATATTGTTTACAAAACATTGTTAGTTTCAGCCCTGATTTATGTTCAGTATGTGTAACCTCAGTGACAGATATGAAAAATACACAAAGAGGACAGCACATTGATTTAATAAAATGGTAAAAGAGTCCACTACGACGTATAATGTCGGGAGTGTGAGGGAGCAAAAAGATGAGAAGTAGCAAGAAAGGGGAAGTCGAAGACAAAGGAATCAAAAGGAAAAAACACAATCCAGCTGCTCCTCGTGAGCCTTTTTCATCTCCTCCCTTGATGCTGAAGTTTTGGTGTGGGCCATATCTCTTCACTCTTTGAGCTTCATGTTTTCATAGAAGTCACATGTCCAGAGGAAATCAGAGCTTTTTAATAACTATCTGATTGTAGATTACCCAGGTATTGCTCATTTCTTTAATTCTTACCGTGCAGTATGTGCATTGCAAGTTCTTTTGCGAGATAGCTGCTCAAAGAGTTTCCTATAGTTAGAAATTGCTGTTGTAATTGTGGTTGTGACCTTTTGGTTTAAGTCTGGCATTTCTTTTCATTTCTTTGTCTGATATGACACTTGAAAAACGATCCCAAAGTTGAAGCTCTTTAATAAAGGTTACATAGTTGCAAAGACAGAGAAAACAAATCCAGCACTTGAGGAAGTGGAAGCCTTGGCAAAGGGTCAGTTATGATGTCTCCACTGTAATGACATTATAAAACAAACCATTGATCAAGAAAATAATCGGCTGATTAATTGATAATTATGTTAGTTGTAATAACTAAGCAGCAACCAACTAAACAACCAGCCATCAAGCAACTACTAATAAGTAACTATTTCTTCAATTCTCATGAAATGTTATGAGTCAAGTTACTAACTATTAATAATATCCAGTTATTCAAACAGCCACAGGGGACAAATCGGTGAAATACAGACGGTGACAAAGGAAAGGAAACATGAGAGGCGCGAGTAAGGAGATAATTAATTAAGGAATGTACCAAAGGAGGAAACCCAGTCTACCTGCACTAGGCACTGATGTTTTTAAACAACACCATTAATCATCATTTAATCCTTACAAACACCTGTGGGAATTGAAGCATTGATCCTTGGTCTGAAGGTAAACAACCTTTGGGATGATTATAGTGCAGCGTAGACTCAATCCTTCATTCCTGATCATTTTTTCATCTTGGTACGTTAGGACTCTATCATTATTGTGTTGAAGGAGGACTGTTGCCTTAACACTTTCTTCTGAGCCAGTACTCACAAGCCAGCAATCTCCACAGTATCACAGTTGATTGATGACGTTTCAAGGTTAAAACTGCCGTCAATCTGCAACAGCTATGAAGAAAATACTATCACGCAAACATTAACTTTCACCTCAGCTGCCCAATCTACCTTTTTGTCTTCCAGTTGACCAAACTGCCACACTGTTTATCTACATATTCAGATGGGATTCTGACTACAATGGTACGTCTGCATCCTGCTCATCACACACGTTTGTTCATCGTCATATGACACTGATTGGGTTGTGACAAATAGCAGAGGTATTAAGCAATACTCTGTGTAACAAGTGAGCGTAGGCCAGATAAATGGTCAAAAATCCCATGTCCTTATTACAATGTTAGCTGGCTGTTTGTAAACACAATGACTGCATTTCATCCACCTGTTTTAATGCACATTTTTAATGTGTGCATTAAAAAACCCTGAGTGGAAACGCTGGAAATGTGATCAGTTGTCTTGTCATTTCAATATTCTCATTATTAAGTTGATGATAACTAATTTAAAAATAATATTTCTGACGATCAATATTTATTGTGCTGTTATTCAAACACCTGATTTTAATTTAAACAAAACTTGTTGAGGGTTTTCAAATTCATGATAGGTTTGATGATGACCTCTAATGATGTTTTCATGTTTTATTCTAGTAATTAAGCCAAAGTAAAATGATTTCTGCCAACTGATTAAGGCGAGCGAATCTCTCCCCATTGTATTTCTGATGATTCGTGGGAGTCTGAAAACGAATTGTTCATCACCTAAGCTGATGTACAGTTAAACATACCTTTCAAGATGATGCATCGCAGGTGAAGCCAACTCTGCCTAAGAGCTACTTGCTATGTAGTTACACATAACTTCACTTCATTAGTTAAATTGCTGAATGCTTATCACCTGGGACCAGTATTAGAATTTAATTTGTTTATCAAGATATAACTACGTGTCTCCAAGGCAGCATCTCATCAAAAGTGAAAACGCAACTTTAGCTCCATTAGGCAGTTAACAGCGGCATGTCATGAAACCCAATAGACCCCACCAACAAAATCATGCACGCTGTGAGCCGAGTAGCCGAGGGTGTAAGACATGAAAACACAAGCTCAGCTAAAATGGTAAACATTATGTAAATAGATGTAAGACTAATGGTGAGGAGTCAAACATTTGCTGATGTTCTAATCTGTTATTTTAAAACTGCCACTTCTGTACAAGTTTATCTGTTCAATTTGGATGCAGTTATTTTTAATTCGACTTAATTTAAGGGTAACATCAACTGCTATCGTAAATAGAACACAGGAGTTAAATTTAATCAGGGTTTCATTTAATTACAGTTCTTAATTAGGTTTTCAGTCACTCAGAACACTTAAGATTTTTCTTTACTGTCGTCCTTTTTAAATGTTTTCTTCAGCCTGAAGAAGTTCAAATTATGAGGCCATTATCTCAATGCAAACATTTATGGACGTCTTTTTTGCAAAATTGAGAACAGGCATTTGCCGGCGCACCGATATTAAATCAAACGCTCTAAAAAGATTAGAGACACGTAGTGGGTACTGAAGCAGAAAACAGTCGGGGACATCATGGTCAGCAGTCAAATGGAGCTTATAATTGCTTAATTGGCTGTGTCAGCAGGACTTCTGCAGAATATTGGTATATTTACCAAAGCATTCTTTTTCATTATTTTTCTTCAAAGCAACCCATAAAAGAAAGCAGAATCTGTAAAGAATAGGGCTGTCCCGATCAATAAGTGTTCATTGTATATGTATCTGACACAAAGAAATAACAGATTGAGCCTAATTACAGAAGTAGTTACTCACGGTGTGAAAATGTTCGTCTTTTTAACCAGTGAAAGCAACAGTTAGCAGATACCTGAATGTTTTGGACACAGTTTGCTAATAATAACAGTTTGCTTATGAGTTTAGCGATTCTGTGTATTTTGAGTGTCTGAGCACAGAGTCACTCATTAACTTTCATGGCAATTTATCAAATAGTTAAAGGTATTTCATTCTGGACCAAAGTAGGGTACCAACAAACCAATACTACCATCCCTAAAGCACTGATAGGCCAAAAGTCGTATTTTCTAATTTAATGTTCACTGTGAGCCTGAGCTGAAGGGAATATTTTAACTGTTGAAATGATGAGTGTGTTATGAGCTGCAGGACTGCACTTCATTTGCTTTGTGGTGGAGTATTCCAATATAAGTACGTATGTGCCATTACTCAAAGTCACTGTGCTCATTTGATTACTCCTGTGTGACAGATGGGGCCTCTGTGGTAAACAGGAGCTATTATTTATGGAAATGACTTCATGGGCAATTAGCAAGATGTGAGCGTGGGCTGATAGTCATCAAAATAATTTTATTTTCTGATTCAGAGTAAACAATAATGTTTTTGCCTTTCTCCAAAAAAATACATGAACTTGAAGTGTCATTGCAGGCTCTCTGCAGACCACATGGATTGTTTTTGCCTTGAATTTTTCAAAATGATATCGGCGGTCTCTGTAGATATTATGTCCAACTGCACATCCATTTCTGAGCTACTTGCCTGGAATATTAAATCAGTACTTCACAGCTAATCAACAAAATGTAGGCTAAAGTGTGAGAAATTCAACAGAAAAATGGAAATTGGAGCACTAAAAACCATAATGGAGAACTAAAAGGTGATTATACTAAGTATGTTTTGATAATTCGCATGAGGCTTTTGCCTATAAAGCTAGCTCAGTTTAGAAGTGTCAGCATATCTCTTATCTGGATAATCAGTTGAAAAATTTGGTTCAAACACATGTGCACCCGGCATGGCAATCTCTATTTAAATGTAGCTGTTTCATAGACAAGTATTGTTGTATTCTTGGAACACACAACGACTCATATCTGCTGATTGTCCTCAAATTGCATGTTTGAATCCAAACTGATGTCATTGTTCCTGCAATAGATCCAAAAGCCTGCAAACTGCATATTGAGAAAACAGCAGGACATTTACACAGTAATGTAATCTAACAGGATAGGTCATCACAAGTCAGTGAGGCATGTATAGCAGTATAGATCATCCTCCACTAGCATGTTATTTAATTTCTAAATGTGCTTTAGTCACAGTGGACAGAAAGATTATCATTTGTCTGCCTCTAATGGTCAGATTGATATTTAAATATATGTAGAGTTATAAACCCTGTTTGTGAGGGTAACATTTGTTTTAAAGAAACAGCCAGCTGGCCGCCTATCACGCTAATTTAAAACATGTTTTAAACATACCGGAGGACTTCAATCGCGTCCAGTGTGGAGACTAACAGAGCCAAGTCGTCACTCCACTGCAGTCTGATTCTGATAATTACCATCTGCTTTTGCAAAAGGAGTTTGGCTAAGATTAGGATACCACTTCAATATCGCTATAAATGTCTTCTTGCAATTTACTGCCTGGTTTGAAGGTCTTTCATACCCTCCAGTTTTAAATATATACTTTGTTCAAGGTCTGATTGTCAGACACTCTTTCCTTGTCTTGAAAGGTTTAAACTTTAGTTTCCTTTTTGTCAGAAAACCGCTTTGCTCATTTTGAATTCAGTCAATTATAATGGTTCAAGTGATGACCAGCTTTTATGGCAAAAAAACAATCAAAAATAACTTTTTTCATTGTTGTTTTATCTGCCATTTATATTCACGATAAATTAATACATTTAGTCTAACTAAAAAAAGGCCAAACACGCCCTATATCTAAGGTGACAAGGTGTCCAACCAACAGTCCGACATATACAAACGCTTCTTAAGCATCCTCCACCTAAGATGTCTGTCCATCCATATACCCATATGTTCCAAAATATTGTCATTTTGCAAATTGACCACTAAATATAGTGCAAAGAATGAGAAAAGGGATAGATTTGAGGTGTTATTTTTGCATTAATCCTAATATGTTTAATTTAATCCTAAAAGTCTTACAGGATTAAAGAGACGCAAAAACAATGCAAATTTGTTAAGTAAAACCAAAAACAAGCAATATGAGCTCCATCCTCCCCTAGTTACCAGCTATATAGTGTGCTACAGACATGCAAATCCAGAGATCAGCCATAATAAGTTTAAAGTAATCAAACCACAGCTGTGATTTCAGATCTGGAGTAGGATAAACTCCCTGTTACACTCAGGCTGTTATGATAACGATCAGATGATTATGTTTACATTAAAAACCTATAATGCCTGTTTTGTGGATGCCCAAGATAAGTTAATTATGTTGCTGTATTTTACAGTGCTGATAGTTCCTGTGAGAATCCTCAGCTCACCATGTCCGTGTGTGAAATGGAAGCACACTCCAGTCATTTGGTAGCTCTAATTAATACAGTATATTAAATTGCAAAGGCAACAAAGCAGACGAGCAATCCAGGTTGTATCGGTCCACTGCTATTACATATAATTTCTCTCTAAACAAATTGTAACAGCTGGAGTGTAAAGAGGGAACAATTAGAAAAAAAGATATACTACTAGATCTGTTAACATACTAGTAGTACTATTAAAACGATTGATTAGCTGATCAACAGAAAATGAATTAATCTATCATTTAAGACTAATATGCCAAACATTAAATGTCAGACTTTGCTCCTTTTTCTTGTATTATTGTAAAACTAAGGATTTGGGGTTTTGAACTGTTGGTTGTACAAAACAAGCTATTTCAATATATCACTTTGGCTTCTGGGAAATGCATTGATTTAGGCTATGATTAAATGATTCAATGATCATGCACACAACTAGTAGTCGAAGAGCAGATTTTGCCATACAAATCAATTTTAATTGAATCTGATGTTTTGTAAACCAAACAATTAATCAAGAAAATGACTGACCCTGTAATCATTGATGAATATAATATTTAGTTGCAGCCCTAGTAACACATTTAAAGCTATATTGTCATAACGTCTGACCTGAAAACAACATACAGTACCACTGCTGCTGCTACTACTGTAATAGTGTACCATTAAAGCTGTACTGTCACTAGTTTTCTCCAAAATAGCTAATGTCGAATCTGTTCAAATCTACGCCTAATTAACAATGTCTTGGGTGTTCTTTTATTTATGGAGAAAGGGACAACGGAAAGAGAGAGTCCTTGGAGAAGCATGGCGACATGATTAATATAAATGTATTTCTTTCATCATACCGCCACAGCAGTGAGGGAGTAGAGGCAGCTTGGAGGCTCAGCTTGGGTCGGCGTGTTGCCCGTTGCCTGTGTCCCACACTGGGCGTACCCAGTGTGGCCCTGGCACTGCCAACGAGGCCTCGTAGTTCCTGGAGGAATTTGGGCCCCCTGTAGTGTTAAAGAGAAAAAAAGGAGAGACATGGTGAAGTTTGCGTGCATGAAATCCCTCCTTTAAAAACTGCCTTTATGAACCACTATTAGGCATGCAGCTGTTCTAGTGTCCAATTTTAAAATGATGTAGTTTTGAGCCACTCCCTGGTGTGAATGTGTGATGGTAAAGCAATGCAATAAAAAAGAGAAAAACTATAAAATAATGTTCAAAATCATGAAGTCCGGAGGAAGAGACAGCATTTGTAGAAGAGCTGAGACCAAACTACTGAATTTCAGCCTCAGTGGTCGTGGATGACCGTCCAGTTTCTTTGATTTTCACTATAACAATATATAATTCCTGCACCACTTTGTAAACGAACATGAAAGTAACACAGGAGGAACTTATTTACATTGTTATATTGATAAAAAAAGCACCCAAGATTTATTATGTTAAAACATTGAAATGATTTAAATTACACTGATAGCAGGCTATATGATTTAGCATTGTCTTGGTACTGCAAGGTAAAGGTAATACGGATAAACACAAGACATAACCTTTGAAAGAAGAAGAAAATGGATGTTCTTTGACGAACAATATTTCTAAAATGAGGAAAGGAAAATGCCAGAGCACATATAGCAGATAATAAAGATACAAGCCAGCTTTTCTTTGTCTTCTCCAGTGACAAATACAGTGAAATGACAGGTTCAGTCTCCTTATCCTATATTGCAAAACCACCTACTTCCACCTTTGGATGAAACAAGAGTTTGCTTCAAAATCCCTTAGATGTATTCCGGGACAACAATGTCCTCTTAGGCAGTGTTCAAAACAAATACAAACACATCTCACCTGAAATGTCACTTTCTGACAAGGGGAATATATACAGTTAGGGAATAACTTTTTCAAAAATAGTTCAATGAGTTAGACATCCCATGCCTGCTGTTAGTTTTTCATAATATTAAGACTTACATTTAAACTCCTGTTCCCCCCTCCTTCTGTTCTTTTCCTTCCTCTCGGGTCTTGTCAGCACAATTTCATGGTTTGTTAACCATAGTTATTTTCTCTCAGGGTCGCTGGTAAGAAGGAAGGAAGGGGAGACAATATGGAATGTTTGTTGCTCTGTATAACTGATGGTGAAGTACCTCGCTCTTAATTTTGCGCAGTGTAATAAGAGTTCATTGCTGCAAAATTGTGAGTTCACTACTTGGGCCTTCTGTCAAAAAATGATAGCTTCCCATTGAATACACACAGTATTACTCACTCTACAGTAAGCCAAGGATAGATTGATGTGAATGAATTTCTTCTTCACAATGAGGTGAATATTGAATTATTTCCATTATTCAGGGACTCGTAAATTATTTCCATTTTTATATTTTCAGGGAAAGGCTAGGTGTTGCTTTGGAACAAACTAAAGTAGCTCTCTTAGATGCAGACAAATTGTTTTGGGGGAAGAAACCCTGAAAAGCAGAAGAGATGATGCATTTGTTCCTGGAGTGATACTGTAGACAGCATGACTTCAAAACAGTGTTTCCCATAACCTCTTTATTTTTTCAAAGTTTAGACACTGGAAAGTGAGTGAGTCAGCTGTAATATTCTTATCTTACTTTGATTGTTTGAGAAAGTAGTGTTTAATGCATTTGATTAGCAAAAAGATGAATGATTGGAGAATGCCCATGCTGCTTTATTCCCTGCTATTCATTATTATAATTATAATTATTAACTAGATTCTGATTCAGGGAAATGATGCTAGTCCTTCCATGCTGTCATTTAATATTCATATTCAATTATACATTCCAATAAGATAACTAGTAGTAATGTGGAAAGCTTATCTTTCCATTCATGAATTTATTGGACATTTTATCTATTTTTGCTATAAATGCTGTGAAAGAACAAGCCTGCAGTATGTGTTTGGCTGTGTGTTGTTATGTCAAGTCTTGTGCCGTGGTTACACTTGTCTTTTCAATACAACTTTTGTCATCCGATCATGCCAGAGAGTGCATTAACTCTCAAGTCTCTACGATCTGAGATTGGAACTTTGCTCGCATTGGGATCAGATCAGCCAGTCCACATGCCAAAGAGAAGAGGAAAACCAGGGCTGGAGCACAGCTGAGATGCACAGTCAGAGTCGTGTTACGATACGATATCAATAAAAAACTGCAGGGGACTTTAATTGTGGAGAATTTATAGGAAATTAAATGTGTTAATCCACCATTTTACAGCTGCTCCTTTGACCACAAAATATATCCGATCACTATCTGATGAGACAGGTTGCATTGAAGCATCAAGTGTGGACACCACATGCAAACACAGCTCAGTCCCGATCTGGCGCATCCGATTACAAAAGTCTTAATGAAAAGTGTAACCACAGCCTGGGAGTTTGTGTTTCTGAACATAAATTCACCCATGTGTGCACTAAACAGATGCTTCAGGCTTCAGACAGGGTACTGTGCAGCTCCGCTGTGTGCTTGACAGAACATCCCGTTCTACTCCGCATTGCCAGCACTTGAAGGTTGGCCAGGCCGGCCTCATCTGCTGCCCCAACATCTTGTTAGAACCCAGAAGGTAACACAATTGCATAATCAGCTGCTAATGCTTCTAAAAACAACACAGACAGCTTGTGGGTCAGAAGTAGGAGGGCTGAGAATTGACAGGTAGACAGCATGCATGTATCTATAAACACATTATATTGTAATGTCGGTTTGTTGTATTCGGCAGCTTCGTGCTTGAGGCCTTCTTCGTGAAGGTCACATCCGAGGTTTCTACACAAAGCAAGCAAGAGTTGATGGAGCTGCATTATTGGCACATGGCTCATTTATTGTCATTGTACACCAGTTTGACGTCCCATTTTGCTATAAAAACAGACACACTAAAATCATAATACTATCTTTTATGGTGGAGGGTTGAGGATGAATTTAGGAGTCTCACAACCTGATGAAAGACGCTGCTCAGAAGTGTGTCAGTACGGCAACGGATCTTTCTGTAAGCAAGCCATACGGCAACAGGGTGAACACGCTGTGGCTGGGAGACATATTGTATTTTAATATCCTTTGGGCTAGCTGCAGGCACCTCTTGTCCCTGATGCTCTTTAGATTGGTACCAATTATGTTCTGGGCAGTTTTAGTCACCTGCTGTAGAGCCATCCTGTCCTGGGTCGGGCACATCCCATGCAAGTTTGTAATGTTTCCAATCAGGATGCTTTCTATTGCTCCTCTGTGAAGGTTTTGTCTTCTTAAGTTTACATAAGAAATACAGCCGTTTATGAGCTTTTTTCACCAGGACGGAGATGTGTGACGACCATGCCAGGTTGTCATGAGCTACATTTTAATTTAATAAACGAGTGCAAGCCATGCTAGCAGTTGGTGTGCAAAATACCACCTACCCCATATACAACAGCACCACCAGTGGCAGAAGGCCTTACTAGAAATAACCAGGTTTTCTATGGCAATATAAGAGGAAACACCACAACAATATTGGTGATGGTAAAGTATTGTATTTTATTTCAGAATTTCCACCCCTACCACTAAAATATATTAGTTTGCATACTAAACTCAGTTTTGAGGGAGCTGTTAATGAACAACATGCAATGCAACAGGAGCAACTTATATCTCAGAAAGTAAAAGTAAACACACCTTATTACCTTAAGGAAATATAATATCATATATTATAACACTATATGTCATAATATAGTGTGTCGAAAAAAGTTATAAAAACGTCATAGTATTGTATGTCAAAAAAAGTAATAGCATGTTGAAAAAAAGTCATAGTATGGTCTGTTGAAAAAAGCCATACAATGCTAATAGCACTACTAATAGCAGAACAATGAGAATAGTATAGTATGTCAAAAAGAATTTATAGTATGGTATGTCGAAAAAAGTCACAGTATAAAATGTTGAAAAAAGTTATTAAAAAGTCATAGTATAGTTAGGTGAAAGTCAAACTATAGTGTGTCGAATAAAGTCATGGTATAGTACGAAAAAGTTACTAAAAATACATCGTGTATTAATTCAAAAAGAGTCATATCGTAGCATGTCGAGAAAACATGACAAGTCATAGTATAGTACGTCAAAATGTGTCAGTTTGTCGAAAAAAGTGAATACAAGTCATCTAATTCAAAAACTTTATCACATACCTATTATTAATATGACAATTTAAGTTTTCTTTAGATATCACAGTTATAGGCATTAGCGGTATATCGGACAACCCTTCATGATAGTGAATTGAACTTTAAAAACACACTGTTTTGCTCTGGTATTTTTGACTGGCTTGAAAACAATGTTTTAAATGCTGTTCCTTTGTCCTTGATCACTGGGCAGTTGAAATTGTGTGTTTTTAAATGAAGTAATACTTGAACCAGATCTCCATGACACGCCTATTATTCCCTGTAAAACTGCTGCCCTGGTTGGGACAGCTGTGGCAGAGAGATAGCGATGGCTCTTCCCCCGTCCTTACACATTGACGGAAGGTCTTGCCAAGTCAGACAGCCGTCCCACAGACGCCGACGTCTCGTCCGTGTTTCAGCCGCTCTGCTCGGCTTGTCGGGGGCTGTGGCAGCAGCTGAGGGAAAAGCAGGGGGAGCGGATTATCTCTAGCGTTTGTCCTTCACTATCAGTCTCAGGTGCATTCAAATAGACTGTGATCCTCCCATTTATGTCTCCAGGCGAGCTCACGTGTACAAATTGTGCCCTTCACTTTAGCCCGTCTTTTAATTATCACACCTTTGCTTAAGGGAAGAATAGTCCTGCACTGCAGAAGAGCGCTGCAGGCCTCAATTTGGGTCACATTTGCCCTTAATATTTAACACTTTTATATTAGTCCTTTTTTTTAAGGAGATGGTAAGATTAATGTACATTTAAGTACCATTTTTTAAAATGACTGTGAAATGTCAATCCTGTCAATAATGAATGCTGATTTAAAGCAAATGAAAAATCACTTCACGCTATCAAACTGAAATTAGGATTCAGATGACAGCAGGTAGAATCAAATCATTTGGGGAGGAAGGCATTACATTTTGCTTTGTTGGCCTGACACCATGAGAGAGGTGCAATGGCTGAACTGCATTAGTCATTTTCTCATTGTGATTGCAGGAACAACCCTGAGACATCCCCCTTCAATTAAATCTGTAATGAGTTTCCTGGAAGAAGATATAAGCAGCAAATAAGTAGTTTCTTTCCTTTTTGTTAATCACTGCATGTTGTATCCTTCGAACTGTATGTAGCAACCTGCTGTAAAATAAACTTTGTGGAAAACAGAAAACTTTGTGGAAAACAGTATGGAAGCAAACAAAAAAACAACACACACAATTAGGATTGTTTTAAATGTACAAAGTTGCACAGGTCTTTTTATCAGTATTTGAAAATATCCAACAATGAAAGTTAAATCAAACAGTAAGAATAAGTAATAATAATTATTATCAGCGATAACTAGACTTAAAAGTCAGAACATTTTAGTTTTTTTTTTTAAAACTGAAACACCTGAGGGAAGCAAATCAAAAGAGAACCCAGAAAAAAATAACCACTGAAGTTTAAAAAAAAAAAAAGAAGAAGAAAAGACCACAAATTAAAATCAAGACAAGCTCATACAGGGGTCATTCACTTCATCTGTATGTACAGCACATTCGCTCCACAACTGTGCAGGACAGCGGTGATGAATAGAACCGTGACGAAAATGAAATCTCTCCACTCGCGGGCTCATAGCCTCTAGCGTCAGTATTGGCAGCTGTATGGATTCACATGTAAAGGCAGGGTGAAGCAGAAAAACTACAACAGAAACAGGAAAACCCATTTGGAGCTGGGCGCAAACGTGTTCTTTTCCCTTTATGCTTGTTTTACAGCCACAGAACTGACAGCACTCCATTTGTTACTTTGATCTGAAAGGCTGAGAGGACTGAGAAAGCTTTGTCCTATTCACACAATAACCCAAGCATACAGTGGAAACTCAACCCAACAGCATTCTTTTTTTTAAATTGTCCCTGGATGCATAAGACACTGCCACTTTCCTGACACCTCCGAACTTTTAAGAAATTCATTCAAGCTTGTTTCAGTAAGAAACATGACATCAACATTAGTTTGGAGGTGAATTTGAGGATCACATTTTGTGTTTGTCTGTACATTAATCAATATTCATTACAGTTTAAGCCTCGTTGTAAATTTTTACTTTCGGGTCAAAACTCACCAAAAACACATTACTTGGAAAGAGGGAAATAGAAATGCAAAGAAACCTTTGGTCAAAGAGTGTACTCACAAAGGAAAAGATGCAATGACGATATAAGGAAATCATTCATCACTTAAGATTAACGAAACAACAAACTCAAAGAGCAAAACTCAAGTGGTCTTCAATACGTTTCTCTCTCTTTCTAACAATATGGCCCATAGTTCAACCCTCCTCCCACTACATTTGGGTCTGCAAGTTATACTGGTTTCCTCACAGAGGAAAGAAGGAAAGAAAAAGGTGCTCTTTTCATGAAAGTCATGTTTGTCTTGATTGTTCACAAAAAAAGAAAAGAATTGCCAGCAGGAAGTAACCCCGGCGAAAAGGATATACAATCACAGCGTAAAACGACGGCGTCCTTTACTGGAAACAAATTGAGAGTCCATAACACGCTCCTGAAAAGACTCTGAACCTGCATTAACTTGGTGTTTCGTCATATTTGTGTGACTCTGTGTGTACACACGAGCTGTGCCAACGTGTCCGTCTCGGCTGTTGGTAGTGTTCAGTCTTATTCGGAGACGGTCTTATCCTGTGTCGCTTCGTCCTGCATGCAGCTCCTGCGGATGATGGGCAGCGGATGGGCTTCTGTGTTAAAGACCCAGTCCTCCAGAGGCAGAAGGTCGTCATCGGAGAAGAGCAGGTACAGATACCTGAGCACACGGGAAAAACAATTTCACAGTTTAATTTAATCCAAACATAGGCTCGTTGAACACCTTACTTCTGCTTTCTGTGGTTCCAACAGAGTGACACCTCTTCACTCTCGAGGATTGCATACCTCATTTAAACCTTCATTCATATAAAATCAATAATTTTAGCTTTAATTAACTAATGTGAATAGGACCTTCAGTATTTGGGATGTACATGTCTTTGGCATGTATATTCACAACCACGTTTCTAATCAGCTTATTTTACTTTTATGCGCGACGGACTTCAGACGGAGAGAGTATCGCTGTGGCAGCAGAGCAGTGGGTTGAAAGGAAAGATAACTAAATGTAGCTTTACGTCCTCTTTTTCTAAATTCAGACTAAACTAAAACTCACTTAAAGTATAAATTAGATGGTTTCTGGCAGTGAACATTTTGAATATTTCTAAGATTTAGATTTGTGCTGTAAGAAAAAGCTGCGCTCTCACTACAGGAAGCAGTGTCTTGTACCACTAATACAGTTAAAAGAAGTGGGCCATATGGTTTGAGGGGAAACCTAATTACTGTCCTGCTGCAAGAATATGTGCATCAGCAGTAACCAGTTACTGCAGTGCATGAAATTACGATCTACTTTTTGTGTAACCTGAACACTCTGAACATACTGCCCCATGTAAAAAATGCTGACACACAACCTTTCTCAACAGGATTGTTCTGGTAGAAAAGACAAAAGAGACCAAGCATTTTCTCAAGTTAAAAAAAAGTAATCTTATTTATCTATTACAGCTTGCTGTATCTTCACATTTAAAGAATAAGGGCAGATATATTCTGTATTGTTCTCACAGCCAAACTCCAAAAACAAAACCAACCATTAATTGATTCTACGAACTAATGCGTCAACCATTTTGCAACCAAAACAGGATGAAGATAGTACTTTTGTTTTCCCCAACAGCTATCGGTAGCTATCCCCACCTACCAAAGACTTTTCATTTCATGTTCTTTACAGTTACTATCCGCAGTAGCTTAAATGGCGGACGGTGGAACGACCGAAGAAACTAGAAAACAATCTGCAGAGAGTCCTGTGTGGTGTAGTCATTTTGACATTGACCTGGTACAAAAATAATGCTTGCCTTGACATCTGTACTGTCTGTTGTCTGGGTTCTTTATTCTTTCTAAATTTCACTCTGTATTGTGATGTCACAGATATTAATGACTCTATATAGTGACTTTGCTGTCGTAAACATCACTGTTTCTGCTCTAGAAACATTTAGTTAAATCTATCATATTAATACATTTTAATCCTGTTCTGAATTTTCAAATAATATATTAACAAGCAATTATTTAGTAATGAAAAATAACCGATAAGAGTATCATTAAAGAACCAAACTGATAAGGAGTATTGATGAAGAGTAGGTTGATATTCTAACAATACCCATCCCTACTCCCCGTTGCTGGCTGGCTCCCATTTCTCTCATCCAGCCTCTTCCTTTTGCTCTCAAAGTGCACCAGAATCACGCATTGAACTTTAAAATGCACAGAAGTTAGGGTGGCAATATAAATAGCTCAGAGAAAACAATTACAATATATATTTTTTCCAATGCAGACCTAGTGATGTCATCGCTAATTCATTTGCATAAATCTTAGTGGTTGTGTCGATTGCAACGAGAGAGAGAGAGCGAGAGAGAGAGAGAGAGAGAGAGAGCGAGAGAGAGAGAGAGAGAGAGAGAGAGAGAGAGAGAGAGAGAGAGAGAGAGAGGGCCTGCTTATGGCAGAAGAGTAGAGAGACCCTGTGTTGTTGACAGAGGAACCGTGGACTGAATTACAATATAATATATTTGAATATATTTCTTCTTTTTTCCCTGATGGTCTGAATAAGTCACTAAATTAGTTGCTAGCAGTAGGCTCTCAGGAAGACGGAAAGCATTTCCGATTGTCTTTACGACAACAATGATATGGAGAAGTTCACCAGTAAAAGTTTAGCATTAAAATAAATTTAAAGTACCAAAAGTAAAACAGAATAAAGTGTGTGTGATTGGAATCCCCACAGATGACTCCTAAACACACTGAGTAGATTAAACAGATAAAAAGGTACAGATGAATCCGCAGCATTAAGAATTAGACCCTATTAACACTTTCTAAATCTATGATGGTTTATGCATGCAGATTGTAGAAATGCCAATTGCCACCGGAGATGTAGTGAGGAAACAGGACTTACTTGAGTGTCTCTGAGAGGAAGAAGCTCTGCTGCATGTTATCGTGGCTGGCCGTCAAGGTGTAAACGTCACGGATCCCGGAGAAGCCAGACTCCACTCTGCAGTGTTGCTCCAGGGCCTGACAGGAGGCAGAGGACAGGTTCAAATGTGAACATCTCAAAAAAACAGGACAAGGTAAAGACCACTCCTTGCAGTTGCCAGCTTGAGTGTACAAACTGAATCAATACTACTTCATCCATTTATTCATGTATATTTATTCACCCACTCAATCAGCTCTCACAGAATTGCCTTTTCTCTTCTGCACTGTGGCAGGACCATCTAGATGAAATCATACATGTAAAAGCCTATTCCTCTGATATATTATAGTGCATCAAGAGAAAACCTTTTACTCCAAAGGCAGTGTGTCAATGTAGACCTAAAGAAAGAGTAAATGATGGAACATGTCAAGCCCCTTCAGCCGGCTGCACAATTGAAGCCCAAGCAATGTTAAATCTGACAAGAGCTAATGGTGAGTGGCTGAGCTAGCCAAGCGGATTAGCACATTATCACCCCTGCTACAAAGGGCTGGCTTATATGTGCTAATTACCAAAGACCCCGATGTGTTAATGCTTGATGTTCATGAAGGGAAGCGTTGTGCACCACTTTCAACCTTTGTGCCCGATAATTAAAGGCCCGTCAAACTCGTCGGCCTGATCTCTCCACTTGTGTGCACACTAAATTAATGCTAAATCTATCATGCCAGCCCTCTACAGTTTACTACAGCTAATGTCCCGTCTATTGCCACATTAATAATGGTGCTCCCGACACAACCTTCACCTCCTGCCAGTGGGATTGCCTGATCTACAAGCTAATGTATAGTGCCACACAATATCAAGGAAGCTGGTTGGGGGTAATTGAGGGTGTTGAAGGGGCTTGACATAATAGGTGAGTACAATTTATAAAATCAGAGTCCAAGCTACTGCTGAGAGAGAAGTCTAGGGTATCAAATTACACTGTACTGTATCTCCCACTTAAAAAATAAGGTGACATTGTGAAATTAGTCTTTTTACCATACTGGTTTGAATATACGACAATATTTCGCTCTGGTTGTTACATCTGAAGGCAGCTCCCAGAGTCACTGAGGCACAAAACCCCCCTCAACCACCTTAAGGTGGAGATTCATTGAATATTCTGAAGTTGTCAGTATGTACATTTCTAGTCTTGGAATAAAATGTGGGGTTTACATTTTGTTTTAATGAAAAAACCTTTACCTAAAAAAGACCGTTATCTTTGGACTAAGAGTATCTCGGGGAAGCTTTGCCAACAGTACTAGTGTGATCAAATGTTTTATGTTCAAATGATGAAAAAATAAATAAAAATGCATTTTCAAAATGTCATATCCCCCCCAAAAAAGATCTTGTAGGCTCTATTGCAGTTTCTCACCTCAACAGCTTCCCAGCCCCACTCTCTGTACTTGGGGTCGTGGGTCAGTCTCCACATGTACATGTAGCTCTCGATGACTTCTGGTCGTAGGATGTAATATCTGTCGCTCAGCCTGGTCGCTGTTGCTTCTCCTCCACCGTCAAATCTGAACGCCTCAGGTCCCAGTTTGGTGGCTGACGGAGGCCAAAAAAAAAAAAGAAAAAACAGAAGAGATTATTATTCGGGTACATTTTCGACAGATAAGCAATCAATTTCTAAATCTAAAAATACCAGCACACTGAATGTTTTTCTTTCTTTTTTGCAAACAAACAAACATCACAGAGCAAAAAGACCATTCAATTATTGCTAGTTTCGAAAAAAAGGGTTGGCTAGTTGGTGGCTGAAAAGATGAGCAAAAAGGAAAACTGGTAAAAGCCATTAAGACTGGAAGACACAGCGGGTGGATCAGTTGCTTCAAGTCAATTCCAGGTACATTTTGTTTATACAGTCTAAAATCAAAAGTATGGCTCATAGGGCTTTACAATATGCTTTGACCCTCCATTCGGATAAGAAACAAAAGAACCATAGGAAGTGCAACAGAGCAGGGATCCGTCTTTCAGGATCTTTCTTTACATACAACATGTGATGTAGATACAGAGGAGTAGACAGAAGCAGCAGTAGCACAATTACTATATGGAGCCGACAGCTTTTCATGGTGGGAAATGTCAAACTGTTCCTGGAGTCTTTATTTACCTCATCCACATACAGAACTAAACCTCTATTTTTTTTAATAATGCCTATTTAAGAGACATACCTTTATTTCCCATTTTTTATACGTACATTTCACCTATTTTAGTAAAAAAGTGTCCTTGTTTTTCACATCTTTTCCTGTTTTTATTTGCTGTTATGTTTACATTACATTCAATATTTGTCTTATTTTTCTTTAATTAATCACTTTGTTTTTAACTTGATGTCTGCATTTCATGTTGTTGCTCTGTCATTTATCCGCTGTAGCCTTTCTACATCTACTCTCAACAGGTTCTATTAAGAGATGGACCAATACCGATACCAGCATCTGTGCTCGTGTACTCGTAAAACTACTCTGATACGACCACACCAGCTACTATTACGGCAATGAGGCAATAACCTCTCGTCAGTTGAGCCCAATAAGCCGCCCAGCTGCAACGATGATGCACAAACTGGTTAAATCCATAATTCATCACCAGCTGCAGTGCGTAAAACAGGCAGTCCTCAATAAATCTCCAGCGTATCAATTAGTTTAGCTGTGAGTTTGTGTGTCTAGCATAATCTATCAAGCTTCCCGCCAGTGTGCTGAAAACCTGGCTTAACGTTCGCGAGTGTCCGTTCGAGAGAGAGCGTGTGTGTGTGACAGTGAGTATGAAGTCAGCAGTTAAGTTACAGCTGTGAATGTAGCAGTGCAGTGTGCGTGTGTACAGTTTATTTAACAACTTCTCAAAACCTGTGAGGAGACGAGAGCGAACTGTGCCTTGCTTGTTAGCCAGCTGATGATTAAAGTGAAATGACCTTTAAGGTGGACCAGTGCTATTCTCTTTTAAGGGAGAAGATGCTAAATTAGAAGAGTTAAATTAAATGGATAACTATTAAAATCCCTACTGAAAACTATGCTCTTTGTATCAGGAAAACACAGTGTTGAATGTTGAAATGTCAGAAACAGCATCATGTCGGATATTGAAATTGTTAAGGTCAGAAAGTAAGGGTTATCTTACAAAACATGACACACAAAACAATAAAACATGTTTTCAAAGTTATTGTTAGAACTGTAATGGTATCATTAAGTACTCCTATCGGTGCTTGGTATTGGCAAGTACTCAAATGTAAGTACTTCTACTTGGTCTGAAAAAGTGGTTTCAGTTCAAGTTTTATAAAGATAAACTCACTCACTCACCAAAACACATTGTGTGTATCTTAGTGGTCTTGGTTTCACGTTGCAGATATGCGAGCCGACTAAAAACTACACATGACAAATCTACGTCCGGTCGCTGTCACCTAGTACATGAGCTACGTCTCCCGTCCTTTACATTTTCTCCCCCCCGAATTGTTTACGTCTATGTTTAGTAGCCTAACTTTTCTTCTTCTCTGTCTTTGCTAATGCATTGCTACACATGGTACCTTTAATTATTGTCTTGATGAAATTTATCAAAATGCACACCTCCACTGCACCAACTTAGCCGGCACAACTTCATAACTACGCCACACCTGTCCCTCCGCATTTCAGAGCCCCTCCTCTCCTTTTCATTACATACATCTGATTCCTGATCACACTTCACTGTTGGGCCGTTTCCTGCCTCCTGACAGCCTGTTTTGAACTTAGTAATTCTCTGTGCAGTTGGCGCTTGTGATTGGAATATTAAAACGCTAATTCAACAGAGGATCATCAGTAACTCACAGCGCAGACAACACGATGGATTTTTAACACAAGTTGATCAGACGAATAGTACGTCTGTGTCTAACACAATTTAGAAGTTTGTCTCAGGATTAGTTCGACCCGCTTTGGGAACTGAATAGAGATCTTTTATGCCAAAATACATTTTGGTAAGTATGTACATCTATGATTTATGATATATATTTATCATTGTATCTTTCATACCAACCAGTTTCCTAACCCACTTGCATGTTGTACATGATTAAATTTCCTCCGGCAAAATCCAGTTTACTGTGTTCTGTTAATTCCCCGCTGATCGTTAATGATTACAGATCAAATATATATTTGTTCCTATATTTGAACAGCAGTTAGAATAAGAGGTGATAGCCCTAAGTGATACATGCTTGTCAGTCTTTCAAATTGACTCTATTATACATCAGCTCATGCATATCAATAGTAGAAAAGCACGAAGCTTGGCTAATTAAAACTCTATTACCACCTTTTGTCTGAAACCAATAACATTTTCCTCTTCCTGCTGCTTCCCATGAGACCTCCATTTTTCAGCATCAGTCTGTTTGCTGTGAAGGTGGCAGACATCCAGAGCAGCAGCAGGAGGAGAGTCTTCAAGGTATCCTTATTGAAGACAAAGCTAAATAGCCGCCACTTTACGCACATGCAATAGCAAATCTCTCTTCTCTCTCTCTCTCTCTCTCTTTTCTGCAGACAGCTAATCCAAGAGCTGCTAAGAACCCATCCAGTCCCTTTTAATGAGCAAAGAGAAACCTGGTGGATGACTATGAAAGAGAAGCCTTCTGGGTCTGCGGATCAGAAGTATTCCTAGCGTATCAAGGAACCTGTTTAGTGATGAGTCACGTTATCTTACTGGAGAAGCGAAGGCGAGTGAACACTTGAGGATGAATCCTTACAGCCCAGCCGTCAGTGGAGGGGGGGTGAAAAAAGAAGCTTGAAATTAGCAGAGGAGATTATTGTCAGGGCCAAGACAGATGCCAGGGAAGAGAAGAGATCAAACAGCAGCCTTTCCAAAAAAATGAAGTCAGGCTTGTTGCTGGCAACTTTCCTCTCCTTTTTCACTCTCTATTGCATTTTTCTCCGGGGTAACTCCTCCACTCTCCCTCATTTATAGGTTGGAGCCGCAGTAAGATTGCCTGTGGACTCAGTTTTTATTATTCTTCAATACTTTATCTCCATTTTCTCTCCTAGTCTCTTTTCTTTTCATTCTTTCTCCTGAATTATAACAAAATGTGATTATCAGTATCTAACACACTTCGAGACACCTCTGTGTCGGCTGTTGCTGCCTACAGCTGTGAGACGTTGGAGAATAATCAAGGACTGTGATTTTTTCGCAGCTCCTTATTAGGCCCTTTGTCTCTCCGTTGAGGTGAAGCCACCGAGAGCGATTCTCATTTTCAGTCAGGGCAAAATTGAAACGCCCGAGGCCTTTTTAATTTACAATATTGGACTCCTACACTTGTAATTTTCTTACTCTGAATGCCACCATAACCTCTCTTAAGAAAGAAAGATAAGGCGAACCACAACAGTGATCGAGCATACGCTTATTTCTTATAATAGCCAATGAATTGGATCCAAAGAGTATGAACACCAAGTAGAAATTACTGACGAGTTCACATTTCGAATGATGGGAAGCAAGAAGTTTTAAGAAAGATAAACACTAACCAGTAAGGTGGAAAATGTATTATTTTGAGATGCTATAATGTTGCATGCTGGTAGCCGACTGCAATGTGTCTATTTGCCACTGAACCTAGTGAGAAGTCCTCCAAAGGAAGCATATAACCGGGTACGGGCTGGACTCAGGTCTCTATTTTATTTTTTAACACTTCGAACCAAATTGTGTGGCAATATTGAATCCTGAATCCTAAGCATGTGCAGAAGTCTATCTTGAAAACATTTTTATACGACTATAGGTAAGGTGTGAGAATTAAAAAAAAAACGATCTTTCAATTTGACGTGGTACATTTATATTTAAAACTAAATGAGCAGCAAGAGTCACTCATCGGCTGCCTTCCTCCTGTACGACATTGCGCCTCCTGAACTGAACTATAGTCCAGCCTCTCCAAGCTTGAGTATCCCTCTTCAGCATTCCTGGCATTTCCACTCACCTGAGCGAGTGTAGCTCTCGTGGCATGTGTGTGTGATCTCAGCAGCCAGGTCCAGGAAGTGTTGCCTCTTCTCCGGCGCCCCATCGTCAGCCCCGATGCCGATCATGCCCCCTGAGAAGCAGGCCAGGTGACCCATCTTGTGGTCCAGGATTCCTCCCCTCCACTCGGCCATGTAGGTGAGACCACCGGGGGACTTTTGCACCAGATTAGCTTCAATCGCCTGCAGCAACACAAGGTCAGGACTATTTAAACCAGCATTAACTTAAGGCTACAGAATGTGTATTTTACTGTGAACTGAATAGGATTACGCAGCTGTGGCAGCTTGTGCTAAATGAACCCAAGCAACAACCACCACCCTTTTTGATCTGACGGACGCAACTTCCCAAATGGAGTATCTATAGACGTTGTTTTCTATAAAGGTCTGTATATAAGTACAATCTTCAAACAGGGAGAGAAGTCCAACACGGCTGCTACACTGTAAACGTCTGCATTTATATTTTAAATGATGTATATGTTGTATAACAGTACGACAAACCTCTGAGGGATTTTATCTGATACCCTGAAGAGGTCCAGTACAGATTATTTAATAAATGATCAAAAGACAGATGGACGAGGCGGAGAAAATCGAAGGGAGAAAAAAACTTTTTTACATTTCTGCCTTTTTGCAACCGTGCTTCCTGTCAGCACTTTATGTTTTATAACAGTTAGAAGGACATCTCATCAGATAATTTCTGAACAATTTATCATTCTCTCTCTCTTGAACAGATTTGTCTTTCTCTCATCGCTGTCTCATCTATTCCATGCTCATTTTGCATTTGAATACAGGATTGTGTTATTCAGCAGCAACACCTCACCTCAAGTGATTAAAAGTGTAAATTCTCTCTCTAATCTCAGGTCTAATCGTTCATTATTATTTTCTAACAGCTCTTTTAGGATGTGCTTGGGAAAACAAAATGAGGAAATTAAGAAATCCTCTTTTAGATTTGCAATTGGTTTGTGGAGTGGGACATTTTAATTTCAAATTACTTGGTGACGGTGACAATCAGTACTGTAGTATGTCGTTTTTTTTTTTATCCTTTACGTAACAATTCCCTCCAACCACAGCTGTATGAGACAAACCGTTGATGCTAAATGAGGGTTGATAAAGATGAAACATGCTGAGGACAAAACACACGTGTATACTATGAAAGCTTATAAACACCATGTTCTCAGAAAAAAAAAAAAATTCTTGAGGGATGATAATTTACTGCTAATTAGCAGTTGTTAGCAGTAATCATGGCATAGACTAATTGGAAAATGTTCTCACATTCAACACTGTGTTTTAATTAGTAATCTACTTTTATACGAATGCCAAAGATAATGAGTTGTGCCGCGCCTTCACCTTAGATCGCTCTACAAAAACACAGTATATAACTTAATCTGATAGCACGGGGGTCCCTGGCCATTTAAAAGCCAAGTCACAGGAGAGGACAGTCTGGAATTAGCAGTTATGCCTCTGGCTTGACCCTCCGATGAGAACTGAGGAAATCTCAATGGCAATTTTAGGTTATTGTCTGTGATACAGTAATTGTAGCCGGAGGGAATGCGCTTTACTCTGACACTATCTCCATTAAAGACGAAAACAGATGGATTCTGATGGGTTTTTCTTTTTGTGCATATGTACACTGTGCAGTGGGTTCATGTGCACAGACTTTTTTTCTGCAGGTAGTTGGAGTGCTGCAATTTTACATGACCGTTATATAAATACATGAATCAGTTGCCGTATAATCCCATTAAGCAGTAACAGGAAGCTTTCCTGTTCGATATCATCTTCCTTTCTTTGCCCTATGACCGTTCCACTGAGAGCATCTCTGTCACAAAAGTACTCCCGCTGTATATAATCACGGTATGGTGCTTTGAATAAAAGCAGCCATTACCGCCCTACATCCGCTTCTAAATCGGATCCACTGATTGTCAGTAGGAGAGAGAATCATCTAATCATCTATGCATAAAAAAGACCTCTGGTTTTGAGTGACAAGAGGACACTTTGCTTTGCACTATCACTCCATTATTTCTTTAAGTGCAGTACAAACACTTTCAGACATTGGTATGTAAATGGGATGGCAATTCAACATGTCACTTTTGCTTAAAAGTCATGACAGCACTGTTAATGGGTTGTAAGACTTACAACACAGTACAAGTCTGAATTTTATGCCGTCATAACCAAATGACTTCAGCAGCACAGGATTAAGATTAATATGCCCAAAGAGCGATTAAATGCATGTCTGTTTTCACCCCCCCCTCACAGAGTAACTCTAAACATACAGCATGTGAGAAACCCAACTTAATGTTGTGCCATGTATTGCCTGCCCGTGTGTCAGGTTTAATAAAACAGGCAGCTCTCTAATAATAAGATTTGTGTCAAATGACATATAATTGATGAGACATTTTATTATCACTCTGAGAGAAGGGGAGGGCGACCCTCATCGATCAAGCTTCCAGCAGTCACACTCATGATGGTCACTAATTAAGTCTTCAACTGCAAAAAAATCATCTTTAATGCAGCCTTTGTGAGGACAAGGAACACATTTCTACCTTCTTATTTTTCTTTTTAACTCAACGATCTCTGTGGCACCACGAGCCAAACATCAAGAAAACGTTGTGGCTCTTTTTTATTAAAGTCTGAATGAAGCCATTAAGGAATATTTCAGTTACTGACTATGTTCTCTGTCTGAATGAAAAAAAACACAATCACCTTAACAGATGAATGAAGCCAGGCTTCAACTATCCCCTAAAAACTTTAAGCAATGTACCTGCTGCCCGTTTTGTCTAGCTGTTTGTATTGAGTGTAAAGCACTTTGTACACTTTGTTTGATTGCAGGCTTATGCAAATGACTGTAACTATTATCATTTCATCTAATGGAGCCGTGCATAAGCGTGAAATGTAATATTTAAATTTCCATACCTCCAACGCGCCGTAGTACATTTTCTTTGCGTCCTCGTCCGTCTTGTCAGACATCAGATATGATTTGATCAGATACTCGTAGAAACTATCCCCGAGGCCACCGATGGAAACGTGATCTAAGAACGGGAACAGGAGGAAAACGGATCTGTGTGAAAATATTCAGCAGGGTCACATACAGGTCTGTATTCAGGTTATCTGCAAAATGCAAATGTTTTCGTATGCAATCAGGCTGTTGGGAGACACACTTTTAAACTTTTAAAGTGGTGATTTTTAGCTAAATCAAAAATGTATGAATAAATAATTTTCATCGGTTAATTAAAACATCCATCCATCCATTTATTGCCACTTATCCAGGTTGCAATATTTTAATGAATTATCCTATTATAAATACTGCTGGGAAACACCCAATAAATATGATCTAGTATAAATAAATTCTAGGCCATATCGTTCTGGTTTCCCATAATACTTTCACACTGGCCGGTATAATGGGGGGAAACAGGTATTAAAATGCGCCCGATGTCGTATTAAAAGGGTCCCAACAACCCAACGCTATCTGACTAACATATGTCATAGTGTTAGAATATCCAAAATAAACTGCATTTTCTACATTTTGTCATTCGTTTAGGGCTTTTGTGGTTAATTCGAGGCATGCATGATCAAGTTACATGAACCCACATGCTCTCTGTTCACTGGTGGTAGAACATTTTTAATTATGTAAAACACTTAAAGCTTGTGAGTGGTAAGTATAAGTCCATGTTCAAAGTCATAAAGATGAATATGATATTGCAGTGGAGGCGTGCATACTACAAGTCTTCATCCATCCACTCATGCTCTTTGAATGCACACACACACGTTTGCTAACTCCCCCGCAAGGTTATCACAGTGCTGCTGTGTTTGTCCTTGACATAGACAGAAGAGGGTGAGCTGTGAAGCCAAGATTTCTTTTTTTCCCCCTTTGTTGAAATACGTATACACAGTTTTGCTTCTCTACACACTCACCCACAACAATTAGCCTCTGTAATCATCCAGATTAGCACTGTTTCAGTCCCAGCTTCGTCTTATCGCGTTCTTTTTTGCCCCCCCCCCCCCCAACTCCTTTCAGGTAAATCGGAAAGATCCAATTTCCTGAAGTAATTGAATTCATTATAATTTTAATAACCCAGAGCAATGGGAGTATATAGCCATTGCTATGAGGCTGATATTAAAAATGAAAGGAAGTAGACGGATGGGTGGGTGACATAGATGAGCAGCAATAAGAGCTTTGACACGTGAGGTGACTCAAGGTCTTTCAGCGGCGTGAAAGCCGAATGAAAGAGTCAGAAATGGGGAAAAATGGGAAATTACATTCAATGAACTCAAAGTATTTTACTCTAATCCCACATTTGGAAAATACAATTATTGAAATACTTACTAGGTAACAAGAATGACCTTCCCTGGGCAGCTCAGACAGTGATTTGTCACTTTCTTTTTGTTCTTTCTAATAATGCAAGAAAGCCGTTGACTTGTCCTTCATTACAAATTAAACTCTACAACCCAAATGCACTCATAATCTTACAATAATCTCCAGAATGAAGGTCCCGTATACAGCTGACACAGTACTTACGTTGGACCCAGTTGCCGCTGACTGGACTGAGGAAGTTGGGGTACAGGCCGTGGGGTTTTTCAATCTTGTTCAGTAGTTTTCTGATGTTCATCACCTGCAAAGACACCAGGGTACAATGAATATCAGAATACTACACTCCCAATCCATGGTCAAACTTCAGTAGAATAGTCCTGAAAAGTAACACTGGAAATGTACTGTATATATCAAACCTTCTCTGTGTAGATGGGATTCCTGGAGAGCTCTGAAAGATGGACAAATTCGAGATGAAGAGTCCCGAACTCAGCCAGGATGCTGCTCCCGGCTGAGGCCCAGCCCCAACTCCAACTGGTGCCACTGCAACAATAACCAAAGAAGTAGACTAAGTCTCATGGCTGTTACACACCGGCGTCTTCAAGGACAAACACTTTCATAAGATTACTGCATATGAGCAGTTTATTTAGAAAAACGAATCATCCTGTGACAGGTTTGATCAGTGTCTCTTCGCACTGTGTTTGTGTTCATGCCTTAAAAAATGCAGTGAGCAGAAGTATGTTCATTTTCTCTAAAGGTGGGCGAAACGGGAACCTGAGGCCACATAATAATGATCAACAAGCTTGTTAGTCAGGAGCACAGCTCACCTTTTAACCGTCATTACAGCAGGTAGTTCCTGATTTCAACAGATTTATAACAACCATTTTTGTTTTCTTTACTACTGAGTAATGCAACACAGTTACTTCTTGAAAGCAACCATGTTCACTCATTAAAATGATAAAAGTAAATATGTTTACAGTATGTAGAGTTGAAAATCTACAGGAGGGTGAGAAAAGTGTACTAGTTTGAATCTGAATTGAAAGTAAATGAATATGCAAAACGTAAAATAGAATAAAAGCACCAATAGTGCATGAATGCAGTCCGTACTGTAGATCTAACTGATTCATCTAAATACAGCACAATCTCCTGAATGCACTAGTGCTTCATGTGATCCTCCTGTATCAGCAGCAGTATTACTTTTGGTTTTAGAAGTGATTTTCTCTCAGTATTACACTGAACAAAGTTACAGAAAGTCGCCCATTCAGAGCGCCTCTCCTTCTGTCTGTGTTTAATGCATCATAACAGACAGGTCTTATTTTTTTATTCCCTTTTCAGATGGAAATCAATAATCTAATCTACTGCATGTCTCCAGAGATGTGCGTAATGCATTCCGTCCAAAGTTTATCGATCCATTTCAACATTCAGCTGTTGTTATTTGTGGTTTTCAGAGTTGGACAATGTATCATCCTCCTATACTCACTCTATCTTAACTGTGTGCAACAAAGCTGAAACAATTAGTTGATTAATCTATTAACATTTGACAGAACGTTAATCCTCCACAATTTTTGATGGTTCCAGCTTCTAAAATGTTGTTCTTTTCTGTGTATGATGTGATAGTTAACTGAATAAGTGATTACCCGCATCTACCAATAAAGCTCGGTTGCATAATGCATTTTAGAAACCTTTTTTGTCATATTTGTTAAAATTCTCTTTACAGCAATCAATAAATCAAATGTTCTGACATACAAAAATGTAAAAATTAAATTTGTTATGTGACAAAAATTAAATTTGTTATGTGACAAAAAAAGTAATGTCATGAACTGAAAACATTTTAAAGCTGTAAGACGAAAAACACAAACAACTCCCAGACCAGATAATGCTGCGGCAGCGACCTGTCAATCACAGTACGCCCGCCCTAAAGTCTACCCTGCTTTATGGCTATTTTACTCTAAATGGGACCATTATTTACTAAATGAACGTCATGCTGTATTGAAGACTTGAGATTGAGACCACAAACATGTCATAATGTTTTCTGAGGTAATAAATTAAGTGAGAAGTAGAGTCATGACTTCTATACCAGAGTCGCCGCCCCCTGATGGCCATTAGAAAGAATGCAAGTTTAAGGCACTTCGGCATTGCACTTACTTTTCAGACCCGGAGGTTGCCGCCTGCGTTAACCTCAACTTGAAACTTGCCAAGTTCTGTGATTTCACTGTGTAGCGACGGCTTAAAAAAAGTTACCCAGAAACTATGAACATCAAGGTCAGAAACATATTATAACATTCAGTTTTATTTCCTCAAGTCAGTGTGGGTAATATTACTCTGCAAATCTAATTCTCAGTTAATGTGTGGTCTCTGAGACGGTGCACTAATGCACGGCTGTGATTACTTGAGGCAGAATGTACCAGCAGAATGGCTTTACATATCCTCTAATAGATGCTGGAGACATCCGGTAATGAATTGAACTGAATTTGTAAGAAGGGAACACGTCGGAGGGAGATAAAAAAAGGTGGGAGGTGGGTGGTTGGTGGTTGGTGGTGTGTGAGAGAAAGAGTTTGCCACTCTGATGAATGCATCCATTAAAAGTTTGGGGGCTACATCATTAGTAGCTCTGGCTCGAGTCACATCTGATTCGTCCTTTAAGAAGAATCAATCTGAGAATCAAAGCGGAGGTGCAGGGTAGCGGGTGGTGTGCTTATGTGTGTTTGGAAAGGTGGAGGAGATGGGAGCACTCATTAATCTTTTCAGCCCTTTAAAAAACACACGCTCACACGCTTCCAAAGCTGTCAGAAATATAACGAGGTGTCGAAAATAATAAGAAATGCAAAAATCAATAACGCATGTCACGCATAATATGTTGGAGAAATTGGCATTTTTGTGCATCGTGACAGAAGAGCTAAAATAATTCAAGGGTTCGATGTTGAACACAATCGCACAGCAATACAACTGTGATCTTTCAGTTTTAAGCGCTCTCAGGACCATCTTCAGCATCTTAATATGGTTTTCCCACAAAAAATGCAAAAAATAAAACTCTGACAAGCTGCTGGAAGTACATCTGCTCTTTCTCCCTCATTGAGAAACTCTAGGTCTGGCCTCTCGCTGTCAAGCACCGCTGCTTAGGCTAGGTTGAGCAGGTGTGGTCGCAGAGCTCCGCAACCAGCGGGCAATCTCTCCATTACAAATTTAAGAAAATCTGTTCACTGTCAAATAAGAAAAATGAACCCAGAAACCCTCAGAATTAAGAAGCATGAACAAGAAAAAAATACTTCTAATCGTTTTTTCAGTAGATCTGGTTTCATCTTGTTGCCATCGGATGTATTGAACCAGACGAAGCGCAGACCTTAATGACACCTGCAGATGCTTGACGAATCACAATAACACAAACATGCAGGAAAAGACACCAAGTAATGCACAAGACTCCTTCACTTATATAAGAAAATACTTCCCATACGGAGTCAAAAGCACAGGCTGTGCAGCAGAACTGAACTCCCCTGTGTGCAGACTGCCTGCTTGTGTTCTGTTACACATTGCATATGCTCTTCTCAAGTGACGTGTGTGTGTGCGTGTGTGTGTGTATATAGAGTGCATATGCTTGTTTGTGTGTCTGCACAACACGTTGCTCCATGCACCCCACATGACCGCAGTATGGGCAGCCTGGTGCCTCCTGCCCATCTGTACCACAGGCCCATGTTGGTGATGTAGCAGGAATTAACTGTAGAAAAAGGTAATTAAATCTGCCAGCAGCTGTCCAGCTTGGCTGGCAACTGGTAGCAGGTGGATGACAGAGGCGCCAGGAAGTATTTTATAAAATAAGATTAGGCAATGAGAGGAGAAACTGGAGGATTTACAGACATCTAAAAACAGAGAAAAAAAAGACAGTTTGACAGTTTAAATCAGGCTAAATAACTTTGAAAAAAATCAAACATGGCTTTATGAGTGTACTATTTTAGATCCACTCGCATAACACTTCATCAAATGAATCATTAAGTGAACTTTTTGGGGCATGAAACAGAGGTAAAGTCAGGCTGTGGGTGTGTCAGCTAGCGATGCTAATTTGACTGTCACAGTCACTGACACAGAGCTGTTATCAGCATCACTTTGTCAGATTTTCCTGTCTCACTCTAAAATTGTTAAATCAGAAAACAAGAGGCACATTGCCAATCATGCTGAGGAGAATCAAACCCAATTCCAACCACGGGGAGATGCATGGTCAAATTGTTCTAAAAAGAAAATAGCTTGATGTTGTGTTGCGTGACCGCGGCATTAACAAGATTGTGTCGGTAAATATTTTTGATTAGAAGGGTAATGGGTTGGAACAGATTAAAAATTAAAACAACTCATTTAAATACAAGCAAATATTATTCATGTGATCCTCCAATGTATTTATGAACACAGATTAACTCTTATCCAAATATTATGGTCATTGTAAAGCTCAGCCTGCAGCTGTTCCATTGTCAATAAGCAGAGACTGGGGGCCTGTCTGTTAGAAGTATTCTTTTCATAATTCTCTTTTCTTCATGCCATCTCTTAGAAAATGTGGAGTAATTTCTGAAAATTCACGTCGAGCTGAATTGTGTTATGAAACTACAGATGAGTAGTAGACAAATCCACTTTCCTCTTTTAGAACATGAAAGTTTGTATTATGTATCATGACCGTCGACGCGTCGCAACAGCTGAAAGTTAAAATTCAGCGTTGCTGTGTGTAACTTAACTGAGGATTCAGAGGAAGGTTGAATACAAGAGTAGCTTATTTCGGAGTATACTTCACATCTCAATTCAAACTCGGCTCACGTTTTTTTTTTGAATCAAGACGAATGAACTGCACGTGCACTGATTAATGCCAGCCAGCGTGATAACTTGATATCGTCCGTTATCAGGGATGGAGGACTTTTGGAGGTGAAAGCTGCTGCTGAGACTCACCTCCCCAGGTTAATGACTCCTCGGGGGATTCCTGTTGGCGTGTTGAAGGCAGGCAGCAGCTTCTCTCCCAGTTCCATTACTTTGCTTTTGTACAGCTGGAAAACACAGAAAGAGGCAACCTGGTAAATATACAAACAACACACATTCGACATGGGGAGACAGACACGTATAGATAGTACAAAGAGAAAAACTGTCGTCCTCTCAGCCAAGCTTAAAAAAACAGTCACAGGCTAGGAATCACAGGCCTGCACACATTTCCTGTCCAAAGCTAATTATGTGAAACATAAGGCCTGCAACAACAGAACTCCAGCAGGATTAAAAGCAATCTCATCGATGCAATCTACAACAGTCCATTTAAAACCGCTCTTCCTCCGCATCTCTATCTCCACTGGGCCAGACTCCCTGAGGCCAAGGCTGAGGCAAAGTTAATGCATCATCGTATGAGCGGCATTATCAGTCACCAACTCTCCATTAACCAGTGGGACCGATGTTTGAAAGAAATAAGGAAAAAGAAATTGAAGACAGTTGAGAAAGATATTGAAACCCCGACAAAGAAAGAGACATCTGAGGAGACAAAGGTAGCAGCGCAGAAGCGAGAGGGAAAGGGGAGATTCATGCAAGAGACTAGAAAGCCTTGGAGACGAGAGAGAGCGGAGAAAGTGATTGAGAAGAGACAGACGTGTTATACGGAGGGAAAACAGAGTCAGGACAAAGGGCAGCCAGAAAGAGAGTTTGTGAGCGTGGCAGCAGTGTGGAGCAGTGACTCAGCAAAAATAGAGGAAGAGGAAAAATAGGAATCAGATGGGTAGAAATCACTGTTGCACTTTACATGTTTTTACCACGTAAAGTGCCTTTCATTACCTTTTGAAGCGCTATACAAATAAAATGTGTTATTATTAGTATCAGCGTGCATGTAGTCTGTAGTCTGAAAAATAATTACTTTATTTTCCAAAAGCAAAGTATTACTGTACATTTACCGTATATTCTTAATGATGTGTCCTTTGCTGCAGTTTGGGAAAATAATTTCCAAATATTTTCAAAAACTCTCACGCATGTTATTGGAGATACGAATGAGCACCGTCGGATTTTTTCGGCTTTACAAAAAACACTGCATCACATAGTTGGAAAGAAAATAAATCAGATGATTGAATGAAGGAACAAACAAGACTGGATGTTGAATTGACAACCGCAGTTTTCAAATTGCATTTTTCTTCAAAGGGGCCAGGGTTTCATGCCGGCTGGTGAATAAGATATTCTCACAGACGCTGTCAGAAGATGTTTTCTGTCGCACAGGCCGAACGCTTCCCCGACAAATAACAAGATCTTCCATTACATTCAAACTGTTCCCTTAAAGCAGGAAATACTTGACTAAATAAGACAATCAAAAGTTTGGAAAGGACACCTTGAGTGTTTATTCATCAGTTTAAACCCAGCTAGTGTGCTTCGTCAGGTGTGTTGTGCTGTTATTGAAATCACTCCATTTACTCTATAGTGCATTATATTTATTTGAGTGGGAAATGTGTCCACTATATAGTTCCTCTCCAAACAAAAAACAACAATGGATCAATCAGTATGAATTACATATTGTCTGTGCAGCCAAATCCTGATATATCTTAATCTTATTCTGCTTAGACCTGCATTGTTGTCTAAAAACGTATAAAACCACATCAGTGAGCCACATCTTTGCACTGGGTTACATGTTCCTTCATTATCATGAACACAGCTCCTGCAGTTTATTTTTGTGTCGACCCCACAAAAACATTCCAGCTTCAGTCTATAATCACTGGAGCACTAGTTCTCAATAAATGTCGTATTTATGTCTGTCTGAGGAACGTTGAGAGGTTTGTCTGTATGCTGATTTTAATACTTGAGGCATCCTGATGGTAACAACACCGCCGATACTTTCCGTTTCCGCAATCAACTCTTAACAACCAGCCTGCTGGTGCTTTGAGTGTATTTATAATAATACGTTGTATATCACATGCTGTTTGATAAATCCAAGCCATCCAAGTATTTGCAGAATAACAGCACTTTTACTTGGGTACCCACCTCTTCTGACACAGACTATGTCAATCGTGGCTTTTTTTTTCACCACGAATAATAAAGAAACATTTGTTTCCACCACATTATATGTGCCTTTCTGAATGACGGATTTGGATTTGGGTACATCCCCCCCATATGGAAGAGCACATCGGGGCCATTTTCTCGGGTTTGTTTGTTCCCTGAGGCGAGGATTGAGAGGTTTTACTTTTAAACAGAAGCGGCAGACCTAGAAATGTTTCTCAGAGTGTTTCTCCACTGGCCTCTGACGACGTTAGCCATGGGAGAGATGACTGCATGCCCGACGCTCGTCTTCAGCGGTTAAGAGCTGATGGAAAGACCATTTGTGTCCAGCCTCCTTTCCCCCGTCCGACAGGGAATTCCAACTGAAAGGGAAGAGAGCGACCTGTCGGCTGTCACATCGGATCAATGTTTTTCTTTGATGAGTTCCACCATTCTGCCATCTTATCGGAGGCAGCAAAGTAAAACAAAATAAAAGATATATATATAAAACTAAACTCGAACTTTCTTGATAGCTTTGTATTGTTGGATGGATGGGTAGGCGGTGCAAACACAGAGTGTAATCACAATAGCACTTCAATAATAAAGCTCACGTGTCGGAGGAGGCTCTCAGTGTGGCACAAGGGAGCAGCAGTGTGTCGGGGAAGACAGATTTATGAACACGGCCCTTAATTTAGCTTGTATGCTGCGTACAGTAAATCACAGAGCAGATGCCAGCCAAAGGGGTTTTACTATAATTAATCAAGTAATTCATAAACAGGCAAACAAGAATAAATGAGTGCAATATAATCTGCTGCCCCGGCTTCTTGACGTGAGTGTCTGGGTGTTATGTATCCTAGAAAGAATGTGTGTGTGTGTGTGTGTGTCTGTTTCATTTAAAAGTGCACGATTACACAGTGAAATTTGAAATGATGCAAACCCAGCACATAAGTAAAAGCGAGTCTGTGTGTGTGTGCTTGCTTTGAATCTGTGTGTGTGTGTAGATGGTGGTAGAAAGGACCGATGAGGAGAGATGGGACCAGGCGGAGGGTCATTAGTGCTGCTTTTGATAAAATAGAGAGCCAGGGGACTCGAGAGGGAGTGTACACAAACACACACATTAGGCTGCTCTGTATTATTCTGCCAGAATTAACGAGTGACTGTGTGCTGCCACTCTGCTGCTTGAATCCCACTGCTTTTTGAGAGGTGGCTCGAGATAGTCACAAAAAAAAAAGATACCGACCTCTGCTGTTTGTCAGCAGAGGTTGTCTCAAGTATTAAAATCAGCATACAGACAAACCTCTCAACGTTCCTCAGACAGACATAAATATATATTGAGAACTAGTGCTCTAGTGATTATTTACATTGCTTGCATGTTGTGTTTTTTGTTAACTAATGCTGATTGATCCATATTTGTTTTTCTATCTTTTCGTGGAATGTCTTGACAATGTGCTGTGATGCATCTTTAAAGATAAGGGAGGTGATGGTGAATATTTTGTATTAAGTGTCTTGCTCACAAAGGTTGTATTTGACTACTCCTCATGATTCTCGGCTTGACAAACATTCTATTATGTCTCACCAGCTCTTCCTTTATTCCTCACATTCAGGACACATCCTCGAGTCTGATTAGACAGGTGACGGACACGGAGAATATACAACGTGGCAATAAAATTGCGAACTGTGTGACTAGCTGCTGAATGTTTTTTTAGCAGCCAGCGGAGAGCTTCATCAGCTGCACAAATCCGTCATTCACAGTGTCACTGATTCTAGGTAAAAATGTGGGCTTTAAATACAAGAACAAAGCCTTATCTTTCGCACCTGTCATCACCTCCTCTTTACTCACTTTACTCAAATGTGTGTAAGAGACAAAGAAAGCTGAAAACCTGATCTGCTGAAGCTGAGAAATGGAGCAGAGCACGTTTCTCCAGTTCGAAGACAAATTCCATCTCAGCTTCTGAGGACTGCTAGTGGTTTCCTTGATTATGTCCTCTATTTCTGAGACCAAAGCACATGAAGAGGGCATGCATAATGCTGTCTTTTTACAAGTCCGGTGCAGTAACCAGTTGCCTCTGTGAAAAGAGTTTATTTGAAGTCATTTCAGGTTTCTGTGCTCCACAAATAACGACTAAATCTAAAAACTCAGCGGGTGACATTTTGAGAATCTTCTGATGTTGCCTGGCTTAGAAAATAGGCGTTTTTCTTTAGACCACAGATAAATAATTCCTATTTGGCAGTTTATGAACACGGATCTGCGAACTAGCCTCTTCTGCCGCCATCACTATCTCAAAACAGCATGAAAGTCCACAGTAATGTCGAACGTAAGGACGGCTTGAGCAATCTATAAAGCAGCTAAAAGGCAGCAGAGACTGACAGCTCAGTCCACAAAGGGAGACAAACGTGTGCCCTACTGTTGTGTCATTCACAGACCCAAAGAAAGCTTGTGACGACAGCGATCACCTGTGGATGAGACACAGAGAAAGACTGAAAAGACGGATTATCTCAGGGGTTTTATTTAAGTTGTTGATATTTGTGCCATCACTCTGTGGGGAGAGGCACAATCTTAAAGACAACTTCCTGAAGGTGACATCTTAAAATGTCTTGTGCTGTCCGACAATCCTAAAAATATTCAGTTTACTTTCACATAAGACAAACTGACATCATCCCCGGGTATGATGTGAAGGTTCAGCGTATCTGTTTTATATGAAAAATATTATACTATATTGCATCTATATTTAATATTTTGTACATTATTATATTATACAGGCCCATTAATGTTCATGCAAATTGGATCTCCATGCTGTGTAGTGAGATGAGCCGCCTGGATTTGCATCCAAAATGCTGTCAATATTATCACATGACCTCTGTGTTTGACGACATATGATAAGTTATTTGCAGTGGAATATTTACTTGACAAATTACGGACATTGTTGATTTGCGCGGGATCATGATCACAGATGAGCTCCGATATTATTTCAAATCTCTTGAGGTCCCCAGGTACTACTCTAGTCCTGCTGGATGAAAGATTTACTTTTTTGTCAATGGAGCCTTGTGGCTTTGAAGAGAGCATTGATATGTTTCACTTTAACTTCAATTTCCCTCTCAGAAAAGGCCGTCAGATGGCAAGATAAAGCGGGGAACATTTTAAAATATAGCGTTCACTTAAACTTTCAGATGGCTTAAATACATTTCGCTGCTCTCCGTCTGTACATCGCTTTGCTCCCGTGTCGGTACTGCTTCCTGTTTTTCACAACTGCGGGCCTGCTGACCACCATTTACTGTAGTTAATACACTGACTATGGATAAGTACCTCATGCAACACCACTTCATAACGACCAAACTATCCCTTTAAGTAAGAGATGCAGATACAGTGCTCAAACTCATACTAAAAGAGGCGCCGTTTGCAAACTCTCAAGTCAAAATGCTTATAAAACTTTGTGTTTATCATCATAACTTAAACCGTCCACCAGCGGGAGCATGTCTGCACTCCGTGGGTGTGTGTTTGGTGCATTGTTATATCTGAAAAATATTTGTTTTAATGGTTGGAGTTTAAACTGTGCCCACACCCACGAACACACACATTCATGCTAAAACACGGTTTAACGGCTGCTGCTGGCTATAATAAGATGCTCATTTTCTCAGTACAACTGGAACAAAAAGTCGATTCTTTATCAGCAGCAGCTGCACCTGGTTTGTTTGGTTTCTCTCCCAGCGGCATTGACCATTATTGGGATCTTTTACTCTGTATCTTCATGGGCCTGTCGGGGGAACGAAGGGAATATTCAAAAAGAAACAGATACACTTCAGGTATCTCAAACACTGGCGTAGTCACCGCAGATGGAATATTACAAGCATCGGCTTCAATCATCCTCCCCAATATGTCCACCCTTTCAGCCGGAATCTGACAAGACTGACAGGAGGAGACCTTGCCTTGCACATTGATTTCGTTCTTCATTTCACAAGCTGCTGGTGCGAGCTGACTGTGAAGCAGAGGTCCACAGGTCGCAGCACCTTCACTCGACTACGGTTCAACAAGTCTGTGAACAACGTTGTTGCCTTTGAGCAAAGCTTTATCCTGCATCCGGAATATTCAGCTACAGATGGCGGCTGTATTGAGGCGCATCAGTGGTGTTTAAAATTCATGTTAAATATTAAAAGTTAACAAAGTCACTCTTTGTTGTACAGTAGGTTCTCCTCGAACAATTACTAGAACCAAAAATAAGGCTCGGTAATTTTAAAAATGTTATTCCATCCATGTCGTTGATTTCTTTGCTGATCTGAATTCTCTTCTATTTTATCCGACTAAGCTGCAATTTTGTGCCTGCAACACATGTTTCAAAGTCTCAATCGGCAAAGCTGGCAGAGTGACATAGACGTCTTGAACACTGTCTGCAAACTTGCGGCAGGCAGTCCCACATCGGCCTGATGTCGGAGACGGAAAGTACTCTGCATCATTTATGCAGCATAGCATTGGCTGAGAGCGAGTAGGCGAACGTGCTAAAGCAGATCCAATAAATTAGACATGAGGACTTCTCGGGAAAAACAAACGCAGCAGTAAAATGGGAGTACCCACCAAAGCCCAAATTGAAAAACAAACAAGTGGCGGCTGCTCAATCAAGCCCCCGCTGGAAAGGAGCAGCTCTAAATTCGTCCACATTACAGCTATATTGTTGAGCAATGTTCATCAGCTTAAACGTTCTCTTCTCAAGCACATGACCACCCACTTTCTTACTACCCCTCCCTTTGACCCACTAAACTGGGCTTGAACAAATCATTTCACAGTTTGCTGACTGCTGCTACTGTATAATACAGCAGACATAGTTGCTGTTATTCCTTTCCATCTAATGATGCAATTATATTGCATATATAGTCTCTGCCTTGTGCTTCAGCTCTCTCTATCTTACCCAGAGCCTAATTACCGAGTATGAAAACACACCATTATATCTGCCCTGTGTGTGTGTGTGTGTGTGTGAATGCCGGGGTAAAAAAACATTTCCTGCCGCACAGGATTATGGATGCTTGTGACGATGCGGGTGATTGGTTGTTGTAAACATAAATAGCCATTATTGGGATTTTTCAACTCCGATATATTCTTTCCATATTACAGTGTAGCCACCGAGTGGCACTGTATGCTTCATTTCTTTTTTTCCCCCCCGTGGGGAATCAGGCGATGCTCTTTTTCATCCGCAGCTGATTGTTGTGTGCAACTTGATTGCAATACCATGCCTGCATGCAATGAAAGAAGGAGAGGGGGGGAGGATCCAGAGGGAAGAGTTAATCCGACGCATGTTCCACTGTTTAGAAAAATACAGGGACACCCCATTATAAAATCGTGTTACATTTGTGGAGCAATCTCTGAGCTGCCTGTCACAGCAAATCACGGGGAGCCATTGTCATTCTACACAACTTGAGAGAGAATACTGTTGGGCACACTGGACCTCATCAGCTACCCCTGAGCCACACACTCTCAACGCTCCACACAGGAAAAATAAAAGAGATTTCCTGTCACATAACTACACTCTTATACTTGTTTTCATTGATGGATGTCATACAAGATCATCCATCTCCGTAGCAACAGACCAGACGGACCTAGTGACCCATTAATAATTCAACTTACAGTTTGCCTGCTGCCATAACCTCTCTGCCATCATTACTGCGGACGAAGAACAGGAAGAAGTGGAGCATTGGTTGGAGAGGATGTCAGGTCCAGCTCTCATTAGGACCATGACAGAGTCTCCCAGGCCTGGTGTGGGCGGACGACAGGCACCTCGTAGCCCACTCAGCCAGACAGAAGAACTAAGAGGTACCTTCCTGTGTGGCCACCGGCAGACAATACTCCCAGAGAAACCGCAGGAAATCTGAGAGGTCTTGTTAAAGTATGAGAGAAAACCTGTCTGAGACTGTCTGTTACATGCAAATGGCTGAGACATTGCTAGACAGTGTGGGTGATGGATTTAAGTTTTCACACACACTTTTTTTTTTTTTTTGAATATCCTGCCAGCAAATTGCAATTATAAACAAAACCTAAAACTTTGAAGCCCGGATAGATTCACCCAGATGCTCCTCTGTTCTTTAACACAAAACGTCCACAAAGAAGTAGTGGATTACAAGTTTGTCCTTAGGGAGGTGCTAGAGCGCAGGCCATGCGGTCACTGAACTCTAAATGTTTGACCGGCTTGAGGACATGACAGTACACAGCAGATTCCATGGAAAATCCACATATGGTTGAGATATCTTCTGTGCATTTTGAGGAAGAGGAAAGCTCATTGATATGTATGAGATGGAAAAATGGTTTGTACATTTTATGGTAAATTTGTAAAAGTGGCCGGATCTTGCGGGTCATGAACCAAAGTATTGGGCAAGTTGAAATTTCACCTCATGAGTTCCCTACATGAATGGTCAGGGGATCAATGGAACAGTGACAGTCTGCACGTTTTGTGCCAAAAGTAGATGTTTTTTTTGTATTTTACAGAAGTAGCGAAAAACTGGGACTGGTGGAGCTGGAAAGAAGTCAGAAGATCACCAAAATCAGGAGGGTTTGCATTTATACAATATTTAGAGAGTTATTTTAGTCTGGACCAAAGCGGTGGACCGACCACAGGCGGACATTGCCTAAAAATGAAGATGTTGCTCTGGACTAAAGACGGACCACCCGAGACAATCATTCTCAGGCTGATTACAAAGAAGCACTGCCATTCTTCAGCGCAAATATTTACCAAGGTGTGAACAAGTGTACAGAAAATAAAATCTTCTGAATTCATCCGGTACGAAAAGGTCCACACCAATGCTGGACATTAAACGTAATTGCAAATACCTGTTTTCATTACCCAAAAGAGATAAACATGGATCTGCGAGAAAAGAGCCAGCAGATTGTACGAGAGCGGTAATGAGATAGGAGGAACACAATGCGGTGGGGGTGGGTGGGGGGGGGGTATAAAGTACAGAAGATAAAGCCATCACAGCCACAGTGGGAGAGACAAAGAGAAGGAGAGAGATAGAGAATGACGGGTGGTTCATGTCTAAATCTTTGACCGGGATGAGAGGAGGCAAGGCAAAAATGGGGAAGATCAGATTTGGGTTATCTGTGTGGCCGAGCATGTATCTGCCGTTCAGTTGGTGTATACGAGCAAGTTGTTTGTGGAGTGAAAGAGCGGGAGAGAGAGAGAGAGAGATAAATGGGGCTTCTTTAAAAGCTCCCGATGGCAGAGCAGGGCTTCAAAGCATCGCCTGCTTCATCAAAGACACGACTCAGTGGAGGATATGGCCACTGTGACGCCATGCGCGTGGGGGAGCGTCTGTGAGTGTGCGGAAGCGAGAGGGACAGATGTTTGCTTGAGAATGCGTTTGTGCCCTCTTCATCTGCAGATTAGGACGCCATATAACGTGCTTTCAGAGACTTATGTTTGTGGCACGAATCCTTCATTGGGGGCTTCTGCAGGAGGTTTTTGTGTCGTCGGCGGCTAAGAGGAGGGTGCTGAAGAGGCACAGCCAAGCGACGTCCAACGGTGCTGAAAAGCGAAGCCAACGCGGAAGTTTCAAGAACTGCAGTTTTCTCAAAGGGCCATTTGAGGCTGGCTCCAAAATGCTAGTCAATCCCAATAGACCTCCCTTTAACTTCACAGCAGAAATAAACCTACAAGTTATGCTTCATTAAGGGCATGGCTGGTTTGACACTCCACATCCTTTTTGAATTATCTGGAAGTTAGGCTGTGTCGTCGCTGTTATGACGGCGATGGCTCGAGCCACCCACTTTGAGCTTCACAACGGCTCTCCAGAAACCTCTGTGACGTCATGGAGACTACGTCCACGTCTTATAGTCTCTGGGTACAGCGGTGGAAGCAGAGTGCACTCGGGAGGCTACAGACGTGCAGTCAGATGTGTCAGCCCAATGCTGTCATTTAACTCCACTGTGTCTTTGGAGTAAAGTCGCTGCCACGAATGACAAAAACCTCTGTGTAATGTATCTTCCTTAAAAAGTCTACATAATCATCAAGCCTCCATAGAGTCCGTGAAGAAAAGGCAATTCAGCTTAACACAGTGCACAGTCTGCGAAACGTAGATAACCGCCATTCAGACCCACCAACATTTCACTGCTTTTCCTAGAAAATTGAAACGAGTAAGACACTCCAAAAACTCAATTTCATAAGTTCTGCAAAAGGGTTGAGTGCAAAGGCAGCGGCTCACTTGTTAAAATGATAGACATGTAATGTCATATATATATAAAAAAAAAGAAAATAATTTGATAAAGGAACAAGGTCAAACTGGATTCTTCTCAATTAAAAATGGGGATATGGTAAAGGCATTACCTCAGTAAAAAACTATTTGAGATGGTAATATACACAATTATACTGTACTTTTGTCAATGCATGTTTGATCCGTCTCACACAGGAGAGTGGGAGTCGTAACAAAGGTGTCACGGTGCTGCAGAGCTCATCTGGAAATGCAGAGACGGTAGTTCATTGGTGTTTTTTTTTTGGCACACATAAATTAAGCTCTGCCTGCACTCTTGCAGACACGACAGTAATGTCAGAAAAATGTGGTAGACAAGGGCTGATCTGAGAACTGTAAATAGAAAGGGGGCATGTAGGGGTCACATTCAGCTTCAATCTCAGGCAATTTGACCTTAAAACTAATACAAAAACAGGCACCAAACACAAATTCCATTAATAAAAGAGCAGTTTTGATTTTCAATCTTTGCAACCTTGTTTTCTATCCCCCCTACCTGTGCAATGAGAACATGGTTTATGACATTTACCTTGGCCTCCCACATTACACCACGTGCTTTCACATCTGACGCAGATGGTGCGATAACGCTGTGAGGGGTTTTTCGCCACAGCAGAGAAAATTGTGTCCACCTACTACAAGCCTGACGGTACATGTTTCTTTGTGAATTCAGACATATGAATTATTGTGAAATCCCATTTTGACAACAAGCCGCTCGGTCAACAAGGTGGTTTACAGAGTGCAGGGAACTCAAGACTGTCATTCTGCTACAAGCCCCGAGGTCGAAATGTAGTCAAGTGTCCTTGAGTGAGACAATGAATCTCTTTCAGCTGTTTGGTTGCTGTTGTTGGTCTTCTGCTCTGAGGAGCAAAATGCCGAATCCCTGCAGGCTACAGTACAGAAATACAAAGCACTGTGTACGTAAACTCTCTAAAAACACATCTACCATAGACATGCCTTCAGGCTTTTGTCAGCTTCTGCTTAACAGCGCTACACAAAGGCATTAGTGATGACATGCCATTTTGCCAGTGATCTAAAATGCTAGTTGCAGCCAATATCAAAATCATACCCATAGGATACGAGGCATACGGCATTATATTCCCCTCGATCCTCCACGAGCGTTTTGATGTATCCTCTTGGTTCTTTCAGCACCAACCTCCATCGGTTAGGCTATCATCCTCTCTGAGTCTACCTCCGGGACCTACTTAGATGGCAATGCATTCTCCTCTCCGATTGGCCTGGCAGGCTTCCTGTTGCCGCGTACATGCTGTTGCCATGGTTTTGGCTGGAGCTGTGCTGCAGTTTTTCGCTAGCTCCATCTGTCTGGGGTGTCAGCGCGGCGCAAAACGCTGTGATTCCACTCGTTTTCTCACCGGGGGGTGGCATCCATCCTGCTGCCACTCCTCTGTCTCCGCACTGGCACACATCAACACAATTCCAGACTCAAGTTCAGACTCACTGCTCGACAGTAAAGGGGATTGCTGTTTGGGGGTTGGACATGCTTCGTCAATTTGAAGGCAAAATAATGTTAGGAAAGCTGAACAGATTTGCTTCACTCCTGCCAAAAGACCCAGGTGCAGGATTCAGGCACCGCGAGTGACAAAAAAAACAAATAAATACTGTGGAGCTATTCTAAGCCCAAAGAGAAAACAGGTCACTCATATGAGAAAAATGTTAAACGGTCTTAAATTTCATAATCAAACTACTGCTGCAAATTTCTACACTTTTATTCCCAATATTTTTCCATCACTGCATACTTTCTACATTACTTGTATCTGTATAATTGGAAAGTTTGGACATGTAGTGCCTGAACAATTCAAGTTTGACTATATCAGAAAATAGCAGGGGTTACCTGGACAGTCCTGGTAACAATGGTGCCGTATTGACTGTGTGCCCACTGAGGCAATGCCAGAGCAGAGCCATGCTTGAGGGCATCTGGCTTGTAGCTTGTAGCTTTTCCACCTGAGATTAGCACCTGCAATACTGTGGTCACTGGTCCTTCGCCATTTCTCCCGGAACAAGCCGATAATGTTCGTTCGAGGTTTTCTTCTCGGGGTGTTGTTGATTTTGCACAAACGTAGCTTGTGTTGCATTGGAATTCGCATTTTGGACCAATCAAGAGAAATGCAGTCAGACCACTAACTAGGGAAAAAAAAATTGCACTGCACCGGCTGAAAAAAAGAGAGACAGCTACAGGCATGACCAACAACATAAACAAACATGAATCATTCTGACACTCTTCTCCGTAAGAGCAGTGCTTGGAGTTTTGACCTATCACAAGAGCAGGGATATCTTTGGGCTGAAGACGCTGGGGCTGAACATTCTTAAAAGATGGTGAGTAATGGTGTCTGATATTCCCCGGACCCCTCGATGTGCGAGGCCCCGGGGTCATCTGAGGGATCTCTATCCTGCCACAAATGTCACAGCTCATAGATATTGCATGGGCCTCTGCCTTTTGATGCTAATTAAATGTTACTGCTCACCAAGCGCCAGGATGAAGAGGAATTGCAGGAGAGGAAGGGAAGGCGTGTGAAGATGGAATGATAAAAAGAGAAAGGACCACATCTAAAATTGTATTTCTCTGTCTATGCTCTTTTCATTTTCTGCTCTATTGTGAAGCACTTTGTAAAGTCTGCTAAATCATTGATCATATTTCTCTCTTTAATAACGATAACAGAATCATGACAACTGCTCTACTGTCGTTGGAGGACCTTGCAGATGTGGCACAATCACTTGCACTTCTTTGCTTTTATCTTATTCTGCAGGTCCAACCAGAGGCGGAGTAAGTGGAGGTACTGAAATGTAAGATATGTGGCCCAATCAATATTGGATTTATCAGGCCAATACAATACAATGACGATATTGGAGAGTTTAAAAAAGCTTTGTAAATATCTTAAATAATGTGGATGCCTATTTCTGTCTTTGTGTTGTTATAGCCTTAATTATGAGACTGATCATGAATCGACTCAGAGTTTTAGTCGTGATTCTACACAGTTTTATGAATCAAGTTTTAAAAGAAAGAGGAAGAGGAGAAAAGGGACGGATGTCTTGACACAACAAATGCAAGCATACCAAATTGCTCTGAAAGCCAGATGTTAGTGTGATGCTCTAAATCAATATCCTTTCTGGAGCACAACACATTTGTCAGCCTGGTCAGATCAAATAAACAACTACACCTTTTCTTCCTGAAGGTGAGCAGGCTGATCACACAGTGAAAAACATTTCAAAATCCGTGTGAACCGAAGTCTTTGGGCCACTGACTCAGAGCTAACAGGCTAACGCCACCAGTCACACAGGCAGCCTGTGAGGAGCATTACTGATACTTAGCTCAGGGAAGAAATGTGCACATAAAGAGGGTTTGTAATGGGGCTGACCCTGACGAGCAAACACTGAGGCCGACCAACACCAGGCGACCATCAGCTCGCCACTCGGCTGAGAGACAGCTGTTGATCGCATCAGGAGGTCCTCAATCTATGAGCCAGCAGAACAACACTGAGCTGCAAAAAGGGTCTGACTTTAGCCCTCATAAAAGTGTGTGTGTTTCGGTTGGATTTGTCACATCTGAGCGAGTGCCTTTATGTGGATCAGTGGTTGGCCCTGCATTGGGAGTCAGTTGTTTAAATGTTATTTACTGGGGCGTAGAAAACAATCAGCTTAACGCAGCGCTACATTACCAATTATTTGCCATTCGGTTACAACAGAGCAAATCCTGCACAGAGGAGTGCGAACGTGTGTTTGTGAGGCTTCACTTGAAAGTGTCAGGGGGACAAATAAAGTGTTCGTTCAAGGATATATGTGCTTATACTCTTTGAAAAGGACAAGTGGGAGCTTTTTGAAAGTCACCTCGGTGTGGTTATGTTGCTTATCTAAACCAAAGTCAGCAGTAATCGAGAGAGCGCTTCATGCAGAGTGGCGTTCGGCAATGTCCCGGCCCGGTCAGGACACCCGGGCTTTGTTGGGAGAAGTCACAGGTTCTGTCGCCCTGAATCATCCTGCCGTCCCTGCCGAGGCTGTGAGAGCAGACTGCTGGTCAGCTTGTATTAATTTCAGAGGGCTGCAGGGACTTGCTGTGTCCACAGTCGTGACAATAGCAGAGCCAAGGTGTCTTCTGGGAAGGCGTGCTGTCACTCCTGCCACAGCAATGTCCACACAGCAGGCTGAACATTTCTTTTCTTTTCTCTCTTTATTTCTTTTCGGCAGCAGCACCTGGCCCCGCTACGGCTTATTTCAAACAGCAGTGGCATGTGCGAAGAGCTCACCTGTCTTTGTAGGAGTATGTGAGAGAAGAAAAAGCGAGGAATGGTAGCTGGCAGCTCCTGTGAGCACCCAGTTTGAGGTGGCAGATGTGTCACATTGTGCGGGCAGCTACCTGCTTGGCAGCTACGAACCGTCTCACCGCGGCTCCATTTGTCACTTGCCTTCTCTTTCTCTCTTTGTTTTTCCCTCTCAGCGACGACTTCTTAGACCACTGATCCACCAATTTGCCATCGCCTCAAACATCCCAATTAGCAGAAAGACACCGAAACAACTGAACTGCTCGCTCAAACTTAAAAAGTCGGAGTATAAAAAACGACGGAGAGGCCATATGACATTTGGATTCAGTTGAGTGTGCAGAGAGGAGAACCTGTTTTCACCTGCGGAAGGCAATTAAAGTGGCCTGAGTGTCTGACAGTAACTGTACCTGAGAGCACAGCTTCACAATTACAGCTTCATTATATAGAAAGAAAGCTTTTTCTGCTTCTCTCACCTTCATGGTTAAATCATCTCCCTTTTGAATATTACAGACACACTGTTTTCTTGTTTTTTCTGCTATTACATTTTTAATTTCTTACAACAAGATTATGTTACATTTACTAATCCCCTGGGAACTATCAGAGCACTCTTTAATTCAGTTAGTAATCGTATAGCCGACAAAACTTGACTGAGTACATTTTTTTCAAATACTGCAATGTAATTTTGAGGTACTTGGACTTTACTGTGGTATTTCCATTATATAATACGTTTTGGTTGGTTTAGTATGTGACACCTATAGATACTAATTATTCATTCGTTACATACTGTAGTGTGCACACACTGTAGATTACTGCTTTCCTATCAATACATGTTTGTTCATTTAAACTTAAAAGTTGTATTGATTAATTAATTCGTATTTTTCTTTATTTTAGTACTGCAACCTGCCTCGTTTTATCCGTCAAAATATAGACAGTGAATTAGTGAAAATTTATGAAACGAGTAAATTGCTTGGACACAATAATCTTAATTCAAGACCCATTTACTAGCTCGTGAAATTGATATTATATAGATTTAGTTGCATGGATATAATACATTATTGTGGACTGAAATATCCTCCAGTATATAATGTAGTTCAAATTGGCTCCTCCTCAACAAGCTCAAACATCAAAATGCCGACATGTTGATGCATAAATAACCTTCATCCAATAGTATAACACATAGAATAATATAACACACCTTGGAACTGCTATTTTTACTTGAAAAATGATCTGAACGCTTCCTCTAACACAACAGAGGAAGCTAGAGAAGTACAGAGGGGATCGATCAAAAGTTTAAGAAGCAATGGAGGAACATGAGAGAAAGGTTTGTGTTGTTTCTTTTTGTGTTTTTCAGTGCAATACCTCGAGTGACACTCCATGTCCGTGCTCTATGGGCAAAATGTGAGGATATAGACGGTGCCAAAAACAGTGTTTGGCACAAAAAGAAAGCACTTCCCAGCCTCACTATGATGGCGCTCTGCCCAGTCACTGCTAGCCTTTGCCGGTTGCAGCCAGCTTCTCCACTTTGAAGCTGCGAGGACATTTTCTCCACATGAGCGTCTGACAGGCAAATCAAGACATGTTTCCCCCACTGAGATACAACGCAGGTTAACTTGATCAATGCAATCATAGAGCTGGCGACAAAATCATCCTAAGATGGGGTTCATTAAGGCCCAAATTAGCATTCAACATCTAAGGAAAGCGCCCCGATTGGCTCTGATTGATATCGTTATGAGAGCGGTGATTGTGCAGCCACAGCTCTCTCTGTCAGTTGGCTGTAAGAAAAAAGAAAAACTCTCTTCCACAAAAAGAGAGAGAGAGGAAGCCTTGACCCGATATGGTCGCCTGGAGCTGAGCCGAGGTCACCATGTGTTCATTTCTTGGATGTAATGAAATGTCGTGCTGGAAGAAATAGGCCCAATCTCGACCTCCAAAAACAGTTCGGATGATGGGAGAGGAATTGGTGGCAAATGAGCTCAAGGGGAGTAGAAACGGTGGTGGAATTGGTAGCGGAGGATTGACATGTTCTTGATTCACTGAGCAAATGACGCGGAGGAAGCAGGTGGAGCCGGGCAGAACGGCGGTGAGGTTTCCCGTCGGCTCCTGGGATGTAATTACAGGGTAATGGAAAGATCATGTCTGAGGGGCTGCTCATAGATTTCAGTTTTAATTTGAACAGACGCTGTGTGAGTGGTTCACAGCCTGGACGTGAGGACACCACAGGTTTTTTTTTTTTTCCCAACAAAGATCACCATAAAGTCACATGAATAGATTTGAATAGTCCACTCTTAACCAGAGCTGAAGTTGATTAATTGATTGACTAAATAATACATGGCACCAATCTTTAACCAATTAATTGCTGAGTCATTTTTCAAGTTAAAATTAAGAAAAATGTGTTTGTTCCAACTTCTCAAAATGAGGGTTGATTCTCTTTGTTTCCAATGATAGTAAACCAAATGTGATTCTGGACTGTTGGCTGGACAACACAACAACTTCAGCTTGTGTTCTGGGACATTGTGAGGGCCATGGTCATGATGGCGTGATAACATTTTATAGATTCATCTAAGAGAAAATAATCCTTATTTACAGCCCTACTCTACATGAACCAAAGTTCATGAATTTATCACTGTTGAAGACCAGCGTTTCACAACAGTTTTTAACGTCACGAGTACAGTGTGTCCAACACAGCTCAACACAATGTGTGGTCATTTGAATCATTTCTTCAGTCCTTTCATTCACAAGAACATGAAAGAGAGGAGATTAAACAAATAAAAGCGCAACTTTATGAAGCAGAAATATATTTGATCTGCTGTCCACTCCCATCGATCATCTCACGACCTCTCAGATTTAATCCTGAGACCCTGTGGAGGTCCAGACTCAGAGGATGGGAAGACAAACAAAAGAGTGAATTCCTCCTCTCACCTCAATGTTTGCAGTGTTTCACAAGAAAGAAAGTACAGATTAGAAGTCCTGGTTCCTGGAATTGAATTTCCTCATTTAATGGGATGGGAACTATTGTTCAAGACAATTCTGTGCTCGTCACATTGAGATTCTGCTGACTAACAGTCACAGTGAACTAAGGTCACTCGCATCTTTTAGAAGAAGCTGGCAAGTTTCATATTTCAAAAGAATAAAATCAAATCAAAGCATGGCATCAACAAGGCTTGAAGAGTCTGATCTCGAATGGAGGGTATGAGGGATGAAGTGGAAGCCTTTTCCTTTGGGATGTCGGACGCTTTTTGAAAAATGTCACAATGCAAAAAAAAAATAAAAATAAAAAAGGAACGGGAAAGTGAAGCGGCCGCTGGCAGAGAGGTGTCCCAGAGCATCATGGGTAGACACACTCAACAGCTGCCACCTTCTCTTATGCAATGTGAAGACATCAAAACATCTATGCCCCCGAATCTCGTCTTCCAGTTCCCTTAATAATCTTGTGCAATGTTCTGCCTTCGGGTTGCCATGGATACAGGTAGACCAAGCGGGAAAGAAAGAGAAGAAGAAAAGTGACTGAACTCACTTTCACTCATCTTTTTTTTTATCACTTTGATCATCAGGTGATTCTAAGACAAGTACAGTAGCCATTATGATAATTGGGGGCCGAAATCACGCTTCTATTGCAGTAATTATGGAAACGTGGACCGTCACAATGGCTACACTCGCAATTATTGTTTTTACTGCAGCTGCAAAAACAAATTGTCCAATTACGGCTTCAAAGCAGATGAACTACAGACACGTATCCTGCTCACTGCACCGTACTACGCCTCAAACTCAAAGATGGATCTGGCGTTTGCTGTGTGGGACGACGCCGGCTGTTTACTGATTGGAAATGTCAGCGTGAGGCCGAGTTTAGCAGTAGATCCGGCTTCTGCCCCGTCAAACACGTCTTCCTGTTTAGTGAATTCATCATTTCCATCTTAATGGGAACATTTGACTGACACCTGCCATCTCACATTGCAGGCTCATGTCAGACAGCACCACAGTGTTCATCAGCGTGTGTGTGTGTGTGTGTGTGTGTGTGTGTGTGTGTCACAAGGTCTGTCAGAGGCAGAGAAAGGTGGAGAATGAGGGATGGAAATGAATACAAACGTTGTGTCTGGGTCTGGGTTAAGAATGTGTATGTAGGTCATTAGTCGAATAGTTGACCAAAGAAAGTTCATTATTAGAATGATTCATTATGATAGCCATTATCTCAGAGCAGAAGACGAGTATCTGCCGTCTGTCCCAAACATACAGAAGAAGATAGGAAAGAAAACCTTCCCGTGTTCTGCTTCAGCCACGTGGAATAGTGTGCAAAAGGAATTTAAATGTGTGGAGAAGTCAAGACTTCATTTTTTTGGTTGTCTCTGTTCTTAGCTTACACTATTTTCACTTAAGTGTTATTTGTCGTGCTGCAACTAACGATTACTTTTATCTCATTAAATGTAAGAAAATATGTTATGAAATGGCCAAAACTATTTTTATCTTCATCTTACATTACCATTAAGATAGTCGCTCATCAAAATAGTTGCATTGTAGTGCCTACCTGACTTCATTTTCAGCTCAAACTATTAGTTTTTTTGTATTTTAGTCTAGTTAATTATTGTTTTATTATTGTTTTATCCATTCCTTGATTTAGTTTTTTATGTTGCTGTCTTGTTCGTGTCTACTTTGCTAAACTAAGCTCAATGGGACAATGGTTAGATAAATCTGATTAACATAAAACATGTTTGCTGCTTGCATTTTCTGAAACGTGTTTCATATTCTAGTATTTATTTATTGCTTTTCTCCTCCTGAGTATCTTTGGGCCTGTTGGTTGGACAAATCATCTTGGTTTATGGGAAACTGTCACGGCCATGTTTACCATTTGTATCATTATATAGATTAAATGATTAATTGAAAAAACAAACTACATTGACAATAACGTTTAGCTCCAGCTCTGTATGTGTGTGTCTGTAAACGAGCGACAGAATGACGGCAGGATGGTCGAAGGTTCTGCCAGAACAATCAACCGCATCTCCACAATAAAGTGGCGCCGATCAGCAGCCCCCGTGTCTGCCCCTGATGGAGTGATACATGGGCCCATCTCCCTGTGGTAATCAGACCAGCTGCAAACCAAAGCCGTGTACAAGCTGCCCACTGGACTGACGCTGCTGCACAAAAGGAACGAGGAGGAAGAGACAGATAAGTGTTATTGCTTATGATTTTATCAATTCCCATTCTGCTTATCGATTTTGATTCTCATTCATTCTTGTTTACAATAATTTGCATATTATCGGGGGAAGAAAATATATGTTGAAGCCAAAAACTAACTATTTTCAGCAGGCTTGCATCACCGAGACTCTATGATTCTATTATTCACCTTATGTATCTCTGCCAAAACCCCAATCATTTCTACCCATTCAGGGCCATATTAAACTGGAAGCAATTTTTCTTTAACTTGCATTATTCTCCTTTTTAAAAAAAAATATTTTTATATGTGTCTTCCCCCCAAATGTCATGCTGCCTAAACGGATCTGCTACGATATCCTCTGTTTGAAATTTAAAAAATGACTTTGCTTTCTGTCCAAACACACTTAAAGGCTTTGTTTGGGAAGCATCTACAACTTCCCGTCACCTACGTTACTTACATTAATGACAGTAAAGTTCTTAAAAAGAGGGCATCATCTAAAGAAATAAACATCTTAAGCACTTTCCTTTCTTTCTTCCTTTTGCTCTGTATTATTTACACCAGATCAGTTTGAACATTGTCATGGAACAAAGGGTAAGAGAAAAAACAGCTGAATAAGAGAAGAGTACACGATGACACTCGGTTGCAGTTTGGACAAACATCCAACATACACTTTTTTACCATTTCTGTTGCACAGAAATCACATTGCATTGTGAAGTTTTGGCCACACTTTTAAGCATACAAACAACACCTTATATATGCATTAACACATTAAAAGCCAGCAAGGTACAAGGCCTTGTGTCATATAATTCCAAACTTGTAAAAATGAATAAAGGGAACGGCAAAGCATGTTTCTTAACAATATCCTGGCTCTAAAATTGAGACAGAAGTGTGAATGCACAGTGCCCTGATGCAGCTTGGAAATATATATGAGACACAAATAATTGATATTTCACTTTCGTCTTTCTTCCCACACGTAAGGTATTTTTATGGGCTTATGGGTGTGTGCGTTTGTGTGTGAAGGCTTTGTGTATTTCTGCCAGTTTGTATTTCGGCCTATATAGTCACGTCAGCGTGCACATCCACGGTGCCATAATCTGAGCCCTCACATTCAGGTTCAATTCGTTTGCATCACATTTGTACCCACAAAGCGTGACGTCTACCACCTGGATACTGTCAGCTGGTGATAAAATACCTTCCTGCACAAATGGAAGTTGTCCTACTTACCAGAAAAGACCAGTTCTGGGATTTCAGCAGACTTAATACCTGATCTACACACCTCTCCACTTGGGAATAGGCCAAGAACTGTTAGCTTAAGCCGGCATGCATATTAACCAACATATCAAACTCCTTTTCACCCCCGACAGTCAGAATGCAGTATAATCCTATTTCTAACCTACTCAGAGTGATGGGTTCACTATGCCTGAGCCACCGGAGAGCGTACAGTCAGCATTCATCTTCACCTGTACATTACCGCAGACAGAAGGAAGCAGAACATCGTCTAATATGAATGTCATGCACATACAGCAGCAGAGGAAGGTTTCTCAGACCGGCTTCAAAAACACTGAACATGGACAGTAAAGGACTGATGCTCCTTTTTACCTTAGCAACTGCCATTTAAATGTTTTTGTAGAAGGTTTATAACGCCCCATTTGTTAAAAAGCTGGTTATGCTGTGAGGCCTCCTAGAGGTAAATGTTAAAACAAATGACCCACATGGGGAAATTAAGACAGCTATTAAGACAGCTGCAAAGAAGGACAACAAGAAAAGGACAAATGAGGTCTGTATTTACATTAAACAAGCAATTTACACTTGAGAACGCACTAAATACGGTCGACATGAAAGGGGTGAGTGTGATTAATGTTTGTATTAGTGCATCTAGAGCAGGAGTGTGAAACTCATTTTCATTCTGGGCCACATCAGCTTCATGGTTGCCCCCAAAGGGGTGCTGCTGCTCGCAAGGGGAGCGGCTAAATTGTATCAAGTCTGACTTTTACATAATTTTTTTTTGGCTGGCGGATTCGCGGGCCACATAAAATGACGTGGCGGGCCGGATTCAGCCCGCGGGCCGGGTGTTTGGCACCCCTAATCTAGAGGGTGCAAACAGCAGCAGTCACAGTAGAATTTACAAAAAAACATTTTAGGCACAATTATTCATTTAAATAAAATGCAAAATGTGAATGACTGGATGGACACCCAGCCTGGCAATAAATGAAATCCATGTAATTATTTGATTTTGGTTGAGATTGTTTTGGAGAGGGGTTGTGTTAGCTTGCATTATGTTGTGATTTGTACACACCCTTCTCCTCAATTAAGACCTGCAACTAAAGCTTTTTTTGTTATTGATTAACCTGCCAATTATGTTCTTGATGAATTGGTCCATATAATGGTGGAACATATAAAAAAGGGCCTTTCACAGTATCCTCAAGCCCAAGGGGACATTTAACACTTAAACATGTTCTGTTTATTATCACATAATCCAAAGACAAGTAGCAAATCGTCAGACCTAAACCTGAATCTTCGCAAGAAACAACACAAACTAGATCTTCACAATTGCTGGACAGAATGGCTTATCTGTATATATTCTATTTTTTTCTGATTTCATAGCAGTGTGCAAGTGTTGTTTTTATCTTATTCACACCCGTATGTGCAGCATGTGTAATACCACGAGCTGCAGCTTGTGCGAGTATGTGTAACTGTAAACGTGGAGCTGCAAATTGCTTTGAAAGAACACATGTATTGTACACTACAGCCCTTCCCTGGAATTATAAAGCACGGCGTGAACACACAGATATTGTATTTCCTGCATGAATAGGCAGGCAGACTGTAAGCCCAGCCTGTGGGTTGTGACTGATAGGCGAATGGCTTTCAAAACCCCAGCACTGGCTGTTGCAGGGCTATGGTTGTAAAACACTCAGGATTTATTTTTCTGTGCTTTCCTTTTAAAATTGTAAACATGTTCTCTGGCTTCAATCAGACCGCCCAGTGACGATACCGAATGTAGAGCGGTAATACAGGCTTGCTCATGAGCCGGATGTCCACAGCAACAGCAGCAGCGAGCCATCGGTCAACCGATGGCCATACTCGGCCTCACTAAGACACAAACTGCACCGTGGGATTGTGAGTATTAAAAGCAGAGAATCAAATAGATGAATTCTCGGTAAGAATCATAACTCCAACTGCCTGAGAGCAATCAATCATGGGAAACCGCAGTAGAAAAGTCTGTTCTCTAATCTCATCCCGATGGACCGCGTCAAGGCAGCAGATAACTGAGGTGAAAGCAAAATACCGATGAGATTCATACGAGCAGATAAAGAAAGAGTTGGAGAGGAACAATGCAACATTTACATAAACAGGATTATAATTTATCGTCAGCGTACAGATGGAAGCTTTCGTTGAAAGAAGCCCCGGAGGGTTTTCTGTGTGAATGGTTCTGCCTCATGCAGCCACGAGGGACCCATGAACTCAGAAGAAACGCTCATTGTACAGATTGAAGGGGAGCGAAAAAGTGAAAGAGGGCACACGTTTGTCCTGCTCCGTTCATCACACATCGTGTTTTGATTAGTCGTGTAAAGCATGTGATCTTCAATTGCAGAGGCGGAGAAAAGAGTGAAAGGTTGAGAGAACTAACTCTGTCAGTGCAACAATAAGATATATTAACCCCCCCCCCCTCGCCAAAGGCAGGCTGTGAACACAGACTCTCCCACAGGCCCGAGGGGACACTCTGTTTGCGTCCCCTCTTTCCTCAGACGCACAGTGAAGTGTGAATACCTCAGGTAGAGTTTGTGAGGCGACTCCTTTATCCCAGGGCAACCTCACTTTGTGTGCAAGCTTAGAGTTGCACCACTACAGGAGAACACAAAGGGGGAGGAGGGGAGGAGAGAGAAGGCATGCATTCAGCTGGCAGCGACATGGAGTGATGCTTCAACCAAGAAAAATAAGATAAAGCTGAGGAGAGAAAATGGGCAGAAATGAGATAAAAAGGGAGAAAAGTAAGGGGGAGGAAATAGATTTTGAGCAAAGACAACTTAATGTTGCAAGTCATGACCGCAACTTTGGAACAAACTCATCTTTTACACTAGACAGTATATCATCATTGCATCAGGAACCGTGTCTGGACACGTCCTTTTTGACGGCTGAAGGACATCTCATGCTGCAGCGAGACCGGGCTCCATTACTCGCACAGCGAGCAAAAGGACATGCACTGCAGCCGTAATGATACATTGAAGTCGGGGAAGGGGCTATTTGTTGGTGAGGAAGAGCGAGGAGCAGTCGGCCCGGCCCTGACAGCCGTTCATCCTCCCCAATCATCAGATTCTGAGGGGAGTGCTTCCAAATCGCTGCTTGCATGACTGCTAAGAGGCCTGGCCCATTAGCTAGTTGTGTTAAACTAAATATGAAGAAACAAATCAATTACCGCCTCCGCCTGGGATCAAGATAATGTTTTAATGTTTGTGTGTGCGTGCATGGAGGCTTCTCTATACCTACCCGTGTATGTGTTAATGTGTGCATTGTGGCTCCACAAACAATCCTGCAGTCGTCTGTGGTGAAGATGTTAAGCCAATAATTTACCTGAGCTGTTACACAGACGTGGATGTTCCTCCAGGGAACAAGTGAGGATGATAAATAATTGAATTTCCCCAGGCTGCGAATGGGGAGATTTCATTTATTATTTATCATGTAATTGATTACTGCAAGTAGGCTTTCTAACCTGTCCCACAATTAATGTGCTGCTTTTTATGTGCTTAATTAATGGCCACTGCAGCTTCATGAAAAACACACACTCAATTACATCTGGAATTGAAAAGCCGTGGCAGTCTGTGCCGTATCGCTGCGCTGGGGACGGCACAGAGACATCATTCAGCCCAAATGGAATTCAATAAGATAGACTTAGTCTTCTAGACAAAATTGGATGATTTTTCATATTGTTGACATGCTGCATCTGTGGCAAAATTGCAGCTCAAGTCTTCCTCTTGACCGAAAATTTGAATCAACTTGGCTGTCAACAATCTCAGCTGTTCAGCACCAGCTTGTTTGTTCTGAGGCTGCGGCTGTCCTGTCTCCTGTCCAGACTCTTTCTTGGTGACACTGTGTTTTTGGGGTATTCAATGTGCTGCCTCTTTCATATTTGGTGAAGAGTTATTGTTTTGTATACAAACAATACATGCACATAAACAAAGATGTGCAAACTCACACATTTATCTTTCCAGCTCATGTTTGGAGAGGCTGCCACCCAAACCAATTCCATGGGTTCTCGTTTTGAATAAAAAGCTGTTATGGCCAACATTGTCTGAATTCAAAATACCCTCTTGGCAGCATGAGCTATGGTGTTTGTTTAGGCTTGCAATAACAAGTGCTATCATTTCAAATTGCCATGTATCTCCATTATATTTCAGCTTCGACATAACAATAGGAATGACTCCAGGACAAACTAGAAATCACTGTTTGCTATCCTAATATCACACTTGATATTATATTGGCTTCTACACAATTCATTCTGAACTAAGAAATATGAAAAGACATATTGGAAAACACAAAACAATACAATTATAAGCATCTCACGTCTTTCTCCTCTCTGTTGAGAGTTGCGCATGCACACTATTGATCGGCCAGGTGAGTAAAACGTAAGCCAGGGCTATCAATAGGTTAGCAGTTTGGCAATATTTTACACTGAAAAATCTGTAAATCTAGATAATAAAAGAAGTTCTATGGTATTCATTCTCTGTTTGTGTTTGTTGCATGCTTTACAAAGGGCTTAACCTGAGCCAGACCATATAACAATGATAGCATCAATATCATATTAATACTGGGTTAGTTTTTAACACATCGGTCTATGTGTATGGGGAGGAAAAAAATGGTACTGCAACATCCATAATACAAATAGGAGACAAGCAGTGTAGGGTTCAACACATTCAGATGCTGCAGCCTTCAAGTCTGCCACTGCTACGTAAACTCTGACTAATAAGTATTTTGTTTATCTTTATTTGTCTGTATGCTTCACTAAGTTATTTTACAGCAAACTACATGATCTGTATGCATCACTTAGTTATTTTACAGTAAACTACATGATCTGTATGCATCACTAAGTTATTTTACAGTAAACTACATGATCTGTATGCATCACTTAGTCTTTCAACCTCTCCAGCAACAAATCAGCCACCAGTCCCAGCACACACAGACACTCCATTTCCAGGAAGGCATTGATTGCAGCCAAAGTCACCGGGATCGATACTCTCACTGTTAAAAGCCAGCTCGTTGACCCCTTAAATAATACTGTAAAGTGTACTGAGGCAATAATGGGGCTTCTTTTACTAAATCAAATTCATGTGTCTTTGAGGTTGGAAACACATCCAAAAGCAATACTTGCCTCAGGTGAAAGAGTAACACTTTCTATGCTGAAAAACATTTTTTTTTCCACGATATTTCTCTGTGCTGCTGTCAATCAAAAGAATATATTGAATTCTTGGATTTTGTTCAAATGTCTTCAGTTCATCCTTAGAGGCACAAAAAGCCTCTTTTTCAAACTTGCAGATGGACAAAGAGCAGTGAAGCTTATGAATACGACCTTGGGACTGTGAGCTATGCAACATCTGAATGAAAAGGCCTGGATGCCACAAGGCTGACATCATTAAGAACAGCCTAATGATCCCCTGGTTTTGATTTGCCCTGGTCCTTACTGACTGGAGTGACTTGTGGAAAGAAAAAAAGGCACAAATTTCATCAGTTTCACAGCAGGGCTTCTATTGAGGTTTGGGCTCATTTGGACCTATGCCAAAGCTCCTCCAGGCTGAGTCCAATTACCCCAGCAAGAATGTTATGTACCACTAAAAAATAAAGACTATTGAGGGGCTTATACCGGGAGAAAACTAATAGACTGATTTAGAGAAAGCGGGGACACATCAATATGCAGAAAAGTAAAGGTCTTGTGTTTTTCTTGCAGCGTAGAAAGACTATCCTTGTGCTTCTTAATCATGTAATAATCCAAGCAGTCACAGAAACGTATCCTACCGGGCTCGGCGTGGCTGCAGTTCTGGCAAAGAATCTGCTATTGTTGAGTGACAGATTCATTCAGTGAGAGTGATTATTACAGGATTGTACAACATAGTTTTAAATAAGCAGGATGCTCTGGTGCATAAAGTACAACATTTGAACAAGCTATAATGCAAGATGGGTGAGCGGCTTGTTGTGAGATGTTGTTCTTATCCAGTGCCTCTTAATTCCATAATAAAAGCGAAAGGTGTAAGAGTGGAGCGGAGCACAGTTATTCTAACTGCACAAATGGGATTAGGTGTTTGTACACAGAGCAGAATGAGGGTTTGGGATAGGGAGCTTTCCTTTCACGGTTAAGCCTGCGGCTGCGACTACAGAGGCAGGTTACCCTGCGATTACGATGATCCAGTTAGATCTGAGGAAATGAAATTTCTTCCAAGACCACTTTTCGGCTCTTCAGCAAAAGGACAACAAATAAAAATAGATAAAAATGCGAAGGCAGCCGCTGCTCACACACAGGCAGCAGACCACACGGACATGAAGGTGATACAAGCACACATTAGCGAGTTCAGGCTCATTTCTACTTACTGTACTTATTTATTTATCCTGCCATCCACTGTTAACGCTATTGTAATACAGTATGAACCACCAGGCTATTTGTGAACGGATTCCTGTTTTTATGTTGCAAAGCAGAAAATTCCTTAATTAGCTAACACTTGCAGAAGGCAAGCCTTGTGGTATTAAAAGAAACATGAGTGAAGTTGACATGAGCGCGAGTTGCAATTAAAAGGAAATGCCTGATCCTGCCAGTTCAGAAAGACTGTGAGGTCCTGAGATACATAAAAAATTGAGATATGCAAAGGAAAATTTATATTCCAATTAGGTTATAACACCATGATTACTCAACTTATAGTGCACCAACAGCTAGATTGCATATTGTACCTTGTACTCTGCAGTCTTTTAGCTGGTTTAGATCAGCTGCACCTAGCTTTGAACCAAGATAAAACAAGACTAAGAGTCTACAGTACATCCAAGTGAGCGGCTCTATGAAGCCGTACTTTAGCACAGCGGTAGAGCTAACTGCTAATACCAGGATGCTAACATGCTCACAATGGCAGTGCTACAATGATTAGCAGGTGTAACGTCTCCATGTTAACCATCTTAGTTAAGCGCGTTAGCATGCTAACGTTTGCTAATTAGCAATAAAATACAAAGTTCTGAGGCTGATGTGAACGAGATAAGTTTTGCAGTCAAATAAACCATCAAATAGATGTTGAACTATTTCAGTCTGGACCAACAGAAACATTGACATTTATAGAGCCATGGTTAACTGTTGAAACAATCACTGTCACATCCCTATTTTCTATCATATTCGAAGTAAAGCTACTCTATATTTCAGATGGCAGCACGACAAACTCATTAAACTCAGTTATACGTAATCCCCATACAGAAATACTCAGATAAATCATCTCCATCTACAATTTTCCCCACCTGCACCGGCTGAACCACATTTCTCTGATTTCAACCAGACTATATTTTTCCATTTTTCTTTGCCTCTCAGCACAGCTTATGTAAGAGGCAGCCCAGTGTGATGGGGGATGGGGAGTTAGAAAAGGCACAGTACCCTTCAACTGGCAGGAGAGTACACCCCAGTCTTTAAAGCGATCCTCTCCTTGCCCACTCTGATGAATATCAACACCCGCTGGACCACTGAGGCTCAGATTTATTCAATTGGCTTCCCATATACAGTAACCGACTGTACTATGGAAAAAGAATAAATCACCTGGCATTAATTTATCTCCACTGGGACAAGCGGTCAGGGAGGATCTCATCTCTCTGTTGCTGTCTGCTGCAGTGGGTGATGGGAGAAAGATGAGTTGAAGAAGATAGACACAGTGGGCTTTCATTGGCTGCTTAAGCTCAAACACAGGGGACGTTAACCGTAGTCAGACTTGTGCAGCATGAATGCTGAACTGCATTTAATACTTTTAATGATTTTGAACAATGTTTGTTTTAGATGAAGCCCAAACGGACACCAGAGCAGAGTGACTGAAACACTATCTAATCAGAGACAAAACTGAGGTGGAGAATAATGTGAGACGCCCTCAAAGTAAACACTGCATGCAGTGCAGCCTTTCAACTTGGCCAAGCTACAAATCTGCAAGAAAGAAAAAATACAAAAATCCAGTCCCACCAAGCTAATAACAACAGATGAAAACGATGTAATTGCACCCAGGTGCTTCTGCAAAGACTTTATTCAGATCACATTATGTTTGTGAATCAGTGGGACGCAGTACAAAGTCACTGTTGCATGGTGCAGGTGCATAATATGGCCTGGCAGCTGATATTTAGTCAATATTGAGGTCAGAGGTGAATGGTGCGACTTCGGCGCAGTTGGAAATTAGGTCAAATCAGGATGGAACATTAGCAGAAGGCGTGGCGGGGCCTGGCATCAGTCATGACTAAGATAATTACCTTTTCCTTTAAAAGCTTTGTGTCACAGCACTCTGATCCAGAGGTGCAGAGTCGCCATCAACTACCGTAAATGAAATTAGCTTTAAAGGCGATGTTTGATGTTGTTTTGATACAAAGTGAAATGTAATGTAAGAAATAGCTCAGACATAGTCCGCTGTCTACTGATGTTTCGGTTTCTTATTTTATATCATTTGATTGGTATAATGTTTTGTAAATTAAGTTTTCCGATTAGGGATTTTATTTTATAAACATACATGAATCTTAACCACGGCCATAATTCTAACTAAATAACACTAAGCACTAGTTTAGCACTCAAATTTGTCAGTGTGAACCCACTGAAATGATCCAAAAAAAAGAGAACTATTGAAAGCCAATATCACTGGATGTCCATCTCAAACATCCATAGAAGAGGTAGCAACTCCACAATGGTGAGTCTAATGAGGATCTCGTCTCCAAGTCAAACATCCTCAGCGATTTGTCAGTATTGATGATTGTGCAATCACAGGTCGGCAGCACAACCACAAATGCTGGAGATCCTGAACACCGACACAGAACTGCAGCCTCTCAGCGCCACTCCTCCCGCTTCAGTGTCGTCAAGTTTACAGTTCAAACAAGTATGGGCAAGAAAAAAGCTTGGCTGTGCCCAAGATTACAAATGCAACTTCACGGGCACACAGGCCGCACTATACACCATAATGAAAATACAGCCCAGAGGGTTGAATATTTATTTGAAATTTCAATATATCAATTTCATAACATTTAAAAAAAATGTTTAAAAGATGTTGCTTTTATCATAATATAAACCGAAAAATTATAAAAGATAACAAAAATAAATCTCTGTACTCATTTTGAATTCAGCCGCATCACTTTAAAAAAAGGTCGGGGGACTTGGATATTTTTCTGGAGGCGCTGCAGGAATGAGAGACGCACAGAGAAATGTTTTCATATTATTCCTGCATATCAGGTTGTGATTGAGACACACTGATCAACATTAGCTGCTTTCATGAATATCAAATTGTTCTGCACGTCATTTTAAGCAGGAGAGTAAAGGTCAAATCATCCAGTCGAAGGACAAACTTAGTTCCCACGGCAATACATGCTGCACACACTGCAAACTAACGTGACAACTGAATCTGGCTTGGCACCAAACGTCAAAGTAGAAACGGATAAAGATCAGTTTACAATTTACAGCAATTTTCTCAATGTGATATGTGTGATATTCATAGTCTGTGTGTGTGTGTGTGTGTGTGTGTGTGTGTGTGTGTGTGTGTGTGTGAGCGCTCTCCTGTGTTATGACCCAAAACGGAACCATATTTGGAGACAGAAATGGGTCACCCAAATTAGAGGGAAAACAACATTGACTAGTGCAAAACACTATACCCCTCCCCCACCACATTCCCTCACAACTGAACAGAAACCTCTTAAAAATGATGGTATTTATATGACGCCACCGGGACATAAACAAAGATTAAACTTTATGAACTTAAGTGGAGAATAACAAACAAATACGTCGCAGTACTTTGCAGCTCTAGTGCTCATAAGACTCACGGCCTGTGCTTTTTCTCCCAACATCCACAGTTTGTCCCTCGTTCCCAGAAACATGTGAAAGTGGTGGATTGAAGACCACCAACCAGTCATAAACGTCAACGCGATCGACCCAGAATAAAAATAGGCAGGTAACAAGATGAGAAAAAAAAAGTGTTTATTTCCTCCCAAGGAGAACCAGAGCAGAATTTCAATTCTCAGAAAACATATGCCTTGATTTGCGTAGCTGTAGTGTGAAGTATATTTTTAGAATGAGGGCTTTGACCTTTCTTTGTTGGCTTGACAAGACTGGAGCAGGGTAAAATGAGGTCCATAATGTGGCTGCTACCAATAATATATAACACATATAACCCTCTCTGTTTACAGCATCTCTTTCTCCTTTCTGTTTCTCTTCTCCCTCTCGTTCCCACTCCCCCCCCCCCCGTCTCCCTCTGCATTTTTCTTTCTTCTCCTTCCTTTGTAAGCTTTCCCTCTCCGCCTCTTTGCCTCTCCACTCGCTTCTCCTGACTCTCCTCCCCATCTGTCTGTCTTTACTTTTCTCTGCCTCTCTGCATCTTTCATGGATAGAAACAGTCTGTCACACATGGGAGAGGACCACTTACAAGGGGAGTCTAAGGGCCCTTCCCCCTGAAAAAGTAGATTTTTTTCTTTTTTTTTAACAAACATTCCTAAAACTATCGTGTGTGGACCTTTTCTGCTGGAGGCTGTTTGCTTTAACAGGTTAATGAAGCCTGTTTACGCACTGAATAGCTGTTATCCCACAGCAAATAACGTAACAACAGACGAACTCTTGCACCATATTCTGTATATATGTCCTGAGGTGAAGTCAGTTTCAGGCTGTTTATATGTATAAATAAAACATGTGCATGTGCACCCACATGTCTGTTATATACAGAGGGTCTGACAGCTGTCTAGCAACACCTGCTGCGGGATCCGACTTCTCTTAAAAAAACTGGTGAACTGCACTTGCAAACTCCAAGACATGGGAGTAGAGAAAAATATATAAAAACTATTTCCTGAATGATGGATTGTCACTGGCCAAATATCAGTAGTCAGTACTTGGGAACTCTTAAAAGACCAATCACCATCTTTTGACAAAGTACGTTATAAATTCAGAGTCCCCCCCCCCCCCAGTATTTTCTGTTTTACCTTCCTCTTCCACAGCAATTCCAGCTTTAGAGTCTCGCCCAAGGACACTTTGACACGAGGAGCCAGGCATCTAACCATCAATCCTGCGATTAATGGACGACTCGCTCTACCTGCTGAGCCACAGCTGCCCCGTATTATTCAAGTTGTTGGCTAAATATCGATTTCAAAGCCATGCACGCTGGTACTGTAGATGACATATTTGTGCTATGCAATCAACAGAAGACTGTGGCGTTTGACAGGAAGTTATTTCTTTGTAAAGATTAAACAGAAGGGATTCGGGAGGTGGTGCAGCTATAGTGCATGTACACCAGCAAGTAAATGTCAAGTCTCTTTGGCCAAATACAACTGCATGGTGCAACAATATTCATGCAAAAGTACTTTGTGACCAAGATTGTCTGATTGTCTGATTTCCATTCGGCTATTTTTAAGTATTGTCATACTTGCGTCAGACAAAATATCAATAACCGTCTTCTCTACTACTTCAATACTGAAGACTTGCATTAATTCCCCGCATGCACCCAAACAGCGAACAGAAGCATCATCATGAAAACTGAGCGATGCGGATCGGAACCGTGCTTGAAAGCTCAGGCAATGACACATGATTCTTTGGGGGGGAAACAGAAAGGCAACACGAGGCCTTGACCTCAAATATCCAACGACAAAATCTGCACGTTGAGGGATTACATCTCATAAATACAGTCTCTGCAGCATCAGGAGAATTCCTTGTTTTATAAGAGCTACAAAGACAAGTTGCTATGAGTATAATTTATTACTGTTAAACTTTTTGGTTGTTTTTAATTAGAACTTTTTGACAGCAGAAAAAATAATAATTAATGAGGCTTTTTTGGGCATCATTTTGTGTCTTTTACAGTGGAAATCAAATATTAATCTAATCGAAATGCTGTTTATTTGAAATAAATGTTTTTATTTAAAGAAAAGTAATTTTTTTGGTCTGTTCTATAAAACTTTATACATTTGTATCTCCAAAAAAGTAGCCCTGGATTGTCATACTTTTGTGAGTGAATAGCACAGTATAAAAGGAGATCAATTAGTTTTCTTTGAACCCTTTGTCCCCCCCCCCTAGGAAAACTACTTATGGCATCTTTCACCTCTTTCCATCTTTCATACTCTCTAACTCTGTCTCTATTCCTCTCCTTCTCCTCCTGCCTCTCTGTATCACTTCCTCATGCACTCTCACATCTTCTGATGAGCATATGAACACACGTCTTCTCTGCTTCACCTCTCCCGATTCCCCCTCCCCCTCCCCCACCTCTGTCTCTCTTCATCTCTTCTTTCCTCTCGCTGATGAGCATATGAACACACGTCTTTCTTCTCCTCTGCCGGCTGCTGCCTCCCTCTCTCCCTGCTGCTTCAGCTCAGCCCACGGGCAATTTTCACACAAGGCTGATTGAATTCACCCCCCCTTTTCCTTTTTCCCTTCACTGTTCTCTGTTCTCGCTAAGGGATGGGGATGACACAAGAAGGTCTCACCACCGCACACGTGCATATAAATGGACACTTACAAATGACGCACACGCGCACACAGGTCTGCACGTAGTCATGCAGTTGAGAAATTGAGGTCGAGTTGACTTACTGTACAAACACGCGTGTTTTTATATGGAGGTGAAGAGAGGGGCTAATAGGATATGCAAAAGCACCTGAAAAGACATGCTCATGCTAATACACATGTACACATGGAGACCCACGCAGAACTGCAAGTATTTCAAATATAAGAGAGGCTTCTATGATAAAAACACAGCCTCTTAAGACAATGGAAATGGGGATAAATGCATCCATCTCTTGGATAGCCACACCGTTCATATGAAACGCCACTTCTCTGTTTGTGGACGTGTTAGCTAACAGAGCAATATGAAGAGATGTGTGTAGGGAGATAGGAAGAGATGTGTGTTTGGATATCGGTGGGCAAAAACTTTTGTGTTTTCAACCGCCTCTTTGTCACAGCAGCGTGGGCGGTACACGCTGATGACTTTTCCCGGCGGGCCCATTTTTTTGGGGCGCCCAATCGCATGCAAAGGATTTTATTTAAATCGCTCTTGTAACTGTACGCAGCTCAAATGTTCAGATTCAGAGGGATACAAGTAAATATATATATATAAATATGCCAGAATATTAACATTGGGGTCTGTGAAAATCGCGTTTTTGACAATTTACTGACTTTTTAAACAGTGAAACAATGAATCAAGAGACAATTAACAGTGAAATCGGTAATGCAGCCCTCAGGTATCGACAAGTGGCCATACAGGTGGGCTCATCACAGAAGGACACTCACATCTAACACCTGCAGTACTGTAATTGCCTCTTCTGTTCGGGCCATTTGGCCCGGCCAGGAGTGTGTGACGGTGAATGATGAAAGAGCGTCAAAAGGAGCGGCGGCCAGACTCGAATGAACAAGACGTTTAACTTGGGGACATAAAGACTAACCATGATCCTCCTGGGGCCCCGAGAAAACACACATAGAAATAGTACACACACACACACCCACACACGGTCAAAACAACAGGAAGTTATTAATGGTCAGGTGTTGCTCCAGTTCTGCTCCAAGCACTTCACCAGCAAAACTGCATCCCGTGAGGAGCCATAATCAGCACCCGCTCGCTCCCCAGAAATCATTTACAGCGGCACCAGCTGCCCAATGTCCTCTGGTCAAACTGGATCCGCAATCTCGTAATAGTCTCCCGCACAGTATCTCGGTTGATTTAAGTCTCTGCTGCAGCGACAGACCTTCAATCTGTCGGTTTTATCATTCGAATGGAGCAGCAGACTCCTAGGACAAGACCCTAATGGGGGAGTCGGGGAGGGGGGGATCAGGTAGCTATAAATCTGTCTCACAGGGACCCTTCACCGAAAGCACACAAGTGAGCCTTGTGATGGATAACCCTGCCGGGGTAAAGGGTATTGATACATCCGTCAGAAAACCGAGACGCCGTGTTCCATCTCATAGGAAAGATGGAGCAAAGTGTAAGCGGCAAGAAAGTCCAAACGCAAAGATGAGGGGGCTGCAGTCGTCTGAGCAAAACTTAGTGAGCAACGGAGATGATGGAAACTGTAATAACCAACACAACGATGTCTCCAGTGTGGTGAGAGGGAGAATGATTGATTGAGGTTGCTTATACCCGCTTTGATTCAGTTCAAACTGACTTTGGTGCATTTCCCTGTTTGGTTCGGTTCTTGTAGGCTCAAACAGATTGAAATGTATGTAAGGGATTCCCTGATTGGTCAGAAAGTGAGGTTAAATAGAGGTGTAATGAGCTTGTGTCCTACGGTGTGTATTTTAACCGTTTCCCATTACATATTTGATGAAATGTAGCAATCACACAATAATGTCTGTAATAGTAGAGTGCAAAATCGTCTTCCATCCTCCTTGGAAGACGATTCAAGGAGGGTGTCAAACCGTTTATGACCATGTCATAAACGGTTTGACACCATTTATGACATCAAAAAGCAGCTACAGTCACAACCAACAACGCTCATAACCAGTGAGCTCCTTGTGAACACCAAAGACGATAATACACATAGACCTTACTGTAATATCATTTATTGTCTTTTACCTGTCAGTTCATATGGCTTCATGACTTCTCTTTTATTTTTTTGGCAATAATTCGGTATAAACACAAACTGAACCAGAACTAAAAGCCAACATTGTATAACTTGTTCCCATTCTTCCCATTTCTACAACAAACTACAGGTATTAAAGCACAATAAAAGATCTAAAGCTTTTAAAAGCTCTTCCTTATCAACAGCTTTTCTTCACCCAGACTATGTGGCACGCATGTCCGTGCGTAAAAGCGAGATAAGATCAAACTTCATGCCTACTACACTTTTTCCTTGCACACACACACACACATTCATATTATAAAATATCGTTATCGGTTCCATGTATAGAAATTTCCATGGACCGGTGAATAACATAGAACATTTTCTGCATGGAATTAATGGCACGCAAATGTGGGATAATGGATTCAACAATATATTCTGCTCCAGCAATGTATTCACATTTCACTCATCCAGCGATGGGGGAGAATTTAATGCTGCTCTCCCCTCAACTCACTCGGCCTGCAAATCAATGTCCATTAAAGTGACTTGAGTGTTTATATGTCACTGGATCCTCTTTCCATTAATGCTGCTTCTGCACAGATTCTCGCCTCTTTGACTGAGTGCCCGTTTCAAAACAGTACAACTGCAGTGTACGGCGAGCGTGCGCTCCGGGAGGCTGCTACAGGCGGACGCTCATTACGGTGACGCGTCGGCCTCCACAATGCACTGATATAATGAACTGGACCATTTGTGCTGTGTGGTTGTCACAGGCAATCTTTAAAACCTCTATTTATCCAGCCATGGCCTGCATGGTATTTATACTTCTCTCCTGGCAAGGCCGTGCTTCACGCTCATAAAGGTTTCACAGCTTCACACCTGGTCGCTGTCAATTGTAACCACAGGCCTTTACACTTGGCCGCAGAGCAGCTCCACCGGAGCCACTGCGGCTTCTTCAAGGACACTTCCCTGGTCTGAGTATTACTACTTTATTGCGGTCGTAAATTCAACAATAATGCAATGACAGCAGATTTGAAGCGATGTATGCGTTGGGCTGATTATTGTGGACGGCCGTTGCTATGAAGAGGAAGCTTCTCAGAGACCAGAATCAGAGCGGTAGAGTACTTCAACACACTTTGTTGTTGCAGTTGGGGACAAAGCACGGCTAAAATAAACCCAGAAATAAAGAGTAAATTGATTTTAAGAGCAGCTTATACTCTCCGTTTTGTCAACAGTACTCTTTAGCTTCCATCCGCCTTTAGCAGAGTACCTAACTGAATTTAGCACAGCAATGTTGCTACTTTTTTTGTTTCATTTTCATTCTAGCTGGAAAAAAATGAAGGCTAAAGAAAAATTATACAATACTAAGCACACACATGCAGTTGCAGCCTGTTCATCATTCAAACTGCGGGGCTGGTTTGGGGATAAAGGAAGCAGCAGATCTCCCCAGAGTAGAGGGATAACAGACATCTATTAATCTTACCTCCTCTCCTGTCAGGTAGTACGCCGCCAGCAAGCCGCCAACGTAACGGATGTTCACCTCAAAGAGGGATGCTTCACCGTTCTGTTGAATCAAGAGAGAGATCAAGTTGTCAAATGTCATTTTCAGCAAAGGCCTCAGTCAGCGGTAAAGCAGCACAGTGGTGTTTATGGGAAAGTTATAACATTGTAGTCAACATAGTTGTGACTACTTAGATGTGAGTTTTCATAGTAAATGTATTAAATTGCTGGGACCCCTTTGGCAGCCCACATGTGGATATTATTAATAGCGTATTTTCCATCACACACTGTAAACTTATGAAATCTCTGTGAATCAGAGGCATGATTTAAAGGCATGAAAAATCGAACACAACCTACACAGCATCATTGCGACCGATGTGTTTGTGCACCAGATTTTCTCTACATTCAACAGTATTTTTTATTTTCTATAAAACTTGAGGCTGGGTGAACAAACGGTTCGGACGAGGAGAAGCAACAAAATATTACGCATTCAACTTTTGATACTCATTTCCAAAAGAACCAGAGGTGCCAAGTGATAGATTACACATTTGATTACACCTGCGGAGAGAACAGAAAAAAAACGAAACACCTTTCTCATAAGAAATACCGTTGCATGGTGTTGGTCTTATTAAAGAGCTGTTATTTGTAAGCCATCTGATTTAAACAAGGCTCAACAGCTACTCTGTAAAAGTCTGAAAGAGGTTAGTAACCTTAGTCCCGTTAACGAAGGTGTTGATTGGAAACGTTTCTTTTTAACAGAGCAACACCAGACCTGTGAGAGGTGGGCGGTGACTCAGAGGCGTTGGGCAATAAATGCCAACTGCGGTTCTGGACATTGGAAGTCAATCACAACTGATGATGGCGGCTTTTAGAATAGCATACTATGTGTGTTATAAAAACTAGTGAGTAGTAATGTAATACAATACCAAACGCTCAACATGTACTTAAACTGAGAACCATCAACCTACACTTTGGGGAGGAAACAACCTCAGCAGATTACTCAATAGACTTTGACTTCACAAGCTATTGAAATCACAAGCTTATTTTCTACAGTCGTTTTCATAGACTGCATGCTTGCATTATTTATTAAAGGATACAGTTGGCAAAACTCTTTTAAAAAACCTTTACCAGCTGAACATTATAGTTTTCAGCAAACATGACTGAAACAGTATAATAGTGATCATTTGTTGGAGACTTTTTAGTGAGTATTTACAGTGACACGACTGTGTGTGTGTGTGTGTGTGTGTGTCAACGACCAGTAAAATAAAGAATACCAGCAGACTTTTCCTCCTAATGTGTAAAAAAAAAAGGCTCATCAAACAACTGTACAGACTAAAGTTACACATTTTTAAAGACGTCTCTTATTGTACAACCTCTGCCATAAACAGTATTTGTGCGTCTCTTTAAAGAAAGGCAATTCGGCAGTGAATCTCCATGACAACAGCAGACGGGGTTGCTAGGAGAGGATGTGACAGAACTAACGAAAACAAACTCCACTGATTGACTAATTGATTAACCTTAATATCCCTCATTAGGACATGGTGGTGTATTCACAAGTCTGTGACAGTATAATACAATGATGATGATGACAAGCCAATAAAGAAGTGCAACTTCAGAATCAGCATTAATTACCAACATCAAAGGTTCAATATCAATGTATTAACATCATCTTCACCGCCAGATCAAAAAAACCCAAAATACAGTATAGTCCAGAGGCAAGGCCAGACATATGTGAACCTCCCATGCTCCTCTTCGTCTCTCTGTACACCAGCTGCGATGGAGATTCCCTCTCCAAATAAATCAACAACTCGAGCCAGGTCAGACTCAAAAAGCCAGGTCAGAAAGTCGGAGCCATGTAATCATGTTTTGTTTCCTCAGAACTCTCTTTTGTCTGAGGTGTCTCGGGCGAGATCGATTAATGGAGAGCGAGTTCAACTGGCTCAAGGAGACTTTCGTTCCAAGTTTCAACCACTTTGTTGTATGAACAACGTTTTTGAAATGTCATCTTTGTCTTGTCTTCTTTTGACACCAGCAGAACTTTTTCATATTATATATATCTTAAATTCTCATATAACGGCACCTTTATTTACTCTTTTTCTTTTAATTATCTTGATGCGCCCAAATGTCAATATTCTCATGTTCACTGATTTTCTGCTGGTTAACATTTGCACTGCATTTGGATGAAAACTTGATTTATGACGTTATGCTTAATTTATCATGGCAGATACAAGAGTAAAGTTAAATGTAACCCACCCTTAATGATTTTCATCCGACCTCTATGTGTTCATGGTGGCCGACGTTGCCTTTACTTGTGGGGAAGTGTTATTAGCAATTATATATTTAGCAATTCTGTCTTTCAACTACTGTACGAAAAAGCTCAAGAAACCTGCGAGCCCTTCATTTACCTCAAACAACATTTTTTATATTTATTGTACTTTTGGAAACTTTGCAGAAATATCTAATATTTTCACGCTTCAACTATGAAACCTTACATGGAGAGGTGCTGTGCTAAGTTGCCATTTCTGTTTTGCCAACATTAAGTCTATTTCTTTTCTACATCAAATATAAAATAAGAGGTAACACGGAGTGTGTTTAAATATAGCAACATAATTATTGCCTCTTACGCGAGCTCAAGGTTGGATCTGTCAGGAACTCTTGGAGACCCATTGAGAGGGAAATTGCTATCTCAAGTGTGGATGATAAGGAAATTGTAATAGGGTGCCAGAGAGGGCAATTAGCTGCACTCTGAAGAATAGCACAGAGATGTGGAGCTACTGGCATCGGTTCAAGGGGTGTGTGTGTTTGTGTGTGTGTGTGTATATATATATATATATATATATATATATATATATATATATATATATATATATATATACTGGGCATCAACAAATCATCAAATACGTTCTAATTTGCTGTCAGTTTCATTTTACTAGAAATATTTCTCAACATGTTCCCAACTTGGCAACAAACACATGTTGACAAATAAAGGAAACGTTGAGAAGATCAATACCTCTCTCGTGTCTGTTTGGTAAATGTGAAGCTGTTGCGCTAACCTGTTAGCTTAGCATAAGCCAATCACATGAACACTTGGTTTGTTGTGGTATTAAATAATACATTAGTGAGCTTTAGAGGTGCTGTTAGTTGGATTGTGTTATCTTTGCACAGAGCCTGGGTAGCCGTTTCCTCCTCTTTCCAGTCTTTATGCTAAGCTAACCACCTGCTGGCTCCAGCTCCATATGTATTGTACAGACATGACCGTGGTATCCATGTTCTCCTGCTTGGCATATTTGAGAATAAGCATATTTCCCACCCAAAATGTCAAACTATCCCTTTAACGTGCATTGTCCTTGTTACGTGTTATGGAACTTTATAAATCAGGCAATAACAGCAGGACTGTTTTACAACCACGGTGCTGGCTCCATCCCCGAAGTCAGCACACTGGTGACACTTCTTGACACAGAGCACTGATGCCTCTGGCAGGGCAGCTGAGCTGAGCTGTCTTGCCAACCCTGAAATGAGTGGCCCATTCAGTAATGGCAATACGATGGCAGTGATCAGGAACGGAGTGTCTATTTATCACCAGGGACAGTGGCACTCAGCAAGACAGGCAGGAGATACAGTGAGGGAGGACAAGTAATGCTGACAATGGTTTTGCTAATCATACTGTTACCTCCCTATACAGGCCCAATAAATCACCCAGCAAGCCTTATATTAAATACCACTGCACTGAAGATCCCATAAAGTGCGTTTTGATAAAAACAGACGCACTTTCTGTAAAGGGTTTTGTTGATTTTTACATTTTGAATCTGATCTATTTTTCAGGAACAACTAACACATTGTTCCTGTGAAAATGGGGCAACCGTTCAGATTTGCAAATCCATTAAATCAAATAAAAAATAAATAAAAAAAGCAGGACCCGGGGCTCAGAGAGAGCACACAAAAACAACACAACTTCAACTCTCGCCGACTTAAAGCAAGATATCCAAACAGAACATAAATAACAATGTCAAAGTTCTCAGAGAGGCAGTTCACAAATGCTGCACTTAACTGCACAGAAGGTGAAGTTGAATAACTGCACAGCAGATTGGATTTGGCTCTGACTGATGCCCGCTGTAGAGCTGGTTGGAGTTTAAACGGGGTTATCCAGCTCGAAATGTGTATTTGTCCAAAACAAAAAGTACATTACTTTGTTTCTTTTCATCGTCCAAGTTTAATTTACAAATTACAACGTTTCAAAGCTATTCGGGCTGTTTGGAAAAAAAACACATCTGGCTCATTTGAATCTCAGGAATATCGTAATATATTATTTTCTTCTCATAATTACGTTATGACAAAAAGAGGGAAGACTTTTTAGGTTTCAGTGATTAATCAAGTTTCTCAAAATGTATGGTAAAACAGATGTTTTCATCCGACTGAAAGCACAAAGTGATATTCATGGTGAACACAAAAGAAAAATCAATAAAGAGCAGATCAAAGACAATTATGGGAAATGTCAACATGAATAATTCAGTTTCATTCGTTGCGCTATTGATTCGCCTTTTCTCCGACTCAAGTCCTGATGTGACCGGTGGTGTCATCTCAGTTTAATACAGTTTGATGCAGTTTAAAACCTAATTTATAGGTTCTATGTTTAATTGTCCTGCAAATGAATTATAGATGAATCAGGAGGAAATCATAAGCGGTTCTCTGAAACCACAAAAAAAGCAACTGTGAAAGCTATCCTCTCCCACTAAGAGACTAAATGCTGCAGCAGGGAGTTCAATCCGACTGTGCTGCTGCTCCTCGAGGCACATTTAAGCGTGGTGCAGCAAGTATGAAAAAGAAATCAGGTATAGTGAATAACACCTGTTTTTTTACTCTTTTTTTTTTCTTGTCTCTCTTCACGGTGCTCGAGCTGAGGACCTAATTAGGAGGCAACACAAGGATGTCAGAGTAAACACAGGAGCGCGAACCACCTCTGCCACTAAAAGGCAAAATGAGACTTTCTGAAGGATGATTACTCAACAGCAAGAACAAGTCTGCATTGCAGCTTGCAGCTTTAAAGCACAAACAACCTCTTACTTGCACAAACATGTTGGTGATGAAGCTCTCAGACGCCATGGAAAACAAGTCTACTGTAAATACTTGGAAGCAATTTGAATGCATAGCTCCTGTGTCGCCTTGTCTAGATTGTGGCCACTTTTACACCTAACCTGTATGTTTCGCTGTGACGGACCTGGGTGCGTTTGTCCGGCGAGTACGGTTTATTTGGTGCGGCGTGAAATCTGTCAAACCCTGGTGCAGACCAACTAATTCAACCGAGACCACTTCCAAGGGCACTAAACTAACGATAAACACATTTTCTGTACGTGTACTAGTCAGGAAGTGATAATCAATCTGTCTATTGGTGTAAATCATTTAGTAATCCTGAGAACCAGACAGTCAAAAACAGCTAAAACTGTGTTCTGCTGTGCTTGTATTCTACTTTTTTCAAATGAACCGAAATGCAGGTGTGAAAAAAAGGAAAGTCGACAACTTGAACATCTCAAACTAAGCACGCAACTTGATACCGTATTTAACAACGATTCACGTATTGTAAATATGCGTGATACTAGGAGAAAAATTAGCATTTTAATTGTTCGACATAATGTAATTGCTGTACAGGAGGAGCCACGGCAGAAAAGAAAAATTAATTAATGAGTGTAATGACTCGTTGGGTACACTGCCGTCGTACCTTGTAGGTGTTCTGCTTCACCAGCACCGCGCGGCGTTTCTGACAGTGTTTGACGCTCGTTTCACTGTTGATGAGTATTCATCAGCCATGGCAAAGATTGTCGTCGGACTCGGCCCAGATTTGCCTGGGACATGAGCCTGATTGGCATGGCTGCCGTGCTGCTGTGTGCCAAGGAGCTGAGAGGACGCTTGCCCAGTGGTGTGTCTTGCTCGCACGCTAATGTAATGATTTACTGCTAATAAAACAGGCATCGTTGTCGCTGCGCAGATGACTCGATCCAGGTTTTAAAATGGCTCCAACATTTCAAAAGCCAGATTAGCCTGATGTGACAGAAAAAAGAAAAAGAAAAAATGTATCTGATGAGTCCATGATAAAATTAAGCAGATGATTGCCTCTCCGACCAGAGCTGGCGATTCACACTTAAGACTGTGATTTAACTTAACATCGCTAATTAAACATGGGAAAATCATGAAAGGGACCAATTAGATCCTGCTTCTCTAATCTCCGTCAGTCTAGCATGCAGCACACTCGAAGCTGCTGCCTCTGCTCAAGGGACTTTCCCCAAGGCAGCTCGTCTCCGCCCAGCTACTTTCACGACGGAAAGCTGTGGCTGTTTTTTCCTATTCTTTTTTTTTTTCACAGTACAGTAATTACAGTCTTGATCAGCGTCCAAGCTTTGAGAGCAGTCTCCCAACATTAGCGTTAATGACCACTAACCTCTGGAGCATGCTAAGCAGCCTCCTCTGATGGAGAAGGGAGCTTATAACTTCATGCATATATGAAGAAAAAAAAAAGGGGGGTTCTCACAAATGATGAGCCCACACAGCTCAATATTTAACCTCGCTGTGAAGAGTGAGCGATGAGATATTATTATATCAGAGTTCAAATACACTGGACTGCAAAGCTATCAAGTGTGGTGACAAATCACATAATTGTGTTCATGGATATTTGCATTTTTAAGATTGCTTTAAAAAAACGTATACGATTGTTAAATGAGGCTTATCCAAAAGAGTTAATGTTTTCTTTCATCGTTTTTGTCATTACAGTATATGAGCATGTTCCAAAGAGACTGACCCTCTTCTCTTCGACACGCTCACCCTGATGGCAAATAAAATAAATAATTTAATCAATCAAAAAGAGTTTGTGTTACTGTCAGTGAAAAGCTCCCTTTAGTTTAACAATCAAAACATCAGCGAGTCGCGTCTCTTTTTCTGAAGCCTTCATTCACGGCGGTAATTTGAAATGGAAAGTGACTGTTTCAGATTTTTCAAATAGCATTTTAACTGACAGACATTAGCGCGTAATGGTTATCAGTCGCGATACATCAAGTTCTTTTTTTCTTTCATTTGACTGCTCCGCTCTTGTTACATTTCCCATGATGCATCTTTGCAAGCTGGGGGTAGATGCTTCAGTGAACGCCTGTTCCCAGCCCAGACTAATAAAACCCGTAATGAATGGTCCGAGCAGAGAGGCATTAAGATAAAGCATTGGCTAATGGTTCGAATCTCATCAGGTAATGATTTACATTTTATTTCTTTGATAACACTTATCTTTTACAATCTGGTAATTAATCAGTGGCTTACGTCTCCTTAAGCATCATCAAATAGATATGCAACACCAAGGAGAGAATGTAAACATCTCCACTAAATGCATTAAATTGTAGATTAACAGCCTGGTGAATAATTAATCAAATATGCAAGAGTGACACATTATAGCCGAATTACAAACCCAGCCCATCACCCCTCCATCTTTTCCCTTCACAGTCCTCCGCAACCCAGAACATGTGTCGATCTGCATCTGCGTCTATTTTCAGAGTGTCGTCCTTTGATGCTCTCTCTATGCATCCACAAATAAACACGCATGCAAAATCAGGAGGGTAGCGTTCTGCGTGCAGGTCTTTGCGCTCTCCTGGGGGTTTGCAGCAGCTCCCCACCGAGTCCTCTATGATAATGTTCGGGTCTCGTGGGACTTCGCCGTGCTCTCACTCTGACATTATTATTATTCAGCCCGCTGCAGTCCATCTTCCCTCTCACTGACTCGGTGTGCAACTCTGTGCCTCCGTCTCTGTTCATCACACGCCTCCCACTGTATTTGGCCTTGCTGACTGAGCCACATCCCTTCGCTTTGTCTGCGCGGCACTGGAGGCCGCTTGCTCCCAAACTGCCGACAAGAAAAGAGAGGCACTTGAGCTGCCTCACGTCCCACTGTGTTCACGTTGATATATTAAACGCTCCGTCATGTAGTCGAGGTCATCAACTGAGCTAATGCATCCATTATAAACATTTCTGTTTCAATGTACTTGTCTTCATATAACTTCAGCGGTATAAGAATGAAACATTAATTTTCAGATTTATGCATGAAGGTGCTCCAAATCAAAATCACATCATTTTCTTAAGATTAAGTTTCTGTGGTGAATCTAGGAAGATCCTATTATGTCCAGTTTTTATGTCACTGTTAGTGCTGCAAATACATATTTTCATTATAAATCTGTAGATTTCTTCTCTCCCAAAAGTAGTAAAAAAAATGCCTGTAACATGTTTCCCAGAGCCCAAAGTGATTCAGGTTATAATACTCTGCAGCTTCATCCCTGCAAGAATTATTCCACAAAAAAGGTCAACAAACAACACTTAAGACATTTTCACATCAACACCTGAAGTCATTCATTGATGTTTTTCAATCTGCAAATTCTGTCCTCATCTTATTAGCAGTATTTTTGTAACAGAATCCACAGGGGGGGAAAAAAAAAGAAAAATCAAGAATGATATAAAGATGTGCTGGTAAATACCCGTAAGGACGAACCACCCATGCAAAATGTCCTCTGCCCTCTACATCCTGAGACAGAATGTCAGCTCAGCTTGACCTCAGCCCCGGGGCACGGCGTTCTCACTGAAGCGTCTCCCAGCACCGTAGAAATGACACAGTTTTCCCTCGGACGCCTGCATGACTGGGAGCACGTTGGGTCTCGTTTAGCGCAGACATGAGGTTATTGGGGGTCAAAAAGCAGCTCCGCAGAGGTAATCAACAACCTTGCTCCAGGTCCTCTCGTTACCGAATGATGCCACTTCGTACTGTCCTCAAACGTGAGCGTACATTTAGAAAAAAAATGCATTAACAGCTGAATAAAAATAGGCTGATTTACAAGCTTCGTGATACAAAATATGAATGAGAATGGCGGGACACTGAATTTCTACCTCGAAAATGTTAGAAACAGTATCACGGAAAAATTCTAAATATATGTTTGGTTGCTCAAAATATTTCAGGAAAATAATCTAACACACGCACTTGATATTTGCCTGAGGCGTATATATATGCAAAGTTGAACTCTGTCAACAATTATGCTAGAAATAGTTGCCAATACATTTCTCTCCATTTCCAGCGGTGTTTCGCGTGTGTGTTGCGGTTCAGCAGTGGATTGTTTATAGTTGGTGAGACGCTGGCGGCAATCTCTGAGTCGATCTGATGAAGTTCCTCTCCCTCACAAGTCTACTCTCTCACCAAACCGTCACTGTTCTGTGAAAGGAGTGTGTCTTGTGTGGAAGTCTGTGAGCTCTGTCTGGCCTCTGGGCCCAGCACCCTTCAGAGGTGGAACAGATTATAAGCAACAACAATAAGCAATGTATCTGCGCTCATTGTAGCAAAAAAAGTCACTTACATCCGGATTATACCAGGACAGATATAAATACACTTGAGCTGCTTTCAATCTACGGGCTTTATCTTGTTGCAAACTGTATTTGATTGTAATGAAATTGAGACCCTCAAGCTCATGCAGGCTTTTTGTTCTGCATACAGACATCTCAAGCTGACAGATGTGCCGTACAGGGAAGATTTGAGGGATTGTTGTTTTTTTCCTACGCTGGGATGTTGAAGGGAGGAACTGAGAGGTGAACAACTTCCACCAAAGTTTCAAGAAAATACTATGTTATGCTTCTTCATTCTGCTGTCAACACAGCCCTTACTGTGTTTTTCTTCACATTGCAGCACCGTCAAGCTCACAGCAAGTGACCAAAACACCAAATGACCGCAGGGGAAGAAATAACCCCAAACAGCTCTGTGAGGCTGCACTGAGGCACACAGGTGCACACGGTCGCATTGACGACGGTAACATGCCGACGTTCACACGTGAGATGGTGACCATGTTCACCATCTTGGTTTAGCATGTTAGCATGCTAATTCTTGCTACTTAGCACTAAATATAAAAAGGTAAAAGAAAACCTGATGATGGAATGAATATATGGACATTTGGGCAATCCATCAATTAGTTGTTGAGACATTTCATTCAAACAACAAAGTGTGTGTCTGTTTTAGGGATTGCCGACACATCCACACTACTGCATTGCCCGGGGGCGGAAGAATGAACCATAACCATGTCAGAAATAGCAACGGCTCCTATCTCCAGTCTCTCCCAATGACACCCACAAGACTTCACAGTCATTTGAGTCTCACCTGAGACGTGGAATTGTGGGCCTGATTGTGCTAATTATCCAGACACTTTGCCGCCCGGTTTGGCTCAGGAGATCGTCACCGTGGTCTCTCGGGAGTTATTGCCAGTGCATGTTGCTACTTACGCTGAATATGCTTCATGGGAATCATCAACAAGCACGCAGGGGGACCGTTTAATCTATAAACAGCAAAAATCGCAATGCACAAGATTTCACTGGGAAAAGATGTGAACACTTCCGCTTCTGAACCAGTTCAGTGCGACAGAAAATACACATTATTACCACAGAGGATATGACTAAGTTACCGGAAATACTGTTAAATGTCCCTTAATGTTCTGTTGGCGGCAGCGACAGCCAAAAGTCGGCCTGCAGGGTAAATAACACATGGCAGACAAATGAATAGAATATATGCTTAGAGTTTGTCTACTGAAAATGTAACAAGAACAAAGCTTCTAAATCCGTACTCGTACTAAACCGGTAAAGGCAGCAACTAACAGGTATTTTCATTAAAGATTAATCTGCCTTTTATATTCTCGATTTAACGATCAAACATTTGTTTCGAAAAATGCTTAATATTTAAATAAATATAAAATATCCAGCGCAATATCCCAGTGTTGTCAAATGCAAATAAGTTGTTTTGTCTGATTTTTCAAAGTTCCAGTGATCATTAAAATAGCTGCCAATTCTAATTGGATGAATAGATTATTGACTGATCGTTTCAGCTCAAAAACCATTACAAACTACTTAATAATCACACCCCAGGTGTGGACTGACTGACTGTCAGGGTAGCTAATAAGTTGCACAGTTGCTTCTAGCATCTATAAGAAAATGACAGGCTTGAGAGTAGCAGCCCATAGCGGGAGCTTGTGGTGTTGTGAAATACAAAAGAATGGTCTGAATGGTATTATTTGTACCTTCGTCTTGTTATTTCCTGTTTTTTTTCTCCTTCATACAGCATGAGGACCTCTGAATGAGTCATCTCAAAGGTCCATGACCTGTAACATTTCAGGTAATGTGTGTTTTGTCCCCTCCGCTGTGGATGTTTTTCTACCGTCTACTATTACTTTGAATCCATTTTCCCTTCTTCAAATCCTATAAACCCCTCCATAGCACGAATGTAGAAAAGAAATACTGAATATGGAAAAGAAAACCTCTTCTTGGCGGAACACATATCCATCAATAAACCAATCACAACACCCTGATAGGAGATCTGTCCATGCCTATATGTGTGTATTCAAACCACGAGAGGATGAAAGAAAGCAGATGAAAGCCCGAAAAGGAGGTTGGAGTAAAGTGATCATTGTGTCGTTTTATCGCACCACATCTAATACATTTCCTGATGGAAGAGAAATGCTGAATCAGATTATAACTGATATAGAGAATGTTGAAGTAACAGTGAGTGAAAGAGTAGAAGAGGAGGACGAGGACTAATAACATTCGGGAGGCGTCATGAGGAAATACAATCCGCACTAAACCCTCTTAATTACCCTCTTTTAAATGAGATACGGTCTGATGACCAGCTGGGGGAGAATTGCTTCACCATAACTCAAAAGTCATACAGCACTGACCAAACTGCTGATAGAAGATCCTCTTAATACGGCAACATACTGTAAAGCAAGTCAGACTGAAGAACCCCCATAATGCTAACTGGCTGTGACAATGCCAACTACTTCTTCAAGCTTTATGCAACAACAGCTTGTGGGAAAATATGCCAAAAGCCATCACTGAACATTCTGGAGCTTCTTTTGTCTCGGTAATTGGCTCTGCCGCCAGAACGGACCAGTCTGTCTGCTGTGCGGCTCGTCAGGATCTACATCAGGAGCCTGGTGTTTGTTTTAAAGTCATATGTTTAAGACATATTTCAAAAAATGTAATCTGTTCACTTGGCACAGAGTTTTAAAATCTGCTGCCTCACTAGACCCAAAGTTGAACCGATCGCTTCCGACTGTTGTCCGAGCCGCCTGGTGGGAGGAGACAGACTGAGATATCATATCTGTACTTCTGTAATGCTGTCCCTGTCTGTCTGTCCAGACCGGCAGTGCCTTCCTGGGACAAGACCTGTGGCACCAACACCAGATTTACTACAAAATAACTGACCAATATAATCATATATGGTTTTTCTAGCTTGCCAAGACCAAAACAAAAAAGTTTCTTTTGTCCATTTTCTTATTTATAAACAGTAAGTTACACAAGTAAGTGGTGAACATTTTCTTTTGTAGTTTAACACCTTATCCAAGATCAGGTGAGAATATTACCAATAATACATCAATAATAAGAATAATGTCAACCGGTTAGTATGAGGACGCAACATTGACAATAAGGGACTGTTACATGCAGGGTTTCTCATGCACAACTAAGTACTGACCCAAAGAAAAAAGAGGTGAAATCCCCCAAACATTAGAAAGGGGAAGTTGCATGAATTATCTTGTATGAATATAATTCATTTAAATCTTAAAAGAATTCAAAAGATCTGCAACAAATTGAAAACAATGCTTGACTGGTGGAGTGATTCCACAAACTGCATTGTACAGATACAGATTTTAATTATTCAATTATAATGTTAAAATGTACAATAGTAGTCTGACATTTACAATCCAAATGTAAAACCGATCCCCCTCCTAAGCCAAAATCCCATCTCTTATTAATTAAGAATGAGCAGGAATGCCTTTTAATTTGGGTTTATAAATGAGAATAATATTGACTTCAAGTGCTATTTCATAACAGTTGCTCTTGTACTGCATGTGTTTCCTGCATGTAAGTGGTATTGCGATAAAATTAGGACATCAGAAAATATCCTAAGGCTCTTGGCAAGCTCGGTGAACCAAGTGCATCTGACGAGTGTGTATCTTGAGCCAGTGAGTAATTTTTTTCAGAGGCAGGCGTGTAGATGTCCAAACTGCATGAGGTAGTTCAGTATCACAATGATGATATCCTGTGACACATACATATTTCTCAAGTGTACTGCGAACACTCTGAGGTGTTGCAGTTATTTGATATCTAAAAACACTTTTCTGTGTACACTTGTGCAGGTGAGTGTGTGTGTGTGTGTGTGTGTGTGTGTGTGTGTGTGTGTGTGTGTGTGTGTGTGTGTGTATACTAAAGTCTCACATCTCTCCCCGTCTCTCCCCATTTTACACAGATCAATCTCAACTTCATTCACCATGTTAGCGGAACAACTGCCGTATCAAATTCATAAATGTGAATAAATATGCTTTAATCTCTATAAAACTGGCTGATATTCTTTCAGAGAAGCCTTAGCCGCCACTCAAAGATCTCATCATTAGATATTAAGACAATCTGACATCTAATCACTGATGTCAAGACAGAAAATCGCTACTACCCTATGACGTGTAATGTACTTACCCTCAACATATCATATTTGGAGAATTAACCAAAATTGCCACTAATAAGTCATGTCTACTTCTCCCAGCAGTGATGGAGCAGCAGCCTGGTGGATGTGACCCCCAGAGGTGACCACCGCTGAAGGCACGAGGGGCTGAGGTTGACCGATTGTGGCAGATCACACCCGTGACAAAGTGTGACGACGCAGTGTGAGGTGTAACTCTGAGTGTGTTGTCTTTATGATTGGTGACAGTGCGGCTGCTTGTCAGTGGCTGCCATTACTGGCCACAGCCACAGCTCCTCTCACAGTTAACCGTCATCTGCATTAACGGGGATAGACCGGCCACAGGGACACAGCGAACCTGAGTGTGTGTCTATGTGTGTATGAGAGTCAGTGTCATGCATCTCTCTATGCATAAACATCTATGGGCGTGTCTGTGTGTGTGTGTGTGTGTGTGTGTGGTCCTGCCATGAGCCAGAGGTGTAGAAGCTGAAAACTGAGGCTTTCCTTTGATGTGTCAGGGAAATTAACGCTCACTGTGGATCCTTTATGGCCTCGAAATTGACGGTGACCAAGATGTTGCTGAGCTCCACGAGATAAAAGCATATTATAGACACACCGTTAAGGTGTATAGCCCTGATTATATACTGGGGCTGCTCCCCGGTGGAATATAAATAAATATGCATGCACATTTGTAGGCTTGATAATATCTATTCCCACACAATGGCGTGCTGTTCAAACGTACCGGGGGCATCAAGTGCACTATGCCACACATGCAAACTACAGTCAGGATTGTTTTCTTAACAATGAACCCCAAAGAAATGAGTGTTTTTAAATTCTAATTGAGGCAAATTCTGTCAGTAAACAAATCTTTTCGTAGTGGAGGCATCCGACACCTTGTCATAACAGGCAGGGAAAAGGTGTAATTATTGCCTTGTGTCTTCAGTACGACGTTGACAGTCATAATGACATAGTCAAATTTGTAAGCTTTGTGTAATTGCACGCCATTACGTAACATGCACTTTATTACAACTGGTGGAAAGCGTGACTGTGAGGCCCGGAAATGGCCTCTCTTATTTGCAAAACCACCGACAAACTGGCACTTGTTAGCACAAAACCACACAAAAACCTGTCCTGGTTGGCTCCCAATCCCAACATATCATCAGAACTGGCAACCCTCAGTTGTTCCCGACCCCGTCGTTACGGACTCGCTCAATGAAACAGCCATGGCCTCTTTTAGCCTCTTAAATCTGAAAAAACATCCCTTCGACCCCTCCCCTCTCCTCTTTCCTTTATTTATCACATTTTCTGCCCCACAAAGGCCTTTCAAAGAGGCAGAGAATCCCATCAGCTGTTAACACGGCGTGGCCAGTGGCCACACAGGAAGCTTTTGATTCCTGCTGGAATGTCCCGAGCTTTGGAAAACTGCCAAACTCAGTGGACACAATGTTGGTGTTAGAGCACAATAGCGGGGCTTAAAATCAATCCAGCATGCAACGCCACTGCTGAAAACGTCGTTATCTTAATGTAGTGATTACCCGCGAGCTGACACAAGACTTTAAAAGCGAGGTAAAAGCAAATGATAACAATTGGGAGAACGGGTTTCTTACCGAGTTCAGGTCCAGGCTGGTCTGCACCCACTCCTTGGCATCGTTATATTCTTCCATCAGTCCCATAATATATAGTGTGTCCAGTGAGTCAATGATGGAGGCTCCTCTCAGGCCACCTGCAAAATGCACAAGAGAAGAGAGTTAGTGCCGTATCTAGATATGATTAACCTGATTACATTTACACCTGGTATTAATACGTGTCTTCAGTGTCCACATTGAGATCGCTCTGTCTGAGAGGGCTGCATTGAGCGAGGGCTCGCTAGCCTTGCACGGAGACATCAGCCTCCAAACGCTGCCGTTTAGGGGGGGAGAGGCTCCGTAAACGCGACTTTGAGGTCCGTCTACCCTCGCACACACAAAAGCAATGAGGAGAGGAGGTGATGAGCACAAACAGATCTCTCCGGTCAGTGACCCAAGGAGCGCTGAGAGCGGCAAGTACTCTGAAGGTTGAGCCCTCGACCCCCCCCCCCCCCCCCAACCCACCCACTCGAAGCTTTGAACATTCGCTGAGCATAAGAAATGGTGCTCTAACAGCCCTGGCATTATGTATTTCTGCCCACGTAGTTGTTGTTTGTGGATTAAAGGCAATTGCATTTATATTTGTGTTCAGTACGGTCACAATACCGACCACACATTCAGCCTCAATGCATTTTGTGATCAAGCACTATTGAATTCCATTCTGATCACCCAAAACGCATTTGAATGAAAGGTGTAAATGGGGTAAGAGATGTGTGGCTCAGCAGAAATGTTTTAAACTCCATCGGTAACGCTTTAATTTACATCCATGACATCTTTTATAATATCATATGTAGGCACATGTGGTTTCTGGATAATTTCCACCGCGCTTTTTGGAAACGCTTTATATCACAGACAGTATAACATTTGATGTAATTACATACAAATATATGATTACCTGGTTGGCATATGTCCTATTGTTGACAGATTCACAATTGTAATGTTGTATTTGTTTACAGCTACATTATAGTGTGTTATAAACCATTTATTAAGTATCTAAAGTACATAACTTTAAGTTCTGGTATTAAAGTTGCAAAGTGATGACAGCATGTTGTGTTTCGCTGTATTTGTTGAAACAGTTCATCACAGTGATGCTAAGCTACAGCACTTCAATCACTAATCCTTGAGATGGTGAATGAACACACCCAGATGGTGTTTCCTTTGTAGAAACTTTCCCTAATGCCAATGTAAATGTGTGAAATTGAGAAGAGTAACACTTGTAACAGGAAATGAAGCAGTAGGTACAACAAATAGCTGACGTTCAATGAGTTACTTGACTGCTACATAAGTTGTTGGAAGGTAAATAAGCACACAGATTTAACCCCAAACCTTTATGTGTCCGATTAGCAACAGCAACTTGACAGCATCCGTGATAAAAAAAAAAAGTAAAACATGAAAGTCCTTCGTACAGTAAGCTTCCGTAATTGTTGCAGTGATGTTGAACGATAATACTAAAACAGCTTTGAGTGGCCCCAGATGAAAAGAATCAGCTACAAAGCATCGATCACTGTACTGTAACATGAAAGTCAAGTCATTTAGGAATCAACCACCAGAGGGGATTAAAGAACTGATACACTTTGATTATAGCAAACATTTAACAGCTGCTCCTGGATTAAAACTCGGTGTATGTGTTCCCTTCGTTAATTCTGTGTGTATATGTCGCACTCACGGTGTTTAAAGTGTGTGTGTGTGTGTGTGTGTGTGTGTGTGTGTGTGTGTGTGTGTGTGTGTGTGTGTGTGTACAGTTACTCTTAATGTCTGTCTTTATGAATCTCATTTGAAGCAATTCATTTCTTTTCAAAAACTAAATGAGAAACACTAAAGGGTGTACATTCCATGCTGATGGCCTTCTGAGAGATTGCATGCATGGCCTATTTTCATTCTCATATGACCAAATGATGAGCCTAGGCACAAAGAAAATATAAACATTATCCTTAATGAATTACTGTAAAAGAGTTAAAGGGCAAATTGTGCTTTGTAAGTTTAATAACAAGACAATGTGACTAAATAGACTGTGAATCTCACTGCTCAGGGGCTCACATTGAAGATTACTAGGAAAAAAATGTGGAAGCTGACCTGATTAAATGAGTAGTGATGAAACATCTTCATGCTCATCCCTGAGAATAACGTAGCCAACAGTAGATGGTTGGATTGATCTGATGCAACCACACGGCAACCTGGCACATCAAAGTCCTTCAGCTTCCATCAGGAGTTATTGTTACAGCTCAGCAAATGTGCAACTGATAACCAAACCTTTGGGCGACAAAACTCTTGCAGATTTTTCCGGCTTCTAATTTGTTGCACGAAACGATGCACGGCTGCAACTGATAATTACTTTTAGTTTAGTTTAATCAGTTACTTGTTAAGTCCATAAAATGTCAGTATAAAAACAAAAGTTGAAGCCTTTTTGCTTAATTCCAACAATAAATGATTCGGTCTCTGCTGCTGTTTTCATGCTGTGAAGCCAATAAACAGAAAATAATGAGCTGTTGTTGAAGACCTTTCTGTCTGTTAACTAATCAATTCAGTCACTAATTGTTTGGTACTAAAATGTTGCCTTTATATTCAAATGATGCACAGCTGAAGTGACCTAAACAACAAACATCAAACTCTACCAGACATGCTGTTCATATAGTATTTGTTACTACTATATTGGTACATTACTACTATCAGAACTCTGACCACCACTGCCCTTTCACCTCATCTACAAACCTTCATGGATGAGCCGATGAGGTTAGTCCGGCTGCCGAAGGGCACGCAGGACAGGGGTCAATGGCTTGGCTTGACTGGATGATCGGTACCATGTGCTTCGACCATAAATCCCGTACTATTAATAGTCTAAGAGGCAGAAAAACACTGAAGCTCTGTGCGCCTTCCAAATCACTCGTAAAGCCACACAACATGACCGCAAAACTGATTTCTTCTCATTAGCTTTTTCTTTTTTTTGTTACAGTTACCCCATACCAAGCTTGTACTCCTGATAAAGTTGCCATGTCGTGGCTTTGACTATTCCGATTAAACACACCAAGCATCCCCACTCTTTGAAAGCTCACCTGCTGCAGTTTGCCTGCTGGCAGTTCACCTCATACTGTCAGCGAGAGGGCAGTGCTAGCCCGAGGCAAGACACATAGTCCTCTTCCAGTAACTCTAGAGGACCATCTGCCGAGGCTGTTAGCCATTGTCCTGGCACTATTCAGTGTCAAATGTGTTTTGGTGTATCAAATCAGAAAGACTTTCTGCTCCTGAAAATGTAACAGAGGAAGTAAGGTACACAAACGTTGACTCTATTGTGTAGGAAAGGAGTTGTTGTTTTTTTTCAGTTAGCTCACCCAGCAGCCTTATCTCTTCTCGATGACAAACAGTGATGGTGACAACTGAGAAGGCGGGTGTATTCATATATCTAATGCACTCTGGTTATCCAACCCCAGAGGTAGCCGAGCTCTCTGTGGCCGCAGGGAAAGCAGCAGAGTGTGGAAAATTCCGATAGAGAAAAGCACCAAAGCTAAGATGATTGATTGACTCTGAGGATAGACGGAGCGGATCAATCCATCATGGTGTTCTCCTTCAGCTTCCATGGTCTAAGACCCTATTTATTTCTGTAGCCCTTTTCTACAAATAAAGGAGCCTTGAGGGATTCTCTGAAGACAGGGTCAATAGGTGTGTATTTATAAAGATTGATACACATGATAATTTGATCAATTGCATATATGTTCGGGAATTCACACCACTGATACAGAACATGAACTAGGGCGGGTCTTGCATTAATAGCTAATAAATGTGTGTGTGTGTGTGTGTGTGTGTGCGTGTGTGTAGGCACGCAGAGTACATAGCAAGCCATTAGTAAAACATTGGCTGGTGAACGTTCATTCATCATGGCTGTCACAGGCCAGTCATTGTCGGTTATGGGGGGTTACATTAGACGGCGAGAGTCCGCCCGATTAATCACACTGCAGTCCGTTTGTGTGTTGTGATAATACTTGCCTCGCTTTCATCCTCCTCTCTTTTCCCTAAACGTACACGCATGAACTCACACTACTGATATATGTATTAGGGTAAACCCCTCCTTTATTTAATCCCTCAAGGGGAAAGTTCAGATGCAACATTTCTGCTCTAATTTCATTTAACCAGAATAAACTGTGCGACGTGCATGCAAAATATATGCTGATATTCCTGAAATGCCATCAGATGTTTGTCATAAATTCCATTGACTAGGCACATAAAAGATGCAATAGAGTAAACCAGATAAGAATAACACGATTTCAGAGATGAAGTGTTTCAATACACCCATTGGGAAAACAGGAGTCAAATCAAAGCTCTATGTGTCGTTCTCATTTGAGCTGGTGACTCATGGCACAAACAGCCAAAAGAATAAAAAATCAAACATGTGGTCAATAAGTCACACTGGTCACGTCATCAAAGTGAATATTATTCAGGCAGACGCTGTGATGCACATTAATTACACTGCCGTGTTACTAGAGGTTGCCAGTATCCACTTATCAATCGGCCAGGGCAATGAGCATCTTGTTAGCGCTAATGCTATCTGGCACCAGAGCGACAGGGTTAGCGAGCTGCTGCGTCTGTGTGATGTTAACGATATATAGCTGTTTGCCATTCGAGGCACGAGGTGCGCTGCACAGATAAAGTGCACTAAGGAGATGACTCTGCAGGTGAGTGGACTTTTGATGGAGAGCGCCAACGGGGCAACGGTGGGAGAGAAGAAAGTAGGTTCAGAGGGAGTGGGATTAGGCTGGATTAGGTGGGCAGAACATGAAAAAGGCAGGTTTGAAACAGTGTTAGATAAATGTCACGTCTATCAATCAAGATTGACCTTTCTGAAAAAAGGCTTTCAACGCCAACTGTGTGCTTTAGACTGCTTGAGGAGCAGATGTCAGATAAATCAAGAATAATCAATAACCAACCAGTGAGGAGGGAGGATCCACTGGATGTGCTCCAACTCATGCTTATTTGAAGGCTTCTTGCAACCATGACCACAACCGTTCCCTTATGTAAATCAAAGGGTTATTGTTGTATCCATGACGGACCCTGACCTTATAGTAAGTGTGACTCAGACCACGATCATTCCAAAAACCAAACCAAGTGGTAACCTTCATATCATACATTTATTAGATTTATTCTAATCAGTCGTTGTTGTTATGTCGTCCTGCCGATAGTGGAATTAGATCACAAAACACTGCTTTATGTCGTTACAAACGTATTGTGTTGTTAGATCCGTAGGACTTGTTGGAAAATCTGCCCCTCTGACAGATGAAGACAGACTTTGTGAATGTAGAAACTATTCAAAACAGTAATGTAAATTATTATTATTAAGACTTTTTGGAGAAAGTCATGTTTTTGTCTGACGTCTACAGTAGAAAGTGGTTTGAAACTAGCCGGTATTACTCGCTAGCTTTGAAAATAAAGCAACAACATTTCCAATTTCATGATTTCTTGCGCTGGAATCAAATCATTTAACAACATAATTCAAAAGAAATCTGAAACACCTGAAATTGTTGAAGAGGAATTTTGGGTGTACAGATTTCATTTAAATGGAGCGGTGCTTGTAGATTAGGTTATCGTTGGTGCAGCTAGTTCGGTGATTTGCGGGTGAAAAGATTATAATCTTTTTTTAATGCCACTTCAATGACTACACTTTCAACACGTAACAGGTTCATTAGGCACCCCTGGACATATCTTTAACAATTTAAAAACTAAAATCCTTTACATATATTACATAGTCTTAGATAAAATAAGATAATCCTTTATTAGTCCCGCAGTGAGGACATTTTCAGGTGCAGGTTTACACTCTCGCAACTCGTTTACTTGCGCTTCAATCCGGAGGAGTCTATTTACATTTAAAGCTGTTTGTTTACTGAGATGCATTGTTTAAATCATAAGACTAAGCAAAGCTGACCCTGCTCTGAGGAATATGCATAGCTGTGACACATTGATATAGCACCGCTGTCCAGACAAGAGCAGTGGAAGATGAAAAAGGGAGGCGGGGCGGCTCAGAAAACAGCCCAGCTCTCAAAGAAGTGGTAGAAAACATACCAGACACAGGCTGCTGGACCGCTGACTGTTTGTAGGCATCCCAACAAACCATTTCTGACTGCAACCATCCAAAGATAAGCCTGCAGAAACTGACAGTGGCTCAATCGGAGGAAACTGGTACTTCTGCAGCTGCAAATATAAGATCCTTACTTCCAGATTCTACCCTTGCTACAAGATGTAAGAGGGGGGAACCTAATCCCACTGATTATCAATGTAAAGACTGCTCTACCAGTTCCTGCACAGAACAAAAAGGTGCATACTGTACATGGGGATCAATGGACATGTTCAATTGAATCCTCGCTTTTACTCAAGACTGCACAATTTGTTCTCTTTGCACCGGACAAATTGCAACGTATCTCACGTTCTCCAATCAACCTTTTGAGGATCTCTAATCTCGAGTAATACCGCCGAACAAGAGGCGTATCTAATGAGAGCCTGGCAGAGCAGCTGACGGGAGACAGAGCTGTTTGGAGAGGTCTATTTACTGAGAAGCATTGCTTAAATCATAAGGATGAGGAAAGCTGACCCCCCCCTCCCATTAATAATTCCTTTCTTCTCTTACTGAAAATGTTAATCAATTCTGTTTGTTAGAAATTCTTAGAAATGGTTCTTTTTTTCTGAGCACTTTAAGATCTTGTTGGCTCAAAAGCTGAGGGTTCAAACTTGAGAAAACAATCCAACCACAAGGTGCATTTAGAACATTTTATTGGGCTTTCAGCCATCTAGTATGTTCACACTATTTTTCTGTTTTTATATACGTTTTTTTCTGTCGGGCCTCGTTAAGACACAAGTTGAATATTAACAATCTTACTGCAGACTTTGGTTTGAAAAAGAACATTTTGTTCAACAGTTTGTCTGCAGAGTCAGTACTGTGTGTCTAAAGATTTAAGTGGAATCCTTCCTTGTTCTGTGAATTCATCTGTACGACTGCCTTGCTGCCATGGCTACCAGTACTGTGCATATAAATCCCACTACTACTCTCCCTAACCCATCAGTAAAGCACCACATGGATACAATTAGAGGCAACCAGTCCTGATTGCATCCGGACTCACCCCCCCCCCCCCCCCCCCCCCCCCCCCCCCACACACACCTCTATCCCCCTCTGCCTCTCCACTTTCACCGTTTTAGTAATCACACAGTCAAACCGCACCGCAAAAAGACATGCATCTAATGGTGCTTTGTGCCTTCCAGAGCACTTGCTTTGCAAGACAAAGGAAGGGACAAAGAATTGATAGATCAAGGCACATTAGAGCCGGAGTCAAAACGAATTTGTTCCATTATGAGGCCTTCAGAGGAGGAGCAGACAGAGGCTTTGGCTAGAATCAGGGACAGCAGGAATCCTTTTATTTTGGGGCCCATCAGTGTTTCTCTGCATGTTGCACATGGCCGCTGATGAAAACTCGCCAACGGTAGACGCTATCAATCTCTAATCTCTTTAAGGAGAGCCCATGTTCATTTCTTTTCATATTCTACTTTGTCAGACAAGCTTCCAAACTTGTATACAAATTAAATCGGCTAAGCATTGTCTGGCGTTGATTTTAGTTTTAAAATAGAATGCTTTATTCTTGTAACTTGTGTGTCATTTGTTAACATTTAAAATAGGTTTAAATGTGAGATGACTGGCTTTTACTGCGGATATCAATAAACTACCAAAGTGTACCAAAGACGTAAGAGCCAATCAACACACATTCGCACGCATTAATCTAATCACAAACAAATGCAAAATGCACAGTGTCCAGACACGACGAGAGAGGCTCCAGCCTTTGGGCGGTGCGCACGTCAATCTAATTGCAGCAATCTAATTTGCCACTCTGGGAGAGCGTGGCGTGTCAGTGCAGCAGCCCTGTCTGATATGACAGCCCCTCAGATGAGATTACACACCGCACGCAGTGTTATCGAACCTCTTGCCTCCTCTCTCTTCCAAATGCCTCTCTTGCATTGATCAACAAACACGCAGCACAGTAGAGAGGGGGGGGGGGGGGGGGGGGGGGGGATCATACATCTGATGCTCTGTCAACCCCTAAAACCTGATTGGAGATGACAGCTAAAACTAGAGGCTCTGATTAGGTAGTTGATAAAGACACTCAGCCGCGCGGCACTGCAGCAACAATTCAACCCGTTGTAAGGTCATCCTACTTAAATCCAGAAAGTAAACTAAATGAAAACAATATTCCCAGTCGTATATAAAACTTTAGTTTGCAGGAGGGGTTAGCAGGGGGAAGAGTGAAATGTTTTTTTTTCAGTCTGAGGTCCCAGGTGTAACCCTGGTAGAAATCCATTTTGCAAGCTTAATCTCAGATTCCTTCGTTAGATAAAACGCAGCAGTGCTTCATATGCTGCCCGCCTGTCTTTATCTCATCTGAACGGGGCTTTCTAGCTCACTAGTTGCACACAGAAAAGCCGTGCAGCCCGACCAATTTAGGGGAGCCTTAATAACCTGTTGACAAAGACGGCTGTTCTGTTGGAGAAATTAAACCGGCCATCCAAGCAGAGCAGCCGCTGCGCATCATTTAGTGCAGTCCTGTAGGCATTCAAAGGTAGATAAGAACCTGGAGTTAGGAAGCCGTGTGTGTGTGTGTGTGTGTGTGTGTATATATATATATATATATATATATATATATATATATATATATATATATATATATATATATATATATATATATATATATATATATATATGTGTGTGTGTGTGTGTGTGTGTGTGTGTGTGTGTGTGTGTGTATGTGTGTATCTAAAGTTTGTCTATAGGCATGTGCTCTTTTGTACATCTGCTTCATGTCTTTTAATAACTGGTCTGGAGGACAGAACAAGGTTTCAGGTTTCAAACAGGCGGTACAGACATAATTGTAGCTTCTGGCACTTGTGTTAAAATGCAACTGCAGCTTATTTAAATAAAAAAAAAGGTTTTAATTAAGAAAAAAGGACATGATACTTTTTTAATCGACTGTAGATAGCCCATTTAGAGACCTCTCGTCTGTACACTGAGAGGTACTGCTGCAAGCTCACCTGCAATTTCACACTTGATTACGGCGTGACAGCAAACTCTCTAGCAATATTTCCGAGAGGAATGCGAGTTAGGCAATTTGAAACACTTGTCCGCATTACTCAAAATCAATTCCTGTTTCAGTTCTTCGTTTATTTCAGTGCCATCCCCTCTTCTGTTTCCAGGATGCCAGAGGCTGTTAGCAGCCTTCACAAACCCCCCACTGCTGTGAAGTTTGGCCCACACTGTGGAACTCAGCGTGAAAGTTCTTTCCAAACCCTCGCGGCCGGATGCTCCAACAATAGGAATTAATTCCATACAATGTTACTTATTAATTCTGCCACCAGCGTCCTCCTTCCCCTCCCCTCACTCACCAGTCAAGAGTCACCACTGTGTCTCACCTGGCAGTGATCGGCTGTGGATTTCGAGACAGGAGGAAGCATTTTCCACAGGCACAGATTGCGTGCAGAGAGATACACAGAGAGAGCGAGAGAGAGAGAGAGAGAGAGAGAGAGTTTGCGTGCAAAAGCGCATGAGCATGAAAGACACTACAGGCTGCAGAGGTCAACCTGCGCCACTGTTAAGTCTTTGCTACACTCCGAGAGACAGTTTTGATGCTTCAAGGTACGACGCTCACCACAGGAACGAGGAGATTTCTGCTCAGTGGGTTGCTAACGTGTGAAGGAGCGAGACGACGGCAAGTCTGAGAGCTGCAGGAATCCAGACAGAGGACAGTCAGAAGTGTAAAACACAACTCTGTGTTTTCAGGGAACGTAAAAGACATCAGAAGAGCTACTGGTGAATAATGAGTGAGCATGGAGACAAAAGCTAAATGTTCCTATACACCTGACAGACAGGGGTCTAAGGGGAATGTAATAGTCATTAAGACTGGAAGTCTGATGAGTCACGGTGGACAGTTTCAAAGACGATGGATGGAAAGATGGGCGGATGCGTTGGCACTTTGAGGACGAGTTACTGCGAGACTCTTCAGCTTAGTGAAATATTCAAGCTGAGAGTAGAGGCGAAGCTAAAGAAGAAAAAATATAAAAAAACTGTATATTAATAGTCCCTAAAATAAGTGAATGAAGCTAAATCTGCTCCCTTATACTGCCACCAGCTTAAGAGCTTGGCAGGAAAAGCTTGTGATTAAAAACTGCCAAACACTGATTACTACACAGCAAACAGCATGTCTCATGTTTCAGAGACGTCATCGCCAGAGCGACTCCGGCAATACGTCACTGCAGACTGATCGGTGTTCACGGATTATATAAACTCAGGATCCAAAACGGTCCACAACGTCAAGATAAAACAACATGGAGGGGGTTTGAGGCTTTATCCGGATACAGCAGATTTGACCCTCGCCCCCTTGTGTTCGTCAGCTAGCGATTGATTCATTAGAGTAGAAGAGAGTAGAATCCCTCATAATCCTCCTGCTTCGTCATACATTTTGCAACCAGTCGTTCATCATTTTTGGCTTTAATCCTAGCGCAGAGGCTTGACGATGCGCTCATGCCCAATGAGGGGAACTTGATAGTTTTGGATTGTGTGGATGAGGAAGCAGATCATCTTCCCATACATCAAATGACATGATCGGCAAGGAAAAGCCCCACAGCAGATCCCAGGTACAATTAGGAATAGGTTGAGGTCATGCACTCCACATCTTTGGTGTTTCAACTAAAGTCGTTCTCTGAGCCTTTTAATTCTCCTGGCTTTGCATCCTACCGTGGCAATTTGTCCTTACGAAACGCCTCAGGATCTCGGTACAACCCCATGCTTTTATAACCCTGTCACTAGCTCAGCCTGCTAGCTCTTGCTACGAGTGAAGCACTGAGCCCAGTCTGGCTGTGCTGTGATCTCCAGGCAGTTGTCGCTGCCTCGGTGCCAGCAGATGCAGAGCTGTGCAGCCACGGCCTGTCACATTACATGCACCGGGGACGAAACCTGCTCTGGCAGCAGAGTGCATTATCAGAGGCCCGCTGTCAAGTTCCTCAACTGCCTGCACCTTTAATGCTCGAGCGTGGACCCACAGTTAGGGTGAGATACTCTCTCTCTCTTCTGCTGATGCCAACGTTTCACTGAGTTCATGAAGTGAGCTTGCTCAACTAATCATAAAAAGGGGTTGAGAGCAGGGGAAAATAGTCAAGTGTTCTCGAGTTTTAATTGTTCTCAATCCTTATATATCTCAACGTATCCCTGCAAATCCGTATTCATGATGTTCACTGGCGCTCCAGTGGAGATGTGAGGCAGAAACTCAAGAGTGGAGCAGAAGAGAAAGCAAGTTCTCCAACTGATATCAATATTAGTTTTTGTCATATACCGTATTAAGACTGTATGCTACCTGTGGTGAATTTTCCCCATCACCACAGCTGGACGAAAGCTCCCCCTTCTTTCTATAATGCACGACAAACAACACTCAGTGTGTGGCCAATGACTCAGTATGAGAACAATTAACATGTATGATTAGTGGGAATCAGTGCTAACGTGAGTAAGCTGGGATAACTATTTCTCACATTCCCCGTGGAAAAGAAAAGAACATGACTCATCCACCCAAATGTTGAATGCTGTTAAGGGATAGAATACTTTGGAAGAAATGTCTTTTCGTCACACATTGTGAAGATCTTCGGTCGGCACTGCGTCGCCTGGAAACAAGAGTTGTCACTAAACTGGTGCCGTGGGAAACGCCTCACCAGAGGGCCAAAGCTCAGAAGCGGTTTCCACAAATATGCCCAAAACAATGTTATCCACCTGAATAAAAACTATCCACAATATCTGCAGCATCATTATAGTTTACAAAAGTAAGTGAGGAGAAAACTATGGGGTCTGAGATACGCTAAAATGAGACGCTGTATGTGGATATATGCATGTCTAATGTGTTTGCTTGTGACGACGTGTCCATCTATGAAGCACAGCAGTTTACAAAGAGCAAACCCACCTTGCACTATTCGATAAACGAGATGACGAACACATTGTTTCTTTGTGCAGTGGACTCTGACCAATGCATCGTTATGAGCTGATATCAGGTTATCACAGATATACTGTTGTAGGCGTGGATGTTGGCAGAGCAGTTAACTGCAGCAATAAATGTTTAATTGTTTTAATTATCAACTTTGACACTTTGTCGTCACAAAATGTTTTGTTGATGTTTTGTTAATGTAAAACAAAAAGAAAATCAATGTTGTTATCAGATGTTATATTATTTAAAAGTTATGCGGTTGGCATCTATCTAAAAAAAGATTAAAAAATCCAGCGTCGGTCGAGCTCCACTATGCACGTCCTCGTAATGACGCGACAGTATGTATAAATCACAGCTGCTGCTGTGTATGACCACGATGATAAAAACCTGTTTTACGTCTTACAATCACGATGATATGCGACGTCTCATGCAAGCAGCTTCAGTTTGAGGCCTTATTGGTTCCAGAACAAATAGCCAATATTCATTGGAGGGTTGGGATTCGCTCTCCAGAGAGGCGGGAGGGACCAGACCCTGATTTGTCACTTGGCTCTGGTCGCTATGGAGACAGATGATTTTTTTTTTTTTTTTTTTTGCCGCACCATGATGGAGCCCCTGGGATATAGACATCGACGGAGTGGAAATGGAAAGTGGGTGGATGGTGTCAACCCTTCACTCTTTGTGGGACTCCAATGTGACAGGCGGTGATAGCCCGCCATTTGCGTAGCCCTTCGTTCAACCCTAATGACAGGGGAGGTTGCCACTCCCTCCACTGTTCTCTCCAACCTTCACAGAGTCCCGCTTCACGACCAGGCACAAACCCCATTGGGAGGTAATTGCAAAGGGGGGGGAAACCTGTCTGCTCAGCCTAGTATGTGGGCGCAGAAGAGAGCAGGCAATTGCAAGTGGAGTTGTTGTCAGTTCAATGCTTTTAATTAAAAAAAAGAAAGTTGGATCAAACAAAGAGTTTGCAATGAAATGAACTCAAGGTCCTCACGGTAATGTGCTTGTGTGTTGTATGCACGCGTGTCTTTGTGTGCATGTCGGAGTCTCGTATGAGTCCCTTCTCAGCAGCACTGTCTTTGCAAATGTGTTGTCTCAGCAGATAACTTCAGAAGATCTGTCACTGCTTTGTTTGCTGTAAAAGATCACAATCATAACGATGTACGACAGTGAACATTCCTCATCATGTCGAGGGGCGCCGAGGATCCGGAGGGCCTCCAATATATTCTATACAACATTTATTCCGCCTTTCAATTGTACCGTCAGCAAGAGACGACTAGATAATAAATACCTGAAGCTTCATCATGCGGGCCATCGATCCATGCTAAATCAAGTTTTCAAACCCTCTCTCCCCCCCCTCCCTCTGGGATTTTCTAATAAACGCTACTGGTTTTAAATGATCCCCGGGGGCGTGCCGTGTGAGAAAAGGTGATGGGTACAGCCTGTGTCGCTCGAAGTGGCTCATTTTGGATTCCAGGACAACTCTCGGCAAAAAAAAGGTGACCTTCTGCTCTTTAATTGCACCTCTTGGGATGAGGAGAGGAAAGAGAAAAATGAGGGCAAAGCGAGGAAAAAAAAAAATGTAAAAGGAAGAATGGGGGAGAATAAATAGGAAACCACTTTTCCATGTGTTACGCTTTTATTTGTTGTAGAGGGGCAGAGAGCTGTATGGCAATTGTGAATAGCAGCATGTGGCCAATCCTCCTAACAGCCATGGGACATCTATTGTAGATGGAAACTCTCTAGAGTGAGGTAGGGGCAACTGTGACACCTAATGTAATGCTCTCACTATTTATGTATTTTGAAAGCACAATCACAAGCCTCGTCCCCGGCATCTGTTGGACTGTGGTTTGGGTTTGGCGTTTAATGTGCCGTGTGCTTCAGTTACTGACCCACATATGCAGACACGAGGGTAATGACGTCGATCACAGAGGCATGAACGTCTCTTTAATCCTTCCATTTAGGCTGTGGGACTGGTTGGCTTTCTCACTTCATAGCGAGGGGAGAAAGTGATATCGTACACGAGAGCTCTAATAAGAATGGAAAATGAGTTAGTCGCGGCAAAAGCAGGAAGGAAAGGAAGTCTGAAGAGGGCATAAGTGGTGGGAAATGCCAGAGAGCTCGTACTATATCGGAAAGAGTAGAGATGACACTGGAGTCTAATTCTTTTCTTATTTTTTAATAATGCTAAAAGCATGTGATTGACCAAAACTGACGATGTACACCTAAGGCTGGGTATCGCACACAAGCTGAGACTAGGAAACTACAGCACTAAAGTTGGTGCCAAGTTGTCTTGTCAAGATTAAAAGTCTGGTTCAAAGGTAAAGTTTTTTATTTTTTTTTGGGTGACATTCTAAAATCACTTTCTTGCCAAGAGTTAAAGAGTGAAGATTAATGCCACTCTCAAGTCTGCATGCCAAATATGAAGCCCCAGCCAGCACACACTTAGCTTAGCACAAAGACTGGAAACACGAAGCCAAGCTCCATCCCTCTGCTTTACAGACGGTTAAGCACAGGAGTCCAATTAATCTCCCTCCCACATCTCTGTTGTGGCCAAAAGGGAAAAGAAAAAGCGTCTCAGGTTTCAAGGACGCTTGATGGGTGGACAGAGTTGACTTGAGAGACCCATTTGCCAGCTTTTTCCCAGGCCGGTAACAAAGGGAAGAGAATAACGCATCGCAGAGGCTGTCCAAGAGCCACAGAACACCCTCCTTCACAATAGATCTCTCCTGAATCGCCTTTCTTTTCAGATCACAGAAAACAGCCTCGCTTACAGGGCTCTGGTGATAAAACATTAATAACACAAACAATCTGTCCAACCGGATTTGCTTCCAGTTATACGGTGGTGAATGGTAAGCTTTAAAAAAAAAACACACACACACACACACACACACACACACACTCACAAACAAGTCGTACAAACTTCTTAAGGTGATCCTCCGGCTACAGCCTGGTTTCGTCGGAGGAAAGCGAAGTATTTAAGACATCAAAACATCCCAGAAAGAAGGACTTTTGATTGGCTTTGCTTATCTTTCTTTGGCGGGACCTGGAGTAAGTTAAGGATCAGTATCTTCTTTTGGCAAACCTTGAGTGTGAAGTACTTCTACGTACCATATATTACCTGAAGGACAATGCCCTGTCTGCGTTTAACATCATCATTTAAATTCAAGGCTGACGGCTCTATTCAGCCGTACTCTGAGATACGCTGGAAATATAGAACCATCACTGCCGACACTTTTAGTTAATGCTCTCCACCATGAAAGTAGGGCACGAGAGCTCTGGGAGCCAAACATTGAAAATAATTCACTGCACTGAAGGCTTTGGCTTGCAAGTCTCGAACAGCTAACAAGTGTCCCAAAATGACTTTGTATCACTTTCCCACACTCTCTTAAATATGTTTACACAAACACATGGGAGGGAAGTCTTTCCAGCCTGAAGCCTTGATATGTTCACCTCTTCCTCTGCTCCAAGCTATCAAGACTTTCCCTCCACGGAGCGCCTTTCCTCTCCCCGTGACACCTCCCTGCCCATCGTCTGTCTCCATATGAAATGATCCATGATGGCATGAGTCCCACCTCTCTTGATCTTTTTGACAGGAAACGTCTCAAGAGGTGAACAAAAAAAAGGGGGAAAACAAAGACGAAGAGAAAACCAAATGCAGCAGGGGAATAACACAAGTTGAAAACAAAACCAAAACAGTGAAAAGAACAAAAGCACAAAAGCACATCGGTGCTGCCAAGCTGATTACTAGTGCAGTATTTGCTGTAGCCACCAGATCCTGGTCCGCTTCCTGTTTACTCTGACTTATAAACAAACAAAGAGTCAAAATGAAGTTATACAGACAGTTAACTCATTGAATGGACAGTCTTTGCAATTATCATTCTGCATCGTCAACGCATCAGCGGGGAAATCTAATTCTGTTGACTGACAGAAGTGTATGCAGCACTTTTTATATACACACACACACACACACACACACACACACACACGTCGTTGATATATTCCTGTTTATTCCAAGTTTTTTTTCTGCTTCCCCTGAGCAGTGATTCGACAAAACCATTTCAGCTTTAATACCAGTAAGCACCTCCTGCTTGGAGATGTATTATTGCTGAAAGTCAATAGCAGCACACAAGGCATCCTGCAGATCATCCGATTGACCTTCTGCAGTGATTCATGTCAGTCACAGTGGGAACATCTGGCAATATCAGCACCAGTTAATCCTTAAAGTTATTAGTACGTGTAAATATGAGATAGCACTGAACTATAAAAAGACAATATCCAGTCGGTTCACAGTTGATTTTACCTCTTAGCTTGAGCAGGAATATCGTAATAGAATCCATTAATAGAACAATAAACCTGAACTCAAGCAGGTAAACTAATTCCACATTACATCAGCGTTCTGTAAACAGTGAAAACGATGTTTTTGTGTATTCTTCAGAAGAAGATCAACTTTTCCATCGCAGAGGTTATCGTGTCATTAATAAAATTGAGCTCTACGATTTTACTCTCCAAAATAGGAGCACTCAACCGCTTTCATTCGTTTGTGGGTAGCGACAGCTGTTCATCTATGATGGTGAGTTCATGTCTTTCCGTCATATTTGACCAAAACTAATGACGATTTCTGAGGCCTGAGATAAAAGTAAATGCAGCAAATGTTGTCATCAGTCACGCTGCACGAGAATCTGGCCTTGATCTCATCCCTTTGCGCTCCGTAATTCCATAATGCTCCAGGAGATTTAATATTCGACATGATTACCAAGAGAAAAAGTAATCTAATGGAATGAAAGGGGAGCTGGAAACATGGTGGAACTACCAGTGGATCGTTCATTTATAACCAATCGGCAACCCAATAATTCCTCTGTGAAATATATTTGAGGTTTTCTAGTGCAATATTTCACGACATTTAAAAGAATGTGTTCACATAATGCTTACCAATCAAAATGTTACGTTTTTTTTCTTGAGGAAAAGAACATGAATGCGCATATTTTAACTTTTCCATGAATTTCTATCCTCAGAGTGTGAGAGCTCCCACACAATCTGAAAGTACCGTGAATAGCCCAGCTTTCGCTTTCTAATTGCCCGAAGATAAAAGAAACTTTTGAATAAGCACTAAAAGACATATTGTATTTTAAACGACAAAAAGGGGAAATGAGAGGAAAAAAAAAAAAAGTCTATCAGAACCAACTTTGGTTAAGAGGAAAGAACAAAGAGAGAGCTGCTTTCAGCCTTGAGGGTCATGACAAAGGAAAGAGGAGAGGGATTACAGTAAAAAGGAATAAGGGGGGGGGGTGTTGAGAGGAAGATTATAGTTAAGTGAAAGCGTGCTAGGGAAGGAGTGAGTGCAGCAGAGGAAAACGACTCCCTCTGCCTTTCTGTGATTGCTGTTGTGCTTCTTTGAGTGTAGAGCAGAAGGGATGTTCTGGTGACTCGCAGCATATTGACAAGCTTCTGACGCAAACGCTAACAGTAGATCCCATCGTGCCGCATTTCTGTCTACTCTGGGGATTAAATTAAAGAACACAGCTTCCAATTTCATACCTGGCTTCCTGCACCACCCTTCGCAATGTGACATTTACTCGCTAGCATGATGCCCTTTCTCTCCTCCTCCTCCTCCCTTTGACTCGCCGATAACACACTGTGTAGCAGACAAGGATGGCTGTGAGCTGAAAACTGATGCCAGCCTCACACAGAAGGGAAATATACATTTGCCTCTAGGATTAACCATGACGTCGTTCCCCCTCCCCCCACACTTGGAGACGGGACTATGTTCTCTACTCCCAGAGACGAACAGCTTATTTTGTCTCTGATGTTATTGTCTGCGTTATCGGCTGGATCTGCATTAAAGGTGCACTGCTTAGCTGCGCTGCAAAGATTGCCGCCGAAAGTTGAGGGTTGCACTCTCCATTACGATGAAACCTTTGGCCCCAACAGCAGAGCTCTATTAAAAGTGTGGCTTCAATGTGAGATATCTGCTGTGGAAAACCAGGCACTTCCTGTTACCAGTTGATTCATAACGCACAGAAAATAGCTATAGACTCTTTCTGGAGCCAGAAAACTGTGAGTCAAGTTTTTCGTATATTGTGTTGGAGAGCTTTAAAGCTTTTTATATATATTTACATTGGGTCAAATTAATTTCCTCTAATGTGAAAGGTTGGCTCGTACGGTTGATCTCGATGAGAATGAATGCACCGGTTTCTATCTCGCTGCACATTTCAGCTGCTTTCACGCAATTTTGTCAACTCGGCGGGCCATGTGGTTGAGTCCCTTTTGCTTTTAAACACATTAACGCACTAAATGAAATGGTATGCGTGTGTGTGTGTCCATGGTATCTTTGTGATTGCTCATCTTGTGTTTTTCCTCCTACCACTCTCTGATGCCAGTGGAGATTGTTGATATTGGAGGCAGCATGAAACAAGTTGGAGAAAGGTTCAAGTCATTCAACCCTCTTCAGAAACACACATCCACGCAAAGCCTTCAGAACACCACAAAGTTAATGTCGGTCAGACCATCGTTGGTGCTGCTTTTTATTTAATATAAATTGAATATAATTATTTTTAGGTTGGGTGGTGCAGATTGGCTGTCATAATGGGTCAGCTGGGTGCGGATAAACTTTGTGTGAACATAGCAAAATTGTCATATTTGGATTTGTTTGGTTTGATAAATAGTCAAATCGTTTTGTTTATAATATAACTGCTGAAACGACGACAGCTTTGGCGGCTCTTTCTATTTTTGTACATCATATGATTATTGGCAGGTGCACTGGTCGACTTTGATCATGTGTTATCACTTAAGTATATAATAATTCCCAATAATTTGATAAGCCTTTTTATCTTTATGTGTAATTCATGTAGGCTACTGGTAGAGTGCACTGTTGCTGATTTAGTTACTCTAGAGGAACATGTAGAGTAGAGAGCGTTTCAGTCATTGTCTTTTGTTGACTAAGGCCCTACAGTGCAGCCGTCCCGCTGTGAGTGACAACACTAATGGGATGCCGATATTGTTTGTACAGCATCTGTAAGTAATATATAGCAATTGTTTGCTAATGTGCTTACCATCACAACGTAATAAGCTCATATCAAGGCTCATTGCTGTGAGTCTACTGTCTGCCCTCCAGCAGTCGCACATTGCTTAATATAGCTTCAACACAAACAAATCACAGCAACCGACTCTCCATCATTCCCCAAGTTTTAGTATTGACAACGGTACAGTCCATTAGTTTTCAATGTCCTTGGCTGTTATTCCTTCCAAATGATGCGTCACATCACAAGTGGTGTGAGTAGACGATGCCTCGACAGACCTCTCCTCTTTACGGCACATTAACAGGACATTCAACAAAGTAGGTTTTCAAACGGAAAGTAGATTCAATCAACAAAATCTATTTGGCTTTGTTGTAGTTTAATTTGTTCACAAAATCTTTTTGTGTCTTTGTTACGGATGTATGAAATGTATGGCGTTTGTTGGTCAAAGCACCTGATAATTACATTTAATGAATTTGACAACAAAGATGGAATACATTGTGAGTTTTTATTACTCAAAACTATTTTATGTGGAAAGAAAGCCATCGTGTGCCACTGCAGTGGTAAAATGAGTGTTTGATATGTCTTGTTTCGTTCTATGGGCGCTCCTGGGCTACAAAAGCACTGAATGCTTTAAAGCCACTTTGACATCACCGCCATCAACTCCTCTTAATACTTCTTACTCAAACTCATCAACAGCTTACTTCAAAACCTTGCTCACTTTTATTGGCATATGAACACGTTTCTTCCTCTTTTATCACCTTATTCTTTGTACATCTGTCTTACTATGAGGGAAGAGTGAACAAATGGATTCATTTACAAATCCTTTCATAATGAAAACACACTTTGCCTTCTTGCTGAATGCAGCTTACTCAGTGAATGGAGCAGTGACTTACTTAAAAAAAATATCTTAACAAAATCAGGGTGTGTATGATCTTCTTGGTAGATTTCGTCAGAAAATAAATCTGCGTTTGTTGCTTTGAAAGATAACACCTATCATAAAAGGGATTCCTCTTAACTATGAACTTGGCAACCTCGGGGGAATGAGCGCAGCAAAAGGGATCACCAACTGTACTTTCAAGAGAGTTTGCATCATCGCCTTAATAATCCCCCGTCTCTACAGATGTGATGGGGGGAGAACTCAGGTATGGAAGACAGCAAGCATCCCGGCCAAGTCTTATTAAGAGCTGATCCGCCTTTTATTAAAGGCTTCTTTGTGGGATTTCTCTCTGGCTCGGCAGCGTGAACTGACTGATATGCTCCACTGCAGAGGACCTGGGGAGCCCCTCTGGATCCGGCTCCAATTAGGCTGCTGGAGACACTGAGACACCGCTGGTAGGGTGGTGAGTGAAAGGTCGGGAAAGTATGGCGACAAAAGCTCAATGAGGCGCAAACAGGTGCGACGTATTACCTTCCAACTGACAGCTCCAAAAAGATTTGATTCATTATGATTGGTTTTGAAAAGTGGTGCAAGGAAAAAAAAAACTATTGTTATTCTTGACTGATGAATGTTTCTCAAATGATTTTTGACAACTTGTGTCGCCTCATTCTTTTTTTGTGTCTCCTCGAAGCCATTCGCGTCTTTGCATTGATTTTGTGTGTAATCTCGCCGTTTGCATTGTGTTGGTGTGAACACAGCAATATACAGTTATGTCTGCAATGACTTTTTTTTTTATTATTTTGAGTATTGATTATTCAATAGTCATTCAATCTGTAAAACATCAGAAAATAGTGAAAAGGGCCCATCACAATCTCCCAGAGCCCAAGTTAACATTTGAAAGGCCTTCAATATCAACATCGTGTTCTGCAGCTCTCCATCAGGGCCAAATACAGAAACAGGCTCAAAGTTAAAGCACACAGCCCAAAGAGGAATACACAGACGTAATGAATAATTTAGAGAAAATATAAATAAACTGGCAGCAGGTAGGACACGACATGCAGCTTAGTGTCCACCTATTGCTCTCCTCTGATTGAAAAGATCACCTTAATGCACAACCACGTCAAATGTTTGAGTACAGAACAATGTGTCTCACAGCATTCTGTGGGCCACACATTACAAACACAGGATCACTGATGTATTTACCTTAAATAGGGTTTAAATGCTGCCACTTTTAGCTTTAGATTTCCTTGTGTTGCTTGATGCAGAATATAACTCTTGTGCTTTAAATACCCGACAAATAGCAGATTTCTTTCTGTTTCGGGGAAACCAATATGCTTCCATCATCAGCCTCACTTAAGTTTGTGCTTGCGTCTCCAACTTACAGACTAAACTAAACAAAACGGCTAGTTCTTGGCTTTTTTTCAGTGTTGTGCAAAGAGAGATCAAATGTTATGTACTACTGAGCTGTATAAAGTGAAAATAAAATGATTGAAAGCAAGCAGAGCGCTGACACTCACCAAACATGTTGCCAATGTGCCCGTTCCTCGTCAAAGGCCGCAGCTCATTCTTGCCCCAGGCGTAGCGCTTGTAGTTGTCCCAGGAAAACTTCATCATCTGCAACATAAGAGAGGGGGGGGGGGGACATACTGGTCACTTGACTGACAGCAAAGCATCACACATCCGAAGACAGACTTAATTGAATTGGCATAGCTCAAAGGCAAAGGGAATGATAGATTGTTGATCAGACGGGCTTAAGGACAAGCAGCAATTAACACACATAAACCGCATCGCTAAACAATGAGACTGGCATTTCCCCTGCAGCTTCTCCTCCTAAATTAAAGATTGAATAGCGTCAGTAGATGAAAAGCGACTTTTATAGATAAGAACGCATCTCAGAGAAGAAAGTGTTTCTCAAATTGATGCTCTGTACTCCTCCCCGACAGAACCAACTAAAAGTGATCTGGATGTGATTTGATATGATGTGAAGAAGGAAAACTGTCTTTGATGCAGGAAAACAGAGAAAGCAAGACGAGGAAGTGAGGGATGAAGACGAAAAGTGAAACAACTTCTGCTTAGAGGCACAAAGTTGAGCAATGCTTGTCTTGCTGCAGAGACAGAGTTACAATTAGCTTAGAAGCCTGGAAGGGAAAGTTGGTTCATACTAATTGAATTAAATTCACAGACATCCAAAAAGAAAAAGGAAACTGAGACAATGCCAACATGCTCACAATGCCGGATCAAAAATCTAAATGAAGGCAAGAGTCAGACAAAATCTGCACACCATGCCGATAGCTCCCAGCTGATTACGTTCCATCAAACAGAGCAACATTTGAATCTATGAGAGATGTTCGACAGATGTGGCCAAACAGATGTCGCAAATCAGAATAACCAATACATAGGCAAAAGTGCTGTAGGCTGGTGTTTCACAGGTGTAATGTTTACCATGTTCGCCACTTCACTTTGGCGAGTTAGGACGCTAACGTTAGCGAATGGGCACTAAATATAGTAGATGTGTTGCCAAAATGTCTTGTTGAGATATTAATCTGGACCAAAGTGGTGGACTAACTGAGAACGTCATCCCTTGAGCATAAAGGTTGTAAAGGTGTGAAAGTTGAATTGTAAAATGTCAGTATATTCTATATGCAGAGGTTTAAATTGATATATCTGTATCTTTCCCATCATCCCCTTGTTATGGAAATTGATTTGGATGAGGACACGCTTCTTGGTTCTTTTGTTCTAGTTTGCATTGATGTCTCTTATGTATGACAATAGAGCAGCAGTCCTGTAAGCCGTGTTTCCCAAGGATGCAGCCGCTATCATTACTTTTCCAGCAAGGCAGCCGGATATTTTTAAAGAAATGAATGTTTTTTTTTTCATATCATCATCAAAGAGATGCCACGATTCATGCGCATATGAACTAAATAGCCTTGAAATAAATTGTAAACTAATTCCATCTGCAAGAATACTTGACTCGAGTGCTTTCAACAACGTCGACATGAAATACAATTGTCTTCAGCGCGATCAAACAAACGCCCGGTGCAATCTGTCGAAAGACGGACAGATAGTCCAGAATAAGACTTTTTCCCCTTCTTTGGATATTCACAGTAACACTGAGGACATCTGTATTATCAATACTACACGAGACATGTGTCCAGGTGGGCTGGTATAATCCTGAGAGAAATACACAACATGAATCAGATTAGCTGCAAATCCTCTCACCCTAAAAAGCTCATTGTAGACCCCTCAAAGAAGACACAGCTCCAGTCCCTTCTCACAGTGAAACAACCACAGTGTCCATAAAAGACACAAATGTTCAAATACATTTTAAAATGTCTTTCAGGTTCATGAAAACAGCGGCTACGGGTCAGGGAGCTGAGATTTGATTTAGGGTGAATTATATGCCATTAAACTGTTTTGAAGCCACTGCGCCGGTTTAATTTGGCATTTGGCATTTGTGAAGCAACACATTTAGGCACTCTGTAATGAAAAAAACATTCAGAGGAAACAACACATTAGGGTCGTCTTTGTTGTTTTCTCATCTTCTTGTTTTTTATCTAGAGTACGGCATTACATCTGAGAAAGCAGCATTTTAAACAATGGCTTTTTTTCTACTTACAAATACTAACAATGTATGCAGCAGCAATCTCACATAATGTGAAAAACAACCCCACAATGTGATTAGAGGCAATAGCACCAATGTATGCTATGGTGGAAATATGTCCATAATAATAATAATAATTCCCTTCAGAAAGCATTGGCAGGACAAAAATACCCGGTGCTGGTCTTATTGTGTACCGACAGGATGTTCTGCCTCCCAGAATGGGAAGCGGCGAGTGTCTCAAGTTATATTTCAAACGTATTCCATCTTTTATAATGTCAACCTGTCTCGCTCCTCAGGCAGCTTTAGAAGCAAAAGAACAAAAGTAATACAGAAAAATAAGTGCAGAAAACATTGTGGGATTTTGGTAAACGTTGAAACTTTGTGTCACACTGCGTTTGTTTGAAGGACGTTGTATGTCACACTGTGCAGAAATGATCAAATGGCATTATGGAACCTTCAAGGGAAATAGGACTTTACAACCATGATCAAATTAATGTCGGGGTAGAAAACAGGCAGATGGTACGCTCAAACTGTCTGAATGAAGGCGCAGAAAATGTAAAATGGTAACATTAATCAGCGACGACATGACTCTAAAAGATGCCAAAAGAAAGGATTTAATAATGCAGCTGGCATTGAGAAGCTGTGATGGGCATTTCTCCCCGTTTAATAGATGATTCATCAAAACAATGAGCAACTGATTAATCGGTAATGACAATAATCTAAAAATCTTCTCTTCTCTCTCAAATATGATATTACTTTTTTTTTTTTTCAAAATTAACGTAGTGAGGAATTGAAAAAATCTTTTTTTTACTGATTATACTGGTGAAAAAACTCCCAGCACTCCGTGTAGATTCAGGCGGGAAATCATCACACCGTGTTAATTATTATTACTGGACTCTACGGAGCAATGTTTAATTCATTTCTTTCATACATATTTTAAGACAAATAAATAGACTTTGCCTGTTATGTATTACTGGCAGCAAGAAGACCCTTTAACAGATGTGCACATGTGCATTGAGCCGGTCTGGTCCAAAACAAAGGGAGTCATGGAAGCGTCTTTGGTGGCTACTTTGACCGAGTACACTTGACCAACTAAAGTCCAGTTCGTTTGATTAGTGTGAACGCTGTGTACCGTCCCGGGGCACGTCCGCTTGAAAAGGTGGTCCCAAGTACGGTTCATGTTCACTCGAGTACGGCTCACATCAAACCCAGGCACGGCACAATAGACTCGCACTCAAGGCCTGTACAAGGAAAAGCTTTGTATTAAAACCAAAATGTAAGCACAATAAAAATTCTCCACAAGAATCTCTGGCTCAGCTTCCTGCTGCTGCACACTGATGAAACAGATATCTGGCATCGTGTTTTTCACACCCCTGCTGTTGCGCTCGGCGGAGGGTCAAAATGTGGGCGGACCGGTGTCACGCAGCCGTAGGACCGCTGACGTAACAACACATCATCACGGCACACAACACACACACTGCGTTAATCAATAGCTGCAGCCGTGGCCGAGTACGCCCCCCCCCCCCACAACGCTGCTTCTCTCCCAGAGAGCAGGCGGATGAATGATTCATTTCCAGGGGCACTAAAAAGCAGACATGATCAGACAGCACACTGACCCGCTCTCCGTGTTCAGTTATTGATCTCCTCTGCCCAACAACCAGCCAATTAGTGTAACTAGAGCCAGTGATTAAAAGTAGACTCGGGGGCACAACGTGCCGATGACAAAACCGCAGGTCAGAAGTCACACACATCAAGGATGGTCACACAACATCATCAGATCATAAAAGCAACACAAGCGGCCGCATATGCGATTACATTTGCGCCGCATCAGCTCAAAAGTCTTTATTAAATTCTAAGATTTATAAATTATTTTTTTTTTTTTATCATATCCAACACAAGCACAGGAAGAGCTTAGAAAATCATTTCCTTATGCTCTAAAAATAAAATATGTATCACTCTTTTTAAATCCCAGAGAAATGTTAATGAAAAGAGAAAGCTTTACTTTTTTATGCTGGAAATCGATTGTTTCTAGTGTAGATTGTAACAAATGACACCACAGGAGGGAACAATTATCTCAGCGTTGGTCCTCGGCTTCATAGAAAACCGAACCGGTCTGCAGGGTTCCCTCTGCAGCGTTCAGAGCACGACCTGAATCAACATCAGGAGTACAGACGTTTAGGTTTAAAACCCGTTCAGAGCACTTTATTCACACTAACTGGCAGCACAGCCACCATGGACCACAAGCGGGACTTTTAATTCTTGTTTTACCCGTCCCTGCAAAAATCAGACTCATCCAAGAAGGTCCAATGCATAACAATCTCAAAGAACGAGGCAGAGGCAAAGAACCTTCTGAACTGAAGTTTTTTGGAGCAATGATGTTTACTTTGCATGCGTATTTTGAGGACACAGAGGTGTAGTTTTCATCTGTGGGAAATTCATGAAGGAAGAGTTGATATATAGATAATAAGCAACTTCTAAACCAAAGGTAGTGTCACAGAGGAAGAGACGGTATAATGAGACGTTGCTAGAGGTAATGATGTGAATCTGGAGTTTCAATGAAGTGATGTCTTCTGAAGGGTAAAGGTGCTAATATTTTAATAATCTCACCAACGGCGAAATGTAGTACGTGGGAAGCTAAATTAAATTACTGCCATAATCATCAGCATGGTTGTTTTTTTTTCCCCTACTGGGTTATTCCCAAAGAGTAAAAGGATTTGGTTTTCCTCTCATGTATCACTCTTTTTAAATCCCAGAGAAATGTTAATGAAAAGAGAAAGCTTTACTGTGGTTTGAAACTGTGCATCAGTGGTTTCCACTTTTCCGTCTTACATTTGAACTATTTCCTGGGAAGACGTGCTGCTCGGTATTTCCTCCACTGGGCTCTCAGGATTAGCTTCCTAGGATGACGATCTTTGGTTTTCAAGTGAAAACTAGTGCGCAGATGGTTTCTCCGAGGCTGTGGCTGGATGATACTGGTGAGAAGCGCAGGTGAGGGGTTACCACGTTCTACTTTCCACAATAGCAGAATATATCTCTGACAAAGATCCTTGAACAGTCACATTCACTGCTGTTGTCGCTAATTAGCCAACAGTGTGGGCTGAAGTTGGCTGCACTGCCAGTGAAGGTCACCAAACTGGTTCAATGCAGACGTGGTACTGCAAGCTGGGCTCGGACCGAGCGGCCCCCGCGTGGCCCAGGGGACGTGGCTATGCCGAGATTAACTGGTGGGCTGAACAATTTGGAGCTCGGTCTGGACAACTACTTAGAGCAGATCTTCTGCTGAAGCACAGCGACAGTGATCATCCCCCTCGATAGCACCCAGCTGTGTGGGTTTCTTCAACAAACCCTGTACCTCTCATATAATGACAGAAAATGTTTCACACAGGGAAGATAGCCAATACATGTGTGATAAATACACACAATGCAACATGTTTAAATACAAAAAAGACATTATTAAGTACTGCGGAATCCCATAACAAGTATCTCAGAAATATTTCAGATTCCTTGGTTTCTGTTGAGTTCCAGCCTTAAAGAGCTGAATACAATGAAACCGAAGTGATCAGTCTCAGCTTGGACTGGCATCGTTTGTCATCTATTCTAAGGCAACAGGAAGCCATACGGATTTAGGTAAGAAGAAACACGAGTTAAAATGTATTCATTAACATTGCTTTGGACTAGCCAAAGAACCGAGAGTATCACAATAACAGACGGTGTAGTTTAACTATAAGACAAGGCAGCTGTTTAATCACACTACACTCAATAACTGACAACTGACTGGGTGAAAATCTTTTTGAATATTTCATTGTGCTTTCAGTCAGTCGAGCTGGTCCTCAGTTGTTTTTTATTTTATTTTCTATTCACTTACTTCACAGGGAAATACCCTAAAAGCAGAATAAAACGGCATATCTGACTGAATTAATACACAAAGCAACATAAATATACACAAGCACACACCCACCAGCTCCTAATGCAGTTAGCTGTAATCCACACTAAGCACAAATAAATGGAAAAGAAAAGAAGCATGCAAGGAAAGGACAGAATAAGCAGAAGATGTTCACATGTTTGATTATTAATGAGCCACAGCTTCAACCACTTAGTAAAAGAAAGTGTATGGGGGACTCCATTCTCCATTGTTTTTGCGACATACAAGCCAACTGTGTGCGTCTACTTTCCAGTTTTGTTTTTTTTGCTCGCTTCTCTCTCCTCAAAACGGTGTAACCGCTGCGGACCGCAGTACCTCCGCTAAAACAACACGGGTCATTTCATTCCACTTGAACAAGAGTCTCATAAATATACATAAAGCATGCCTCAAAGCACACATGACACGTTCCCACCCTGCACGTTTTGTAATGCAGTTGTTATGGTCGGTTCCACGAGCGAGGCATCCCTTTAATCTGAGGAGGCTTTGGGCGGATCATGGATAATAAATCACCCCGGCACCCTGGCATGGCAGCCCCCCCGAGACACCGCTGCTTTAACGAGGTGCTGTGTCATCACCAGAAACCGGGGGCATCTTTGGCAGAGAAGATTCAGAATCAGCTTTCCCCCCGCCGCTTCCCCCTGAACTTGCAACCTCAACTTGCCCAGCGCCCAGTATTTGACCCTTCTCTGGAGCACAGCCACTTCCTTCCTATTAAAAGCACATTTACAAAGAGCAGTGACGGAGCCTTGTAGGTCTCGGGAGGCCGGGGAGGTCTCATCCTGAGTCAGCACAACACAAGAGCCAAAGTTGGACAACCAGGCAGCACTGAGCTGCAGATCATTCATGCATGGAATTAATGAATGTCTGGAATCAATCACAAAATCAAATGACCATATCCACCGAGGATGTAGGTCTGCTGCAGTATTGTGTCGGGGGGGGTGGCACAATGAAGTAAAATATGTCATTTAAAAATGGGTTATTGTGCCTATCATTAAAAATAGAAATATGTAAACCTCTGCATTGTTGGGCACTAGCCCTGTAGATTAAATACATTTATTTTACAAGAAAACTATAGTTGTCGGTATCTTTTTCAGCCCCGAGTAGCATTTTGCAGGAGCATTGGACCTCCACCAATAAGCTGGGGCAGCCCGTATGGAGCCTACAGGGTGACGAAGCACTCGCTGCTGCTCGTTAAGCTCGTTACTGTGAGCGAATGGTAATCATTGAGACTCAGATAGTGTATCAACACTTTTATCACCCTAATTCATCATCTGGACAATAGCAGCTGGACAGTAAGAGGAAAAATTGGATAAGATAGTCATCAGTAAAAATCTCTCCATTAATAGAATGTGGAGTTTTGTTATTGTATATTCACAAGTCCAACTCTTGCGTAGAGCAACAGAACATGCAAAGTAACCGTACACCACGATCACAACAGACTGCTGATTAGAATATGTCTGCACAGTCCTTGTAATTAACAATGATTGAGTCATCGAGCCTTGGTACACTCAGAAATGCTTATATCAAGCTGCAAGACAAAGCATTTGAGCAAAATCCCGGTTACCACTGATGCGGTCACTTGGATTCGAGCTGTAATCTTCAGAATCGTTTTTGCAGATCACACCCAGAGATCCATGGGGTTTTTATCCAACGTGACTTTCTGGTGTATTATTTTCAAGCAAACTATTGGTATCCATATTTAAAAAAAATGACCTAATTCTGAGAACATTTCAGTAATGTTATTTAATTCAATGTTAGTCTTTGGTTTTCTCTGATGTTTGCACAACGTGTGCACATATGTGCCTGTATCCGTCTCTCTCTCTCTCTCTGGCAGGTGTCCTCGCCGCTCGTTCCAAAAACGGATCATTAGGAGAGATATGTGGGCCGTGCCAAGTCGCTTCCTGAGCGTCTCCCACTGGTGGTTGAGAGTTCCAAAGCGCCAGGAAATACTCATGGCGAGAGAGAGAGAATTGCCACAAGGAGCCTATTAAAATGTCTGGACTCGGGTCTTGAATTGTTGGAGATGTAGTCCTGGAGTATTAACGCGCCTAAATGGTCCCAGTAGAGCCAGCTGATGATGAGCGATGACGAGAAAGAGATTCATGACATTAGAGTTGTGAATAGACCTAGCTTTAAAACTGTATTAAAAGAAGTTCGTATCAGAATAATATTAAACATTTTAGGACTTTTTCTTAGAATGGGCAGACGTTTTAATCTGCATTTCTTCATGGCCACCTTCAACATTTGAGAGAGCTCACGGTAAACGCGGATCAGGTCCGTCTATCAGAACTACAAATGAAGTTCATTCAAACAAGACGACCTCATCTTCGACAAAAAGAGAGAAGGGCAGCATGGCTTTCACCAAAAAGTGAATGACTAGCTAGCAAGCATTGTGGAGCATTTAGCAGCTAAAGAGTCAGACGATACACCTCCTTTTTACCTGCATTCAACCAAAGCCTGCTCGAACACGATTGGTCAATACCACTCGGACTACAAAAGGAAACCAAGGAAACGCTTCCTTTTATTCATTTTAGCTACAAAGGTGACATACACTATGAAGTACGTGTTGTCCTACAGTCACAGAGTTGCACTCTTAGAGGGGCAACTTGATTGAAACACTGGAATAACACTTCTTTTAGCTGAGCTGCTCTCTCTTTCAAGCATCCAGCGTTTGTGGGCTCTCAAGGCGCCAGTCAAATTGTTTCCCCCTCTTTCAGTTTCCTTGGATCACTGAGCCGACCCAATCGATGGACCTTGCCCGAAAAAGTGGATGGAATCTGAAGGAGTGGAGAGCTGAGTGGTCTCCAAACTTAGTGGAGTAACGGGAACTTTCACAAGAAATGTTGCACGCCCAATAATTCTCCCGGACACCCCTAACCTGCTGCTGTCCTCCCCTCTCAGTCATCTTGCTGACAGCGGCCCTTCTCTCTTCCAAACACAAGCTAGTGAAGAAATTGCAGGTGTGGTGCAGAAAATGAGGGGGTCAGTCAAAGTAAATACAAGCCATTACAGAGCGTTTACAGTACTATTAGAAAGAGTAAGGCAGAAGATAAAGGAGCTGGGGGGGGGGTAGTGAAAGAAGGACATAAGAGAGGAGTGGGAAGTCATTTGTCTGCAAGAAATTGCCAATTTGAGTGGGCTGCCTGGGGGAAAGGGTTCCACTCTGCGGAGCACAAAGCGTCTTATATGGATCATGATGGTGAGCCCAACATGCTTATTAGAAAACGAATCTACAATGTCCAAGCCCCTGTGGAAAGCTTCGCACAAGGCCAGAGGCCTAACCACCCCCACCTCCCACCCATCCGTAGGTAAAGTCACTTGGTAACAACCAGAAAACTTTCTAGCAGAAGTTATTTTGAGAGGAAGAAGTACAAGTAGATCAGGGCTAGAGCTCAAATGCACCAGGGAGAGGAGAAAGGGAGCACCCGTAATAGATTCAGCGAGGTAAGATGGGGAGAGCTGGAGTTTTACATAATAAATGCATTTCTGATGAAGTGAGACTGATGACCAGATGTTTAGTTATTGTGTCACCTGCCAGGTGTTCGGATTCATTTCACCTTGAGTCAGCACCCTGATAGCCGAACCCAAACACCTGCCACAGTGTGCAAATGATAACTGTGTGTTTTGGTCATTTTAGACTAATCGGAAGGCAGAGTGTGTTAAATTGAGGTCAAATCTAAATTCCATGTGGAAGCAAAGATCACATCTACTCAAAATAATCTCCATTGGTGAAGAGTGTCGGGCATTATGTTTCCCTGTGGTGAGATGGCCATCTTGACATTTTGCAAGTCTGCAGCAGATTAGAGATGAGAGAAAACCCTTCAGACAGGGTTTGACCTTAACCATGGCCCGACGGCCACAACAACTTACAATGTGGCCACCAAGTTTAATCAGGCCTGTCTTGAGAATGAGACTGCGTGTCTCAATGAGTTTACGTGTCTAAATAAAGGTCCGCCCCCCCCCACCGGGACTGATGTATTTTAAAAATGTATTTAAGTAGCAAACTCCCTCAGGGAATAACTCGACTCATACACGAGTAGGTTGTGTGCTTTACTTTAGCAAGCGGAAAGAGAGAGAGCATGTGTGATGGTGGGAAAGAAGTTAGCAGTAATGTTACAGATGCAAACTCGGCAGTGCGTTCACAGTTTAGGCTATTTGTTTGATTAATGAACTCCTGTGTCTTAGTCGCCACCTGCTGATTAAAGGGACGCGAGTTAGCCCCGAATTGAGCGACACCTTCAGCCCAGGCTCACATGAGGTGGACCGACCTTTAAGGTGGACAAGCTATTCTCATTTTGGGGACAAGCCTCTCCTCCGAGTTTAGCTGAGTCTTTTCTGTATTGCTTTTAAACACGTTTGCATTTGGGCGAGTGCTTGAAAACATTAGCGTCTATCCCTGAGCTGATTGGATAAACAACTACAGCTGCTAAAAATTGCAGCGATTTCAAGACATCACTTCAGGCTCTGCATATTGTATATATGTGTTTCGGAAAAGGAGGTGCAACAGGTTCTAATTTTCACTAATTCCACAAACAAATGCACTTAATTCATTTAGACCTATACCATAAACTGCCCCTTTAGTTCTATGGAGAGTCTATCATTTTAATATCTTCTTTTGTCTTATTGCGTCATTGTAGTATCGTGGTTTTTCATTTTTTCTTCAACAGGAATTTCCTTTTGAGAGAAAATCAAAGTTCTGCAGTGAAAATTAGAATCACTTCTGCTGCTTACGATAATCATAGATCCCAAAACACAGAATCTTCTACCAGAGTTCCACAGTAAAGTTGGAGCAGCGTTTACTATAATGTTCATTGCTACAGTTCACACTGGCTGACAGGAGCGGCACCAATGGGACACTTCTTGAATCCTTACTGATCCCTTCTCATTCGAGCTGTTTGCTTTGAAACACCTTCCTTTTCCCCGTATGATTCTTCAAACACGGAGGCAAGTCTTTGAACTCTAAGATGAACAACCTGGCAATTGCTTTCATCTTGAAATGAACTTGTCACTTCTCAGGAGGGAAAAAGTTGCCTGTGGTGAATTAATTGTGTGCGTTTTTTTCCCTCAAAATAGCATTTCCACAGAAAATACAGATGAAACCAATTCATTTATTACATTTCTGTTGATAAGGCTCAATTTGCATGCCAAAAGTTTTTGTTGTCGCTTAATTCTATTAGTATGATGCCTGCCTATAAGAGATAACGAATGAGGAATGAGATATTTTTTATGTTAATCATTTATTTTCCCCCCAGAAATGTGTTTTGTGAACAGAAACAATAAACCACCAATACCTGACTGTCCTTATACAAACCATGAATCATGAAAGAAGCACTTCATAAAAAGGATTTTAAGTCATTTAAAATGCAATATGCATTTTTGCTGAACTATGAATGCAGGTTGAGGACAATTATGTATTCCCTTTCTTTGCCTTTGAGGTAGCAGGGAGACATCAGTCACCTTACCAGAACTGTTACCGACAGCCCCATTCTTTGATTTTAATGAAATCCCAACTCAGAAACCAGCCAATTTCAATGCTCAGATAATAATAACCCTCCACTTCCTTATTCTCTGTCACATTCACACACGACAGAGCAGGCATCTCCCTGCCTACACCCACGCCCAGTAAATCCCCAAAATATCATCTTCAATTAAAAACAATGGGAGCCTAAGCTTTTGAGCGGATCACGGCTATATTAACACATCAATAATTCTCTCAATATGAATCTTACAGAAGCATGCGGTGACATCTGGCCTGCTGACATCCAACTATAGAAACAGATGGTAATTCAGTGAATATGTTGTTTCGAGATAAGGCCGACAGTTGCAAACTACAAGCTTAATATTATTCTTAATTTAAAGGAGGAATTTTACAATAGTCTACATGTTTTACATTTCCATATCCATCCTTTTAATATGATCATAACAACCATTTCAAAATGACAATCCATCCAAAATGATCGTGTCCCACATCTCAAATTTGTTCTGCAGTTTAAACAGGTCTGGTGTAGACGGGATTAAGAATACTGAAACAGACCAACATAATGAGCTGCAGAGCTGCTGGTCGCAGCTAAAAATCAGCTGATGTTGTTTTCTGTCAAACATAAACCAACAATATATCAATGCAGCGGAAGAAAATGACTGGGAAGAAAAAGGAAAGTAGAAAAAAAAAAAAAAAAAGTTTCAAAAGTCACTTTCGAAAATAGAACAGATCTAATCACACCGTCTAAGCTTTTGGAAAAGTTTTAACTCCCGTATGAGAAATGGATAGGTTTAGTTTAATCTTTGTATTTCCAGTGACAACATCTAGAACGTCTCGGCCTGTTTTTAAACCAAAGCAGCTCTACCATTACTGCATACATTTTTAGCAGAGCACAACAAATTGTATCATTGGTGTGATGTGAAGCATCAAAGCCCTTTGCAAAGCCTACAAGGGTTTATTGATCACGTACGTCTGCAGGATCAGTATTTGAAAAACAAACCTGGAGGGGGGGGGGATGGGAGGACTTACCACATTTGACATTATTGTATACCTACAAAAGGGATGCAATCCGCTCTACAGAAATGGCCGAATGCTCCCGTAGACATCTATCTGAGGCACTCGAAAGCTGCAAACTAAAAGGCCATGTTATTGGTGAGACAGGAAGGAACACTTACATGCTAGGCCATCGATCCACTCCAAACGGATCAGCAATCACATGTGAGCTGTGTGCTGTTCTAGCATGCTGCACAACGATGTGTCCAGAGGTCTCCAGATGGAGAGAGCTTGTATCAGGAGGTAAAAGCAGTTCAGCTGGAGGACAATTCAATCATACGTTCAGTGTATAAAAACAGCAAACACAGCAGCTAAAGGTGACCCTGTAGTCTATCATAAACACAGCAGCTAAAAGGTGACCCTGTAGTCTATCATAAACACAGCTTTCGATTCAGGATCAGTCCGTCTTTCTTCAGGAAAACCGGCACTCGCAGAAACACCAATGGGGACGCCCCTTGGCCCCTCAGATAACCGCTATTACACAGAAGTCGCAGAGGACTCAGGGGATGTGCTGACAAAAGGTTGTGGGGAACAAGTTTCCTAGAAGTGCTGCCTAATTATTGAGTGCAGTGACACGCTCAGGTCATATCTCGATAGAGTTATGTTTAAAAGGGTGCTTGATACAAAATTCAGAGCAGATCTATTGCCTCCACAAGGCTCTTAACATGGCGACGGCTGAGCCGCAGCACGCAGAAAAACAATGATAACAGCGCAAACGAGGGCAACAGCGCCGACAGAGCCAATACGTTTTACCTGAGGGGAGGCTGGGCACTGCGCTCTGAGACGACGGCGCTATAAGACGTAACCGCTGTATGAAGAAGCACATAGAAGCTTGGAATACAACACACACCAAGTGAGTTCATTACTCCACTATATATTTATGCAGCAAATAGTTGTTTGCTGCTATATTAAGGCTCTGAATATCTTATAGAACCTTCAAACATGGAAGGCGAGTGAGCAGGCGTTGTATACCAAGAGGGCTTAATATCAGAGGCACAGTGGAACAAACAAATAATAAAATCCACAAAGGCCAGTCATGAAATGTTTGCACAGAGATTACTTGTGGTTTCAAGGCTCATGCTGCCAGAGAGATCACAATCCATGGAAAGTTGAGCCAAGAACTCAAGGAGAACATGTGTTTTTCTTTAGTTGTTATTCGAGTGAAAAGGACTAACATTACAACACAAGGTGTGTCAACGCAAGTGTTATAAGTATTTTAGGGTGGATTCATATCACTCTATGTTCTCACAACAACAGCTCTAAAACAAACATAGAACTATCAAAAACCAGGAATAAAGATAAATATATATATACAGTGTTTGAGGTGACAATTGTGTGGAAATAGAAAATACTGGCTCCAGAAATACAGTCCTGTCCAGACAAATCATAGGTTCAAAGAGAAAAAGTTAAAAACGGACAACATCTTTACGCCACTGCAGAGGAAGGAGGCATTTCTATTGTCAGAGACAAAAAAAGCGATCCTTTCCTCTGACATGGCAGGATGCCTTGCAATCATATGCAACTTCTCTTTCTGGTGTTTCAACACTCAACTAGAAAGAGAGCAAATTCTCAATATGAACAAAAGGTCCAATTTTCTTCCAATGCCATGTATAGGCTTCTAAAATACACAACACTAATGCTAAGATGGCGAGGGGCACACGAATTCTACCAAACGTCATCATGATAAAACTGAGTCCTTGATGATTTTCTGTTTTTTTTAAATTCAATTTCACTTTTGAACCATCAAAAGCTTATGAAGCCATCAAACATGTGCCTAATCATAAGCTTGGAAACCTCCTGCTGTGTTACTTACACCCACTCACTCACTCACTCCTGAGGGGGGGGGGGGTTGCACTTATGGAGTTGACTCACTGCGACACCACTAACAAACAGAATCACTTGTACCGGATGTTCTAGTATAGAACTTATTGTGCCAGAATGTGGCAGAAAATGTGCATAAATATTGGATATGAAAAGTACGTCTGTGTATGAAGCAGCTCCATTCCCACTGAAGTAACCCAGGCAAAAAAAAAAGTATGCAGCCACAGAGTTTGGATTTAAGCTTGTCGAATAAGCCAAATGTTGGAGCATTAAAAAGCAAATGGCTTTAGTACACTTAATGTGATTTAAATTGTTACACTCATTCCACACAAGAATCACCACTACAATCGGCCTCGTCTCCATGTTGAGCTAGCGCAGAGAGACTTTCCGCCACAACCGGTTGTCGGTCCCCTGTGCTGCTCAACCGCCGCAGAGCAGGAACACGGCGTTACAGCAGTTCTGTGTCTCAGAAAAGCTTTTTTGTGCTCAAGTTTCAATCCATTTTACCCTCTAAAATGTGCCCTGGGAGCAGAAAATGAGTTAGAGTCTGTGCAATGCCTTGCTTTTCTGAGCGAGGCCATTACAGAGGATCCGCAGAGACAGAGTGAGAGGTCCGTCTTGGCTGTTTTGTGCGAGATTATTGTTTCACCCCTTGATCCTTTCTAGTTTTATTGCACTCCGTTTATTTTTGCTTGTTTTCCTTTCGCCTTGTTTTCGCTTACCTTTGCTTAGCCCTCCTATCGGTTATGCTCTTTACCGTTTCTCTGTCTATTTTCCCATCGCGCCCACCATTACGTATTCTGCTCTCGTCTCATCGCAAATCTCGTGCTTCTATTTCGGTTTATCTGATGAGCTCGTGAAGTGGCACGGTGTACAGAAAATGGAAAATCAATTTTCATTTGGTGGACTGTATTTGTAGAAAGACGCCAGCGGAGACCTATAACTTGCCATCTGTCGTTTGCATGAATGACTTGCCACAGATGGACAACGGTTCTGATTTAGGAAGACAAAAAAGCTCAACATGGACCCATAAAACATGTATGGCCATTCAGTGGTTTCAGCTTGTAGAGCGGAGAAGGCTCAATGACACACTTTTCAGCTACAAATAGCTCCTTTAGTCAATAGATACTGTTGATTCTGATATTTGCCAAGTGCAAGCAGCCCTATCCGTTGTGCAGGGATTCAAATGCTCTTTCCCTCCTGTGTCTCTGTGTCTCTGCAAAATACTGATAAGTCCCAGAAAGACTCATATTACACCCGTCGGTCTCTCTCCCCCTCTCGCGATCAAACCCTGGGGCTTTTAGTTATTACTATAGTGTGTGTTTGCATGTGAGAATGCCTGTGTGTGTGTGTCTGAAAAGAGAGGTAGACACATACGGGCAGAAAACTAAAACAAAGAAGGATATAAAGTACGAGTCTGATTGGAAATATGAGAAAAAGCACTAAAGCAAAATGGAGGAGAGGAGGAGGGAGCGTTCGTTATTAGGCTGCTCGGCGGCGGTTTCGCGGCAGGTGTCGGCGTCTCCGCTCGCATTATTTATTCCACAGGCTGAGCGAGGCGGTGAAACCTGCAGGTAGCCCGACTCTAAGCAGCACAGTTTATCGAAGATTGTAAATACGGGCCTGATAAATGTGTGCTCTGCCATGTCCCTTGTCTCACGCTGAGAATGTATGTGTCAGAAATGATGAACTGCAGCCCGCATTCGCTGCCGCCTACGAGCAGCAGCGGGAGAGATATGAACAATCATGAACGTCTTAGGCCGGGTCCTCAAATGGGGTTTGATACTGATGATCGCAGGATGGTGCAAGCAAATACGTGGTTGCACAAACACACACACACACACACAACTTCAATTCTCAGCTGAATTCCCACACACGTTCCTCCCTTGTGATTCAACTTCCTGCAGCAATCTTGTCCAGTGTTGATCAATGACCATCAAACCTACCAAACACACTGTTCCAGATGGATGTTTTTTTTTCACTGGCAACACATTGATTTGAGGTGAAAATCCAGGCCTGATCCAGACCTGGTCAATATGTGGTTTTAGCTTGAAGGCTACAAAAGCAGAGTTCTTTTAAATACATCTGAAAACCTTTAACCCCTGTAAGCAGCTGCATATGAAACTTTAAAGTTCTGCCTCCCTCACTCCCACATTCACTCTGCTTTTTGTCTGCAACATTCACAAAGCAAGTAAGAGCTAACCAGCAGGGCCGGACTAACCCACTTCGGGGGCCCCGGGGCCAAACGCAGCTATGGACCCCGATTTTGATTATACACAATAAATTATTTTGAGGAGTATATAAAATCATCAACATCTCCAGAACAGGGCCTTGGAAGGAATAGCTCACCATTTTTGGGAAACACACTTATTGGCTTTGTGGAGGAGAGTCAGGTGAGAAGATCGATACCAGTTCTTTAAATAGATGGCTGAAGCCAGCAGCTTGTTTAGCTTAGCTAAGCGCAAAGACTGGAAACTAGTGGAAACGGCTAGCCTGGCTTTGTGCGAATGAAATAAAATCCGCCCACCAGAACAAGAAAACCGTACTAATTAAGATGTCGGGTCTCGTGTGTTTAATCCGTTCAATCCTAAACGCGTACAAAAGACGATTTGATGTTTTTCTACCACGCGACGGGTCGGACTATTTCTTGGCTGGGAGCAGTTGCTAGGCAACCGGCAGGGAAGCCAAGAAATAGTCTGGCACATGAAACAGCGGATTTAACCTGTTTGTTGTGTGTAATCCGGCGGCATCGGGCTTTAATTAAGCTCCTCACGATAACGGCGCTTGCAGTGTAGCCTACGGCGCTATGTGCGAAGGCTCCGTACACCAAGACCACCACGGAACAATAAACAGCACAACAGCAGGAAGTCCTTATGGGTTGAATGTTTAAAATATAAAGGGGACATACTGGCGACAGCTGAAGCCCATTTTAACTTCTAGCTGCTGCTCACCTCCCTTCAGGTCAGGGCAGATGAAGCTAACAATGACCTCACCCATGTGAAAAACATATTGACAAAGACCTGAGACCAGCACCATCCTGGTCCCCTTGTCCCAGTACAAAGCCGTCGTTCCCATAAGCAAAGGGATCGCCATCATTCTGGGACAAAAGACAGGAAAAGAAAGCAGAAAGAGAGAGAGAGAGATAACGGAGAGGGGGAGCAGGAGATGAACCCAAAAGAAGGCATGGATATCAAGGGAAACCGGAGGAGAGCGCAGAGGATAGAGAGTAATAGAAAGAGGACAAAAGAGGAAATAAGAGAGGCAGAGCAGAACAAGAGAGAGAGATGCAGAAAACCTCCGGTTGCTTTGAATGTAATGGCGTGTTCATCGTGGTTAGCTTCTAGCAATAACACCAGCAAATGTGGATGAGCATGCTCTTCACTTTTTTTGCCTTGTTCTTATTTTAGCCTACACACTTTCTTTTTCTATAATCACTTTTCGTTATGCTCACGTCGATAAAAACAGAGAGATAGAGGAGAGAGCAGATTGCAAAAACAACAGGGCGATACATGAAACATGCACAAATGCTACCGAGAAACGTTTTCTCTCTCCAGAGGGGTCCTCGAAAACAGAATCAACCCGTTTTTTATTCCAACAACCATTTGCAATCAAGCCGAAAACACGCTGCATGTTAAAATGGGCATTAGTAAAGGGAAATAAAACAGAAAGGCACCGGCTTTATTCCTGGAAATGGCTCATATATCTGACCCGCAAAAGTTATCTCTCAAATATATAACACAACACTAACAGCTCTCGATACGTATCGATCGATTAATCGGCTTCTTCTTGCTGAAACTGTCATTATTTTATCGGCCTTTAAACATCCGCTGTTGGTCGTCGTCCATGAAGTAATGGTTGAAAACATTCTCTGGAACCACCACCAGCTCAGCAAACAGCTGACTATTAAGGAAAAACACTTTGAAACGGAAAAGCCGACAGGAGAAAAAGGAAATAAGTGAAGTTCAAGCTGCTAAAGATAAGTGTGATGGAGTATGGAAATGGGAAGAATTAAAAAAAAAAAAGCGTGCTGAGAAAACACATTTGTTTCCAACGGAATCATTTCAGCTTAATTAGCATGCAGTAAGGCTCCATTAAAGAGTTGGTCACACATACACACAAAGTATACAGTATGCACACACTCACAAACTCATCCTGGATCACGCCATCACTTGAGTGCCCAAGAGTACAGTGATAATTTCCCTAATGCATGAGCAAGCGCTCGAGTAAGCTGGCAGATGTCAAATCCAATCGAATTACAAACACCTGGATGGAGAGAGAAGCTGAAAATGTTAAAGAAATAAAGAAGTTCCAAAGTGCCATCGCTGGTGAAGCTGCCGTGTAAACAGTGCCAGGTGCAAAAATCAATAAACAAACAACCCGCTTGACCAGACTTATATTGCCAGTGCTGTAACTTCTCTGGAAAATGAAAACAATGGTCTTTTTTAAGATGACAGCGTCTGATTTAGCAGCAATTTAATGCGACAACGATAAAGAAGTCTTAAAGTGTTATACGAGTAGAAAAACTATGTTTTGGGGGGGACGCTTCGCACCGTCAGGGAGGGTGTCTCACCTGTCCGCTTCCTGGCCACCCTTTGGGTAATTTAGGGGAGGGAGGAGCGAAACTGTGGGGGAGGCAAAATTAAATAGTGCCTCTGGGACCTCAGTCTGTTAAACAGTATAGAGAAAGTCAGTGAAAGGCATATTTAATAGACTAAAGGCATATTTAATAGGCTGCAGTGTATAGACGCAGCACAGGCACTGCAAGGGAACATATAAGGCAAGAAGACCCAAACTGTATTTATTAAAACTATTATTTCTTGTGGGAGAAAAAAGATTTGAAAAACAATCCATGAATTAAATATATATATATATTTGAAAGGTGCTAAACAAAGGGATTGGGAGCATTTCTATGGCCTCTCAACAGCTGACAACATAGAATGGCTGAGCCAGCAGCTTGCAGCTACACGTGCTAACAGCGCTAACGGTGCAAATAGCCGCAATAAAGGCTCACATGCCCAAACGTCGCCTAAAAGCCTGCACAGCCGGCCCCGTTATGTCAACATAGCAGGGAGCTGCTCGGATTACAACACAGACACCGAGGGAGAGCCACTATATCTTTACATAGCTAATAGTTGTTAAATGTTATATTATGGTATAGTCCTGTATATAGCACCTTTAAAATTCCTGCTTTCAAGTCATACTGAAATTAAGACAAATAAGCGGTGTGAGTTGAATTTTGCATATTCAATATATGCCCAGTACATACAGTAGTTTAGGTATCTGAAGGAACAGCATTTAAAAGCCCCTGCATTTGAAGACTATAGGTTAAACAGAAGCTACTTGTTGTGGGTCTTGGGGGGGTACGTGTGTTTGTATGGTCAATGTAAAGGCATTTTCAAGGCCCATAAATACACATATATAACTTCACTTTCATCCTGAGGCTGATTAACAAACACCCCCAGGCAGCGACCCAGTAGTCCCTACAGCCCCACAAAAGCAGCAGAATAAGTACCTTCATCCGCAGCACAATTCATCTTTACGGCTTAAGGTGGTCACAGCTCTGGCCTCCTGCACTCGTCCACCCAATCCCGGGCCTCACCGCCATGACTTACAGCAGCACCATGACTGATGAGCGTGTACGGGCACAAGAGTGTATTTGTGTGTATGTGTGTGCTCTTTATGGCCGGTGGGAGACTCCAGGCAGAGGGTTTCTTAAGGCATTAAAAGACCCCTATCACAGTGGGGTCACCTAAGCCACTTTACATGGCCTGGAGGAGGAACATGAACTGACAAGCAGCGGAAAAGCCCGAGTGGCTTTACTGGTTGTAAAAGAAAAACAATCCTCCAAGAAGGGCAAACGTTAATATCACGGAGAAAGAAATATCGAGAGTGGTAGAGCCACTAGATTCCACAACGATAGGAATCAATATCCGTGTGCAAATTCATGATTATTAATTCGCTGCATGAAGATGTCCCGACATATGAAGTTGGAAATGCTAATTTTCATTGATTTATCAAACATAAGCTTCAAGGCAGCTACCGGTGTACTGCATTAATTCAGACTGTATGCAGACACTTGTTATCGCTAGTGTATATATGTATATATATATGGCTTATGGGAGGATAATCTCTTGCAATGTTATTGACATTCAAACACAGTCCTGTAGCCGATCTAGTAGCTCGTCCAAAAAGAGCAGAAGAATAAAAAGTGAGCACACTAACGAGAGAAAGAAAGTGAGTAAGACTGGAACTAAACTGAAGCAGCAGCAGAAGACACAAAGTAGCGATGATCCGCTGAAGTTTATCTGATGTCCCTTCGGCTGAAATTCCTACCAAATCAGGCGTTGCAGCAAACCGCACGCCAGTCCTCCTATTCATTTGAATGTGTGTTAGTGAATGCAGTATAGTGTGTTTGGACTGCGTCAATGGGGATCAGGGCAATGCCAGGAAGAAAAAAAAAAACACGCAGAAGCCTGCGGCAAAACGTTGAAACAGAATCCCCTTTTGGAAGAAAAACAACCCGACTTCCCAGCGCGGCCAATTACGTAACGGGATATCAGTGTGCCATTCGAATCAAATGGGTCAATCACATGAGTAAGTGACACTCCCACACCGCAGCAAAAACCCAGTGCCGTCTGCGAAAACGCCCTTCCCAAAATCCATTACAAATACAAAGAAACACACAAACGAAGATGCTTTTTATCAGACTAATTCTCTTAATGTCCATGGTTCTTCAGACACGAGGAACGCAAGCTTTTGTGCTTGGGTTGTTTTCGTTCTTGGGGAACGAATCCATAGTGTCTCATTTAAAGTTCATAATGCTACTGGAATTCAACACTAGTCTGGTCCCTTTTGGCCGAGCCCACGTCAGCCTCAGATGACCCCGGATCAGAGAACAAGGATAAGGGCACAACATGCCTGCTGCTGCCGACATGGATGATACTAGTAAAACATGCACAAAGTACGATCAGTCATGTAACATATGTCTATCAAGGGCAAATGGGAAATGATATTTCTCCTGCACCGCCGTATCTCTTTGCTTACACTGGAGTTTCGGGATACTTTCTTTGCACAGAGTGAAAGGGCTGCAGAGCCTATTGATTCTGCCCCTCCATCCATCTCCAAGCTAAAGCCATTAGCCCCATCTATTATTCCACTCAGGCCCCATCGTGACAGTGCTCTATGAATAAATACGCAGTAATGTAATGTAAATGTTAATGTGATGGCTGTAGGTTTAGTATAAGCCTCGCAACACAATCAGATCGGCCTCTGATTATCGGAGTGACTCCGACCTAATTCAAAGTCAAGGGGAACAAAAGGGTTTCGCTCTCCTGACAAGGACCGGCCATCTGTACAGAAAAGGCAGCAAGAGAGGATGAGGCCAGAGGTCAACACTGTGTCACTGACATGAAGAGTAACACTTAAGTCTGGATATGATTTTTTTTTTACATAACTAGATCTGAAATGAAATACTGTCTGTTCAAGACAGTTTGTGATGAATCTATTCATGATTTGATTCATCTGTTTTTTCTTAATACTCACTCGTTTTGTTTTGTGTTTTCTTCACTCCAATATAACTTTATATGTTGTGGTTTGTAAAGTGTGTCTCCTTGTTGTTAGAGTTCCACTTTTCTCGTTTCTTTCTTCAGGAAAAACAGCTTTTAACGTCTTGTTTTTAAGATTTTGCTTCTTTTGAAGGTCATTCATTCAACAGCAAGAAGTATCATTTTTCAAAGTAACACCGGAGCACTTTGAAACAACTCTACATTTTGACAGTTAAAAGTCAAAATACAGTCTTGATTATTCAATTATTAGCCCTGAAGTTAGCCACAACTTCAGGCTCTGAGGTGGGGCTGGATTGTATGGTAAACCAGCTATTCTCATTACAGCCCAACTCTTTAACAAATATTTTACATTTGGTACTTTTTAGATACAAACTGATATTTGTCCTCTGTTGTGTCATCTAATCACCTTTTATCACCTGTTAGCTCAGTTTAACCTACTCACGGTGCACATACAGGAGGGTTTGGACAAAGTCAAGATGTCTACATATATTAAGTCTGGGGAAAATGAGCCACTCAAGTTGCCTTTTTAACCACAGTGAGCTCGGAGGCAACCTGTGACACTTTCTTGTCCTGCTGCTGAATACTGATCATACGAGCGAGCGAGAGCAAGAGCGAGAGAGAGCGAGAGAGAGCGAGAGATTTGCTGGATACACGATGAGGAGAGTGAGTAAGTGAGCTTAAGGATACAGTATGGAGGAAGGGGATTGCCTCTGTTTAGCTGCCCTCTCCTACATATGCAGCCAGTCACAAAGAGAGCACACACACAAACACACACCGATTCAAACGCGCCATCGACCCAATAGACGGGACAGGAATTGGCAAGGACCTTCTGACACAACACAACTGTAGATGATTGAACAAAGAGAAGCAGAGTACAACAAAAATGCCACCTCCAACACTGAAGTGTTGAATCGCCGAATTAAATGAAAATACGTACCCCCTCCCTGGCTTACCACACCCCCGCTGGTTCATGCCTGTGTGACTTCCACTAGAATTCTTTATGTATGAGAGCACAAGGTGCTGCATCTCCGTTATTCAGAGCTCTCAGTTGCCAATGCTGCTCACCCACAGTTCCTTCAAGCTCTGCATATTTTAGAACGCAAACAAACAACTACCTGACTCGTGTGCCTCGTCGAGGTGAACTGTGCACTCCGATAATCTAGGAAGTAGTGAGAAAGAAAAGTCAATAGTTCAAGAGCCTGGGACCAGCACAGAACTCCAGCGAAAAAGAAGCTGCCAAACAAACTATTGTCCCAGACGCAAATGCAGCTGTATTAATGTGAAGTCGTGTGACGTTAAACATTCATTTCTTCCCAGTTGAAGGCTGTTTCACAGCACGCTCAACAGCTTAAATAATTATCCGTTTTTGGCTGCAGTAACATTTTTCTCATTGGCACACGATGATATTAAATATGGATTATACGTAATCACAAAAGTAATCTTTTAAACACCCCAGAGCATTAAGGTGTGAACGGAGCAATCGAGACACTAGATCGTATGAGGGAAGAGCAGCGTGCAGCTCAAAATGAAATAAAATGGATTATACGGTATTGCATTTAAGTTCACTCATTCATTTCACGCAGAGCGATTGCAGCTAATGCATCGGGAGCACTAAACGGCATTATTATCACCGCATGATGAAGCCACGCCAATTATTGACCATATGGGTTAATCAGTGAGTTAAAACGTGAGTCACAAACACAAATCTGAACTAGATCGAGATGTAATTCAAACTAAAAGTGTTGGTCTGAACTGCAGCTCCAGCACAGCAGCTATTATGCTCCACTGGTCTTGGGTCACCACCACCGCCATCGTCAGCGAGATTGGGATTCATGACCCGTAGAAACACGGCTATTCCACCTGAGTAATTACACCTCAGGAGGGACAGGGCGAGATGACAGCCGGTCGGTCAATCACTGCATTGATTCTTCCGCAGCAGACCTCGGTGTGCGCCGCGCTCATCTTTCATCGTGACACGAACGGCATCAGATCACTCGCTTTTTTTCAATCACTTCTTGTGACATATGTGACGTACTGTACAGCCCACCCACCGGGCCAATCCTATTACCGACTGGAGCTCATTGGTTCTTAACCCCTGCGACCCCCCCCCCCCCCCCCCCCCCCCCCCCGAAGTAGACTTTTCTCTGCAGCCATCATTCGCTGCTCCGTCACTCAGGGGCGACACGGCAGCCGGGACCCCAAACCGAGGAACGACAACAGCGTCTAGTCTTGCTCTCCATTACAGAGACATGAAAACACCTCCTCGCTCCTTGTCGCTGTTCACAGAGTACAACAACAGAGTCACGGCTTACTGACGATTAGAAGAAGGTTCTGCTTTTAGGTTTACTGTTATTACTTCTTGTGGACACTGGACAGTGAGGATTTCCTGCTGTAGGCCGCACCAAATGACATGGTGTCAATCAATTTGGTCAATTAAGATATTTAATTTTGATCGGACAAGCTTGACAAAAAACAACAACATGGCGACGCGTTAAGGTAGGTGCCGCAGTGTGCTTTATAGTTTCTGTGCGTCAGGCAATATAGCTTCGAGGAGCCGACAGCAAGGACTACAGTGGATTGAAGGATACGTTCACAATGATACATTTTACTCAGGTAACTGAGTTAGACGTTGTGTATATCCAAATAAATAACACCAAAAGTTAATTTGGGGCGGCAAGAGATAATATAAACAAAGGACGATAATTTATATCATCTAAAAAAATATGTCAGGATATATCTGTCTTATTCCAAAATCTCAAACACTGACATTAAGGTCTGCTTGGTTCCAAGCTTACTCAACTGTTATTGGAGCAAAGAGCGAAAAGGGGCGGGACATGGGACGGGTCATTTGGATCTTTGTCAAATAATTCCTTAATAGTAAAACTTTCACAAGAAAAATCTGAAATAAATAGTTACAAGCTTAAAAGTTGATTTAGCTGATTGACAAATAATGAATAGCAGCTATTTGTTAGTTGATTAATGCTTTGAGACATTTTTTAAGCCAAACATCATAACATTTTCCAGTTCCAGCTTCTCAAATGTTAAGATTTGCACCTGTACTCTGTTTTATATCACTCTAAATAAAACGCGATTTGTCTTCTGGACATTTTATAGAATAAACGATTAAGTTATCGGCAGATTGATCGATAAATATACCAGTAGTTGCAGGCCTACCACACACACACACTATAGACGCAGAAATAACAGATAACATCATACGGTGTGTATTCTGCTCAAGTACAGTTATCTACCGCAGTTGTGCACTTACTTCACCTCTGCAGAGACAGAAAAGAAACACTCCACGAGGGATTCCATCCACATCTCCCCTGATAACACACACACACACACACACTGATAACACCTTCACTTCATTAAATATGACACACAATCTCCCTCTCCTAATCAACCATGGTCGAGGAACAGCCGCGCTACACAAAGTCCCCCCCCCCCCCCCCCTTCCAGGTACAAATTCCCAAAAGACGAACGTTTTTTAAGGATGTGAAGCGACGGAAGAGAGCTGTGAAGTGAAGGGCTGCACTGTTCTTTGAGAGGGGGCAGCCGTCGAGATAAGACTTATCAGATTGACGAGGGAGATGAGGAGGAAGGGCAAAGACGGAGGGATGCGATCCCCCTAAATGCCTCCCTTGTTGCTGCCAACAATATTGAGACTCGCTTAGGGAGAGGAATTCTCTGAAAGCCCTCGCATCGGAGGAAAGATACGCCGGGTAATTAGAAGAGGAGAAACTTTTGAAGAGATTAACAGAGAACTTGTTCACGTGCGTCTTTGGAAAAGAGCATTTGGAGAACAGCTGCAGTCGTCAGAAGTATCTCGACGACTCGGGCTCAAGAGAACTGGAATACTTGTGGCTTTGTTTGAAGAAGCCTTTGCTTACTTGTGCCGCAAAATATCACAGAAACTAAGCCATGAAAAGGTCCATATCAAATTATTTAAGCACACGGGAGGTCAAGAACATGAAAGCAAGCGGCTCGCAAAAGAATCTCACGACAAAACTACCTGGAGAGAGCGAGAGAGAGAGAGGGAGAGAGAGAGGGGTAACGTTCCTCCTTGCTGACAGAACAGGTCGCTCTGTTTGGGAAGAGAGACACCTGGGAAATTTAGCCCACACCTTCCTCCCCCCACCAGCTGTTAGATGTCCACAGCTCCCCAGAAAAATGCTGATCTCGATGACTGTGTGCCACCGTTTCTTCTCTCTCTCTCTCTCTCCTTCACACAGTGCATGCTGGGACCACCGTATAAGTGACACAAAGGTGTGACGTGTTGCAGTAATTGGGTGACACAGCTGGATTGCTCCTCGCCTCAGACACCCAAGGTGACACGAGGAGCGGTTGTTGCTTCATCGAGCGAGACTGTGAACAGACACATACCTCACTGTGCCTGAGGGGTATTCATCACTATCTATAGGTGGAATAGAGTGTCGTAAATATCATAAACCTTTCAATGGTGGGCCTACAAAGGCACACTGTGGATTTCAAGGACTCCTGGCGCGGCGCGATGGATTGCTTTGAATTCTTTGGCCCAAGGGTGTTCATGGATGGGCCAGCTGCAGAGAGAGAGCTGAGCATCACACATGCTTTTTATTTCTCTCACACACACACACACACACACACACAAAAGTAGAAGAAAAAAAAACATACACAGAGACATGTAGACATGTAGAGTCACAAATTAAACCACCCACAGACATCGAAAAAACACATGCAGGCCTTTTTTTTAACACAAACCACCCACCCACTGTTCATATCTTCTATCCCCAAGAGACACACACACACACACACACACACACACACACATACACACACACACACAGCGCTGTGTGGAAACCATCTGAACCATCAGACATCCACTCGGTTTCAAAGTGTTACGTCTGCAGAGGATGAGGTCAGCGGTCCGTTTTTGCTCATTAACACTCGCCAATCTAGACTGAGAGTGCGTTCATCAAGGGGTCACTCTTGTTGTGTAATAATCAACCTCTCAAGTCCAGAGCTCGAAGTCAAGACAACACAGAGGACGACCCCCGTCTCCTGTGATGGATTATAGCGAGTGATTTATGGACCCAGGGTTCAGTCTGGCTGAACGCAAAACAATACGAGTCGAATCACTTTGGGAGAATTTTACACCGGTTCAAGTTCTCCAAGAACACCATCAAATACTCGGGTGAGACAGAGACGTGGGTTTTTGTGAAACTAAATTGAATGAATAAAACAGCCGGCCAATTTGATAGCTAATAAAAAGGAGGCCAAAACAGAGTAGAGGGAACTAATGATAAAGTTTGAAGTCTTGTCTTTCAAGGGTCTCATAAAATGAAAATACAAAGTTTCACAATAATGTACTTTATACTGTGAACACAACCTATAAATCAAAAGGTGGCTCAACACCGGACCAGATGTGCATCCACACTGGCAGAGTCGCTTCTCTTTTGGCAACAACCTGCTTTGCTGAAATCACAGATCCCTATAAATTGAATCTGATCCTTCCCTCTTCCTTTATTTGAGTGGATATCCTGTATTATTCATTTGGATGGTATTGCATATCTGTGGTGAGGCTCTTTGTATGCGAGGAGTTTTTCAGAAAGTTTCAGAGGTCGGATGGAGTTTGCCCCGGGTGACACTTCCCATTGACACAAACACCGGTTGACACGTTTACTTTGGATTAGAAGTGACCAGATCCACACAAAATGGAGGAAATGCACGTACAGCAAAAAATATTCTGATTTATGAAACCTTGCGGATGCCTGCCAGTGCGCAATTTCCTTTAATAAATCCCAAATCAACCGGTAAATGTGTGCAGCTTCCCGCCCTCTACACGCCCACATTCAACCACAACTGGTCCACACAAAGCACCTTATGAATGTTGATGCCTAGGAATGATAAATGGGTCTTTACGGTGAATCACGGCAACTACCGAGACGAAGAACACTTGTTCCCTCCTAACAGTCCTAACGGTGCCAGAGCATCTATTGTGCAACATAACGCATCACAAATGTCCCCGTAGTATTTATATGTTTACAGCAATCACACTGATTGCTGCCAAAATGATCACAACAATCAGTGGGATCCACCACTACCATAAAACAAATTGGTGAATATAATTTACTAACTTTGATTTCTTATGGCATTATGATTAGTACTGATAATGATGATATGGAGCGATCGTACGAGAGCCGTCACTGGCTTTATTTCCACACTTTGCTAATTTACACGATCCTTATGTGCAGGTGGTGACGATTTGCCAGGTGAGGTGGCTCCTCTGCTTCAGTAGCTGTTTACAGTTCGTCTGTGTGCTTTATCTGTCACTAAGGAATAAACCAAGAATGAATAAAGTCGCCTTCAAGTTTGTTTGTATAGACTTTGCGTGTGAAGTGGCGTAACCCCTCTTTCCGGCCCCGTTTTGTGCGTACGCAACATGCTATAAATCTAACGGTTGACAGCTATTACTTCCCAACACCTTTCCTAAATGCATTTAAGAGAAATGGACATTAATGGCAGTCTCTCTCAGACGTCCCACGGATAAACATTGTATAACTGGATTTCTGTGTATGACTTCTTCAATCGGCTTCCTTAATTCAAATACGATGTTATTGCCTTTCAGAAATGTTTCACCCTTAGATTGTGTTGTTTGTTAACTTCACAACACCTGATTTGCACTTGTAATGTCTCCTGCAGAGTTGCATTGAAATGAGTCCAATTATTCTGGAAGTAAACGATAGCAGCTGAAACTGAGGACAGCGCCATCTGGTGGCGTGGAGTCCCGGCCCCCTCGCGCTCCGCTGCAGGGTTCCTGCAGGGCGACATCACACGTCAATGTGACGGAAATGTGCCCCGATGGAAAGCGGATTGCCACCCATCAGCCGCTTTATTCCCTCCATTAAATCTGGATAATCCCAGATGCTTAGCTCACTGCCATCGCCTCTCCTTTGGCCCCCCGAAATCTTCCCCTGCAAATTAATGAGTTCATAATCTCCGCCCTCCATCTGAACACTCGACCGAGGCAGAGACGAGCTACCAGCATGTTGTGGGACGATAAGATCCCTGAATCTCCCGATTTGTTTGTTCAGACAACAATGACACACGCACACACACATAAAACATGAGCACAACATCCCAAAGTACAAATATACTGTATAATGCATTAGACACCAGCACTAGATAGTCATATTTTGGTAACAGGGTCTGTCATGTTATGACATTTGGAGAGCATTAACAGTCTCCTGAAGGCAGTCGTGATGCAATGGAGACAAAAACATGAGCCCAGGACAACAACAACAACAAAAAAGGAAGGAAGGGCAGACTTGGGGGAGAGATTAGAGATACATGCAGAGAGATGGAAATATAAATGTGGACCAGCTGCACAAAAAGCAACCTCTAGATAACCTGTAAACAATTACAGTGGGGGAGTCACTGTCAGTCCCTGCACAGCTGACAGAGGAGCCACTATTCGCATACAAACACACGCACAGAAAAAGTCTGAAAGGCAGCTGCTTGGCGGTGGCGTATCATCTGCCACCACCCCAGATGTGGTGCGGCGCGGCGTCACACCATTTAACGCATCTACATCCTACAAGCCTCGAGGACAAGACTTAAAAACAGAAAATTTGGGCAATCTTTTCAATTATTCATCATACTATGATGGAGGCTGAAGGGGAAAACGGCGTCAGAAGGACGGGAGGGGCCACAGCAGCAGGGAGAGGATGAAGAGGAGGGTAAAAAAAAGAAGGAGAAGATGGGAACGGGGTCAAGAGAAACAAGTGTAAAAGGAGGAGGGCGGCTTAAAATCGCGCTGGTTTAAGACAATGAAATGGGCGGATTATGAACGGTCAGGAGGAGGAGGAGAGGGGCGGGGGGAGGGGCGGAAATATAAAACAACAACACTGGGATTGGGCTGCAAGGGCAAGCCGGCAAGAAGGGTCGGCAGGGGATTTGAAATATGGACAGCAGTGAATGAGGGCAGTGTGGCATCCTCGTGCACACACACACACACTCACGCAGATACACACACACACACACACACACACACACACTCACGCAGATACACACACCAGATGGGCCACTAGGGATTAACGCGAGGTTATTCCTCCTCGCTGAGCTCCACACAGACCAGGCAGATCTAAAGTGAGAGCTCCTCTTCAATTCAAAGCAACTGCTGGATTCTGCCTGAGTTCGACCTTTTGGGGGTTTTTTTGCTTCTAAAAATATAATGCCTCCATAATGCTTTGGAATTTCCTGCAGCCAGGTTTATACCACTTAGTCACTGAGTCATATTTTTGTTGTTGTTTTAACCCCACCCTGACCCACACACACCACCTCAGTTTGTTCTCTCCGTTCACCGTGAAACACAACTCAAGTGCAGCTCTCCAGCAGGAGATTATGTGGAATACCATATGTATATATGCGTATGTATTTTCCGATCCCCAGTGAGGTCATATCTATTAAATATCTGCCGTTACTGTAAGTCTTTGACACCGTTATTTGCAGGCCAGAACATTGGTGAATAACACGGATAAGGCCGATAGAAAGAGAGGGAGAGAGAAGAAGAAGAAATACAAAATAATCACATTACCTGTTGAAAAGGCATCGCAGAGGCAGCAATCGTTGCAGCAGCAAATGGGGAAAAACAGAGGAATAAAAAAGCACAGGTTAGCATTTTTTTGCATACTCAAAAGCAAGTGGCACTTCAATCCAGAATTGCACATTTTCATTTCTGCAGAGATGCATTGTTGCGCTACTGAATGGCTCAAACGCCATTTTTCAGTAATCATTAGCTATATAATGGGGTCAAATATATAAAGACGCATACATTAAAACATCACAGGGACACGGCCAATTCCTTGATATAGCGTTAATTAGCGTTTCATTGATTGTTCAGCCTGAGGTCCTTTGTTTTGTCATTTTTCATTTGGCTGCCATGAGAGTTATGATGGTGTGAAATCATATTGACATGGATTAATATGGAAGCACTATCTTGATGAAGGCGCGATGAGATATAAAACACCCGCTTCCTTTCTCCTTCTCTGCTCGTCTTCATTCCTTTAAGGGACTTTTTGTTTGTATTAGGACTCTAAAAATAAGATTTATCATCCCAGAGTGCTTCAGGGATGATGTATTTTTGTAGGCCAACCCTGGAAGTTAGCATAGCACTAGTTCCCTCCACAAAAAGCCAATGGGAAATTTCCATTGGATTCTGGATTATTGCAGAAAATAACAATCGGAACAACTAAAAAGCTAACAAACTAAACCAGTTGCATGAGCACAAGTGACACGGACTAGCCGGCGTGATGACGTTTTGTAGCCTCATTTGGCCAAATGTTAATAACCGCCTTTTTTAAGGCATGCAAAAGCAAATGCTCGAGAGGGGTTTGACGTATCTAATATTGCATTTAACCAAAAAAAACATTGACTTTGAGATGAGAAGTCAGAAGTGCTAAAATGCTAACTCATTTTAGGGTTGTAGGACTCACTCCTGCAGCACTCTATCAATCATTTTCTTCCAGGTGAAGGTTAGCTGACCATACGCTTTAATAGCTGGAATGCATAGACCCCCTTTCCTCTGCTATAAAAGGACTACTAACACAACAAAATCAAAACCAATTTCCTATTTATGTGCCAGTTTTTGGCTTTGCCTTTCCCTCTCTGTCTCTATCAAACATACACAGCCACGGTCCCTTCTTTGCTTTAGGCATCAACCTCATTTGAGCCACATTAGAGCCGTTTGTGTTCATTGAATACACGGTCCAGAAAGTAAACACGGGGGTCGACCGGGGCAGTTTGTTAAGTTAACACGGGCTCGGATCAAAAGTAAATAACCAAAAAGGACGACGGCAAGATGCATTTCAATGCATTTCTCCGTTTCTGTGCTCTAAAAGCCTCCGCTGATTCACATTAATGTGCCGCTTGCTTTAGAGAAGAAACGCAGGTGGGCGTAATTGGATATAAGCAGACGCCGAACACTAAGACAAGATACATTAAAAAGACGTACGATTGCGCAAGCTGGCATTAGACACACAAACACACGCACGGCATGCATGTGTATAAAAACACAAACATTGAAAATAAACTGAGCTCGGCGGTCCTTTGGCTCTCGGTTGGTGGACGTTTGTTCGCGGTGGATTCCGGGGCCTGAAGACGGGCCTGATGAGGGGATGAACATGCATGAGCGCCCTCAAATCACTTCTAGTCCGCTGCCCTCCCTTGTTACTCGGAAAATGTCAGAGCACTGGTGCCTTTGCAGCGGGCCAGACTTCTTCATTACAAAGCTCCTGCCATGTGCCATGAGAGCCCCCTCAAACTAACAAACCATAAACGGCCCAAAACTGTATTTGACTGTCCGTCCTTAAACTCTCTCTCTCTCTTTTATTCTCCATCTCTCCATCTGAGTCTGATTTGGCTGGAGGTAAACAGAGTGGGATGCAAGCTTTCTGAAATCACAGAAGCAGACAACATTTGGAGAGTAAAAGAATGAGTGGAAGGCTCAATGTGAACCCGCACTGAGGAACGGGAATAACCAGGAATGCAGCGACTAATCCAATGCTCCGACATCACCGTCTAATCCTGCTGTGGAGTGCTTGTAAAGAGATAACACATCTACTTTTATTTGAATCACCTCCTCTAACAAAAGGAGGGGTAACAACAAGGACTCAAAAGAAGCCTGAGAGTCTGTAGCCGCTTTGTGAAATCTAAAAGCCTAATACTTCCGGGCGCCACTTTAAAAAGAAAGAAGAAGAAGAAAAAAAAAAAAAAGCATAGAAAATGGGAAGTAAATGTGCATTTGACAAAAACAAGTGTGTTAATTCTCAACCCACGGCCTGCACTGTGATGGGTTTGCAGGGGCGGCGGGTGGGAGTCGACACACAATAAACAAGCTCTCTTTGAATTGGCTTAATCTCATTTGACCTACTAATGCACAGCGTGTATGGCGTGTGCCGACACACTAGCCTTTAAAAACCAAAAGATACAGAAAAAAAAAAAACAACCTCTGAGCCCCTGCAGCAGATACAACAATGGATTATTTGCCTGATTCAACTGAAATAAGAATCAACGCACTTCCTGTTGTTGCACTGACTCGTGCTTCTGCCCCCGGCCTCAGTTTACCCCGACTGAACCGTCGACGTATTGACAAACGGGATACACGCAAACTCACTTCACTGGCGGAGGCTTTGTGTCCTGTAAAGGGTCTTGTGTATAAATGACTCATGCCCGTCACAACTGTTGTACCGTCTCGTGGACAGTAAACGGCCACAACAGCACTTTTGGTGAATCTTTGACGTGGGCTGCAATATAAAAGATTCAGATGAGAGCAGTCAGCGAGTGCAGATGTGATTGACACAAGGGGGCTGGGCAGCTTGTGTGGTTTCTTACTGATGCATAAACTAGACTCGGGGAAGGCTGCCCAAACACGCCTCCGACAATATCTAGGTGTTCCTCGCAGCGGGAGCAGCGAGGGTTGAGGCTGATAATAGGCCTGTCATCGAAGATCTGGCAAATTCCCGCTACCTCTTTTTAGTGTAGAAAGATGCGATAAACACGGCTGCGAGATGTGACAGTTACTGCCTCCCCGCACTTCTGGTGTGGAGGAAAAAAAACCTTATCGAGGTGTCTAAGCTGGTTAATGTCTTTCATTAAAAAAGAGTTTTCAACAAAGGGGCCTAAAACGCCGGATAAGATTCAACTATCTGGTGTAAAAAAAAAAAGCAAGCAGGATACTGTACATCACTTCTAACTGTGCGCTCACATCACACCGTTCACAAGCACCCAGCAGCCATCCGGTTATCAACAAGAACCGCCGTGAAGTGAGCCCCTGATGGGTCGAGTTAAAGTTGACATTCTTTAAAGTCTATGCACATTAGTGGACACACACACACACACACACACACACACACACACACACACACACACACACACACACACACACACACGTTTCAAATAGGGATTTGATTTCCTCCTCACCGCATAATGGTATATCGATGTCTGGGATTTCCTTGACTATTAGGATTCAGAGTTTGTTTATCAGGATTTTATCTCTTTGATAACATCACGCAAACACAATGGCATTTTTTTCAAAACAATTGGTTGTTTTTTCTAAATATTGACATGGAATATAATAAAGGGGAGATTTGGAGATTTGTTTATCTGATCATGCATCTCATATTCCATTAGTATTCTAAAAGTGCAGAGCTACTAAAATGACAAACTAAAAAAAATCAACCAGCTGCTTTTGGAGTGTATAAATATTTAGCTTTCTAATGAAGGTTATAAAAATGTGGCATATAACAACAGTAGTGGTTAAAGGGTGGGTTTGACATTTTAGAAAATATGCTTATTCGCTTTTGCCAAAAGTCAGAGCGAGAAGATTGAAATCCCTCTTACTGCACAGTACGTATGAAGCTTTATCCAGCAGCCAGTTAGCTTAGCTTAGCAAACAGACTGGAAACAGTAGGAAACAGGTTAGCCTGTCTAAAGAGGACAAAATCACCTACGAGCATGTTTAAAGCTGACCGATGGAACACGTTTTAACATGTTCGTCACAACCAACACTGGCTGTACCTACACACAACAACCGCTGTTTATCCGTCTGCATATTTACACAAAACAAATCCTGTCATCCGACGGAGAAGAGAGAAGAAGAGCAGAAAGGCGCAGGGCGTCATGTGGGGTAAAAAGGTTCCCGAACAGCCGACCATTCCGCATGCGAGGGCACAGAGGAGATTTATTTACGCTCTGTTTCTTTTCCAAGTGTGTGAGCATGTGCAGTGCGCTGCACACGTGTGTCCCGGCCTCTTTCAGGTGCGATTGTTGGGGCTAGATGTGTGCCGTGTACATCTGAGCCCTCAAGAGCAGCCGGCCTGCTGCTGCTCCTCACGGTAAGCAGATGGAACAAACTACAGCCAGAGTCACAGAAAAACACCTTTATATTGATCTCCTGAACAGATATGCACCGGAAACACCACAAGACCTACTTTGGGTGGATGGATGTATGAAGGTATCATTTCATATCATTTTACATTCTGTCGGCAACAGCAAGAAGTAGCCGAATAAAGATTTTCATACTTAGGAGGGAAGTATTTCTCCACTTATCTCAACTTTAAGTGAGAGTCGATTGCACAAACCCAAACTGCCAACAAGATAAGTAGCAGGAAAGATAAGAAATCCAAACAAGCTTGCACACACATTCACAGACTTAGCCTATTAGCAGCCCAAATAAGCTAATGAAGGCCGGCTAAAACATGAGTTACCGAGTGAACACCTTTATAGAAGGGACTGTAATTGATCCAATAAGGCCATTAAGAGTTTGTGTGCGATGAGAAAACAAAAGCTAAGGCCATGGCACTGGCAGACTGCAGCTACTTATCAGGCCTCCATCAATAAGCTGCGCTAAGGAGACACAAAGGAATTCAGACAAATGCATAGTCAGTGGCCGACATTAGAGCAGAGGCCTTTAGCCAGCTCCTGAGTGTTCTCACAAAGCGCCAAGAAATTAGTAAAAATGAGCTTGTTGTCCGAGTCCAAAAAGTACAAAAGTGAAGGAATCAGTATAAAAGCAGCAAATCCTGACAACCATTAATGTTTTAAAGTGTCACCATAAAAGCAGCATCTTAAATTGATGACAGAAAAACACAATGCTCTGGCTGACAGTATACAGACCAGCGTGCCCGAGGGGACCATTAATGTTTCATCTAATCTCATCTCCATGTGAATATTCAAAGATTCTGTATAAAGTCAGCCAATGAGACGTGCTTTCAGTTTATTCTCCAACTCCAAACCCCTGAGATCCGCTCATCGCCCTCCACTGAGAGATAAAACTTAAACCGACCGATAAAGCACCGATTTTCCGTGCCGGGCTCTCTCCTCTCTAACCCTCAGCATTCCACTCGCCTGCGGCCACAAAAAATAAAAAAGAGATTTTGCCCACAGACAAGGAGAGTTATTGATACTTGAGTCAATCCATCCACCTCAGCTAACTCCCCCCAAACGCAGCAAACCAACCATGTCAGCCCCTTGCAGCTGGAGCAAGAGGCCATAAAGTCAATACCAAATCCATCAGCTAAATAGACTGCCAGGATCACGATTGTTTATGGTGGCGGGTGGAGACAGTGTGTGAATGTGTGTGTGAATGTGTGCGTGTTTGTTTGGTCTGTACAGTGTAGCTGGAGAAGACTGGAGTTGCGTCAAAGTGGTCTCCCATCTCAGAGCGAGTCAATACGCTGCGTGAGGACAATAAGGATAATGCTCCGGAGAGGTCTTACAACTTCACGGTTCATCACTTGGGCTCAGAGCTGGCAACGGTTAAATAGGTAAAGACTTCCATAGCATGCTCCAACTCACTTCCATTCACAAAAGTAGTTCAGTCAGAGCTGCATAGACATAATAAAACATTTAAAAAACACCTTTGTGTGCGCGCCACGGCAGGGTAATCATCCTCATTTCAGCCGATAACCTCAGAGTGGCCCCCTCTTCCCAGCTCTCTCCTCGTCTATCGCCTCCAGATCCCAGTCAAATCTGACACCTCTAACCCTGCACCTCCCCCGCCGTCGCCGGCTGACAGGCCAGCTCTCAAGAGAGGAGACCCTGAGGAGGAAATGGCAGCCGAGTGACAAAGTGAGTGGCAGAGTGGAAAGCTATATCTATCCTCTGCCAGGAGGCCAGCGTTAAAAGCAGAGACACTTCCCACAGTTGCAGAAGTATACACGCGATGGCGTTTTTTTTACTCAGATCGACAGGAAGCAATAGATTGAAATAAAAAATTTAGACGAGATATTTTTTCATGCGCTTTATTTTCCGATGCACTGAATAGTTTCAGAGCAGTGGAATGCCCTTGGAGCATCTTAAGATTCAATACCTCACTCGAGGGAAGTTCGGCCAGGATTATAAGTACCACTGATGTAATAACAGCCAGCGATTGTACCAGCAACCTTCCTCCGGTTATCGACCCGGCTCTTTACCTCGCGGCATATTTGCTTCCTGGGACAGACACGAGTACGACCTGAGGATGTCTGCACAGAGGAGCTGTCTTATTTCTGACGCGCATCGTCTGCTTTTAAATTGTCTTTAGTGAAGCGATGTAGACGTTAAATGTGTGATGACATTACACAATACTAGCTTGTGCTAATATTAGCCAGACCATTGTTCATATATAATACATTTAGCATATCCCAGTTGTGACTATATCAGTGTTTATGCCGACTTGTAAATGAAAACAAATTGAAGTAGCGAAATGCAAAAGATGTGTTTCATGAGGGAGTTACGAAACAGTGTATCCATTATATAATATGACCAGCAGGGCGCACTGACAAGTTTATTTTTCATCTCCAAAAATACAGTATTAAGTGGGATCCTCATTAAACATGTTTCTTTGTGTAAGAAAAGAAAGAAAAAAAGAGAATATCAAAGAGTACGTCAATAACAGATATGTTAAACTCTAAAAAATAAATATCAGCCTGGAAAGTCCAGTATGCATCAGAATACAATTACTACCCCTCAAACTACTACGTGTTGTCATATTATTATTAACACCAACAAGTCTGGCCCACCTTAGTGTCTTAATTATTCCAGGCAATGATCCAAACAGTTCTGTGTGCGTTGGATGGGTGGCACGCACGCACACACACACAAACCAGCCCAGCACATATGCTCCCTCCGTACACAAACAATCTGACGCGACGCACGCAAAATTACCCCCAACCATGACCTCCATTATGCTATTAATGCTGCTGGATGAGAGGGAGGTCCGCTGGCCAGCTAATGGGTGACCGGCCACAGAGAGAAGCGGAGTGTTGGGTGGCGCTGCCCCGGGGGGGGGGGGGGGGGGTCGGGCTGAGGCTGCTCAGACAGGCAGCAGGACTCCCGCTGTCATCTCTGACTCATCGCCGGGAGTCATATGACGGGCCGCAGCATGCTGGTCTCAGATACCATGCTGAACAGATGACTAGCTGTCTTGACAAGCACACGCACACACACACACACACACACACACACACACACATTACTGTATGTCTCATTTTGTGTTTACCACAAGGGAACACTTCATCATACGCTGATACGACGAGGCTTCTCATTAGATCCGCTTTAAACGCTTTTTTCCCCGTTTACTTTCTTTCCACTATTAAAAGTGCAAATAGAAGGTTATTGTGACACAAGACTGATTAATGTTTTCCACATTTGTTGGACCTCTCTCACTCATGAGTAACGCTTTGTGGAGAATGCAATCATACCACGAGTCATGCTACTTAGCAGGAAAGCTAGTGAACTTCAAAGCAACATTTTTGTGTTCTGGTGGAGAGTTAAGATGAGAAGATCAGCACCACTCTCACACCTGCCACTTAAATATAAAGCTACAGCCAGCGGCTGGTTAGCTTAGCTTAGCACAAAGACAATTGAGAATTTTAGTTTTTACACTTTAGTTAACAGACGAGATACAACATGATAATTAGCGAGCTACCGTTCTTTATGCTAAGCTAACAAGCGGCTCTCAAGTTTTTGTGAAGAAGATCTTAGAAAGACAACAGTTCTCTCGTGTTATTGGAAACGTCAAAGAAGGAAAAGGCACTCGCTCTGTTGAAGGTAGACACACACTAACACATCTCCACGCCCTCGGGGGGGGAGAAGAGGAAAGGGAGATGGAGAGAAGTGGAACGGAGGGTTCACAGGGCAGAACACACACAGAGTTACACATGGACTGAAATACTGATGAGGCGGAAGCAGGAAGATATGCAAAACCTTGCGTCTGCAAATGTAGACAAATCTATAATCAAATCTATAAGACAGGCACATCTCTGATAGAAAGATACATGCAGACCTCCAGTCCGGCTGTGCTTTGGATCATTATGGACATCATGCGTGGCCACTGAGGTCACAGGGTGGAAAGGTCAGAGGTCGGCCTCCTGTCCCTCGAGGGAAGAGATGAACCATTTCTGTGCTAACCAGACTTCATGACCTATTCCTGTCAATTCCACACAGTCTGCTGCATTGCCTCTGGTGCTGTAGAAAGTTTTAAAGTCAGACTGTTTGGCACCCCACGGCCACAAGAGTCCCTCACTTGGCAGAGGCCTTGATATAAGATATGTACCGCTGGGCAATTGTACTGTATTGCATTATATCAAGCAGGTGCTTGTGTTATTGCGTTAGTAAGCAGAGCCTTCCAGCAAAAAAAACTAAAAGGCCGCCATGAATCAGAGTATGGAATGAGCTGTGTGTGTGTGTGTGTGTGTGTGTGTGTGTGTGTGTGTGTGTGTGTGTGTCTGTGTGTGTCTGTGTGTGTGTGTGTGTGTGTGTGTGTGTGTGTGTGTGTGTGTGTGTGTGTGTGTGTGTGTGTGTGTCTGTGTGTGTCTGTGTGTGTGTGTGTGTGTGTGTGTGTGTGTGTGTGTGTGTGTGTGTGTGTGTGTGTGTGTGTGTGTGTGTGTGTGTGTGTGTGTGTGTGTGTTTGTTTTTAATAGTGTGTTTGTGTGTGCCAAAGCTTTAAAGTCTTCGAGGCTGACCTTATATCTCTCCCCTCAAATATCTGATCCAGAAGCGATCCCAGTCCAAACGAGGTTCTGGCGCGCAACAGAGAGGGAATTAAGTTCCGTTTTTTGAACCTTGATTGTCTGTTAAATCAATGATTTGTTGGCATGGAAACAAGGGCGTCCTGAGGGCACATTTGTGGAATGCGGAGTCTCCATCACACTGGTTCCCTTCATCGCAGAAGCTGCGTTTGGCCCTATAAATAACCTTTGACCGGTCGACTTGTGTTAGGCTAACAGCTTAGCAAGGCTGCGACAGGATGATAGCCGCTTTGCTGCCAGAGTCGAATGATCGGTCTCTCTAAGGGGCGACGGTGGATGCCTCAAGGACACAGGCGGCCCAAGCAATGAGGTTGTCCTAACAAGCGCCTGACAGCAATGCTAATGATCACCTAAGGAGAGGTTGCTCTGTGCGGCCTCGGATTTTCCCACAGGAGGCTCATTTTGTAGCGGTATGGCAGTGATGTGAACCTCAGTCCATTTATTCAGATGAGAAACTTACAAATTAGGGTTAGCGTTTGTTTATCCTTCATCCGTGGAGGCTTTGGCTCCTCGATGAAAGGGTCATCTAAGTAAATAGTAGGTTTTTGCCGCCACCCACATAAACCAATGAGCCATATGCTAGTCGTCGGTTTATTCAGGATTGTGGCACTGGGATATAAAGTAAAGATGGCGGAAGGGTAATGTGTGTCAGCTGCAGCCACTATTAATTGATGGCCAACAGTTCTGGGTTATTACAGACATATGGCCAGTATGAAGAGATATTTAAACAGTGCTGCTGGAGTGCGTCTTCAGTTTGAGTTTACAGAGCAACCGGTCGGTACTTAATTTAAGAATGCCATACTTTCAGTTTTTGGATCCATCTTTTGAAGCAGCTTTACTCTACTGATAAGCCTTTGGTGACTACGTCTCTGTCGCTCCATTCTTGGGACGCTGACATTTAAAAGACCACTTCCTCTGTGACAGTTTAAAAAGTACTGCTGACCAAGTCATGTCCAGGGCATACAAATCAATTTAGAATAAGCCTTTATCAGAAAGAGCAGACACCATGCGAGCTATGGCAGCAGAGGATCATACCTTAAAAGAACAAAAGTAGGTCAAATGAAAGGCAAAAGTTTCAAGGGAATTGCATATCAATGCAAATATGCAAATCTACTTCCTTCCTAAGCATTTTGCTATTAAATATTCACAAAGGAAAGAAATATATTCTAGCAATAAACTAAGAAAAACCATGTCTGGTGCCTTGTTCAATTATACAGAGCAGAGACAAAAACTGCATCAAGGTTAAAGTTCAAACATATGAACAGTGACCTGAATCAGCTGAACTACACAGCTGCTTTGTTTAAGTAATGACGTGAATCAGATGTGGTGGATAGTGTGCAATTAGACTTGATCATACTTCATTCCAGTGAGCCCTAGAACGTGAACCGACGATACAAATAAATGGAAAACGTGTCTCCACAACCGAAGTGCGTTAAATGGGTTGTTGATATTCACGCTCCCCTTCCTTGTGCTCCCGTCGTACGCATTTAGCTTCACAAGAGGGAGAGAAGCAGCCTATAAAGCAGTGAACAGAAGACAAAAAGAGAGTCAGAAGATAACTAAAATGTCAAAAGTCCGGGGCTGTTCTCCCTCTGCTGAAAGTTATGAAAAAAACTCCAGCACATCTTGAGCCACCGCTTGAACCCGTGGTCATCTTCTAGGTTATCTTTTCTATTTTTCCCCATTCTGTGTTGCTCCAGTTTTTGACAAGCACCATGCATCTTCAGCAGAGGGAAAGCGATGGGAGGAAACTAGAAAACAACAAAACAAGCCCAGACAGGTTTTTTTTTACAAAAACACAGAACAGAGTATGACCTGAAGGATATTACATTTCCAAACAGTACGCAGGCCGTTCCCGGCACCTCTCCAGGTTTAGACAGGTCTTCTCACATCATCCAAATTGCTAATCATGCAGACTCTGCAGACTTTTTTTGGGGGGCGTGAAACCTCTGAGCCAAAGTCAAAGGGAAAACAAAAGCGGTGGGGGTTTTCAGGAGAGCAAAAGCTTTCAGCTCAGCCTTTGGCTGCAAAGTCTCCACCTACATCTGGGCCAAATTACGCAATGTGGCCTGCCGACCACATCTGGCTGTATGACTAATCACTGTGACAGGGCGAGCCTCCAGCCAACGCAGCCCCGTTACCTACTCTTGTGAGCAAACAAAGACACGCTCACATCGACATAAAAAAGGTTCACATCGTCCTCTGATCACCAACAGAGAGCCTTGGACATTGTACAGCAAGTTAGGACATAACGGTACAGAAAAAACAAGGTAACTTCTGAGTCATATGTAGTCAGTTCTGAAGCCATGCATCTATTGTTTTTATGAAAAGCTTCAAAAGAGTAATTGATTGCACCATTAATTAGTGTGTTGTTTTTTTTTTTTTGCAACAATACTATACAGATTATGGGGCCATTTAAGTGTCACTGCAGAGAGATCAGTCATAACCGCCTCAGTACAGACTGAAGCAAAGTCTATTCTCCCTGACTGATGTTTCTCTTTCTGCATAATCATGTTAGGCTTCGTTTAACCAAGTGAGGCTGCTCAAACAGACCAGCGAGGGGAGCGCGGGGGGGGGGGGGGGCTAACAACAGAAGTGAGCCAAGCCGAGAACGGTTCCCTCAGTGGTGCTCTTATTTCACTCCAGCCCGGGGCTCTCTCCGTGGGATCTGGGCTGGGGGGGGGGGGGAATAGACATCTCGCTACCAATTGGCACCCTCACCTCAAAAGTCACTTTCACCATGCGGGCCACCGCTGCCTGCCAGCGACTGTGAGACAAAATGGATGGATGTAAATGGAGCATTTGGTGTATATTTGCATGCGTGTGAGCACACATCCGTGTCAAATTTACTGTGGGGCTCCACAAATCCACTGCAGCAGGAAAAAAAAAAAAAGAAAGAAAAAAGGGTCAAAAGTGCAGCAATCACACATTCACCGTTTGTTTCGTTTCAGCACAGATAGTTGATCTGGAATGCCGATGTTGTCAATAACCGAGCGTGCAGCGTGACAGTTATCTTATCAGCCGACAGTGATTACAGTCCAGGTAATGAGGGGGAGGCCTCTCTCATTTGTCAAGCTTTGTGTGCGGAGCAGCGGCCTGGGCAAGACTGAGAGCCGTCCAGCAGACACAATACCACTGAAGCTGCATGCCGCAGTTAATTGGGGTAATGGAATGAATAAAAGAAAGGCGCGCATGTTTGTGCGCATGTGCGGGTGGAAGTGAGCACATGCAAGCGTGCACGAGTGCTGGCCTGGTACAAGGACATGTTTTTAGAGCTGGTAAACAATAGCTTGAGGAGGGAATCCACTAATTTGAACATTAAACCAGACATCTTTCATATCTGGTTCAGTAGCACAGAGAATACAGCCCGGCATGCTGCTCTTCCAAGGCTTTCTCAGTAGCACTAACACGTACACTCACACAGACACGCACTCACATACCCACTTGCGCAGTAAAATGCACACATTCACGCCCCTGGAGGAAAACATCCACTTCTTAATTAGGGCTTAGACTTGAGGTGTACGAGACATGCCGGGAAAGCAGAAAGAAGCCGAATTGCACAGATGCAAGAGAGGGAGCTGGAGGACGGCAGTTAAACCAGTAAACACAACCGGTTCCGCATCGTGCAGAGTAAGCCGAGTGACCATGGAGAACCACCGATGGACCAACGGCTGTGCCCAGAGTGTGCGCTTTCCTCGAAAAGTGAATATTTTGTCCCAATCCTATTTTACGCATTAAAGTCTGTTTACAGATCTTGTGAGCGCTGTATAAAGCTCGTGTGACGCCTGATCAATTGCCTCAGGTGATGTCGCACTAGTAAACTCTCGAGCAGCTCCAGGCTACGTCAGCTGCTACAAGCATAACACGTCATAACACCCAGCAAATGCCGGGTGTCAAGTTGCATTGTGGGTAAATGTAGACGGAAAGTTTTGATAAGGAGGAGTCCGGCAATGTTATGGGAGTGAAATGCTAAATTTAGTACTTGTTTAAGACAGATTCATGTGGAAATTTGTGTTACGTGCTGAAGACATCGCTCTCTGGTGCTTTTCCCTTTACCGTAGCCACACGACTGGCCCAGTTTATTGTCTCTCCATAACTCTGACAAAAGGTTTGTAAGCTTCACATGCAAAGAAGCCAGTTCCCGTGGCAGTGCCGGGACTCCTGTCATATAATCACCTCCTCAATTCCCTGACAGGCCCGTGAAGGAGAAGCAAGTCCCTATAATAAGATGTCAATCAGCAGTCCACTTTGCTTCACTGAGGGAAACACACAGCATCCACACACACACACACACACACACACACACACACACACACACACACACAGGAGACCACCGTCGACAAGACGCCACAGATCACTCAGCAGCACACGCTAAGCACCGCTGCAGAAAGTATGACATGAGGCGAAGAGTTAAGTGGAAGTTGAGAGTAGAGGCAGGATGTAGACCGGAGGTGTCACTGCATGTGTAAAGTGGCGTAGCAAAGCGAACCGCTACCATCAAGCAAGTATAATGCCCGTACAGGAACTCGTCTCGGTGACTTCTGTGCAGATGCATATCACTAGTGTGAAAATAGAGTACCTCGTCATGATCAAGGTTTTTTTTTTTAAAACGCCTCTAAATGTAAGGTGTTGCTTTTTTCATTTATAGTCTTCGGGTAAATGTCAAGTCGTTTCATTGACTATTGCATCCAGCTACCGTTCGCCTGCAGCCGATTCCATGTGAAGTTTATTTGTATAGAACCTCTCAACAACAAGTGCTTTACATAAGACCGAGAGGCTTTCAGAAAAAGCTGTACAAGAAACACAAGGCAATGTAAAAAGACACATTGATAGGATTATAAAAAAGGAGTTGAACAAAGTACAATGAGAAGATAAAGTACTCTAAAATGGAATAAGACAAATGAAACGGTACAATCAAAATCACAGTGCAGTGCAAGATATGAATGAAGAAGAAAATAAGTGCAGTGACAATCGTTTTAAGCCCTGATATGGAGTTTGTAGTCTATGTAGTCTGCATAATTATGGTAAAATATTTTCTTGTTTTCCATAATCTGCGTTTGTTGAATATACGCTCTATGTAGATGAACAAAAGAGGCCCAAGAATGGAGACTTGAGGAACTCCCTCAGGTGTGTAATTACAGATCAAATAGAAATATCATGAACTCTATAGCAATCTCTGTGGAATTTCAAGTGAAATTGAAGTCACAAGGTTTTCACAAACACTGCAACACTTTCAACTCCCAGTGCTTACTGCTACTCATGGTGCAAAGCCTCATTTAAGTCTCTATCAAATAGTCCACTTATAATTGTAGAGCCGTTTATACTAAACACAGTAGGCTACTGTACGTAACTTCAGAGTGAAATTGGACAAATAAGGGGATGGCATGGAAGGGACTAGATTTATCATATTAACTCAAACACTTAGCAAGGCACCACAACAACAAGATCTTTGTTTTGTTCCTGATTTTATGTACGTATATCCATTTTATTTGGGTATAAAATCTGTGACACAAAGGATTTCCCACACTATCGTCGTCTTTTATGGGCAGACAGAGTACAGCTGAAAATGGGACAAAGGGGAAGCGGCTTGACAAAAGCACCGAGGGGGAACAAACAAACATGTCAGCTTTGGTAGCAGGAAATAAAACAAACATCCAACTATAACTTTTACAATTTTATGAGGAAAAGATTTAGCCTGGCGCTAAGATCTAAGAGGTAGCCTGGATGTTGTGGACGTGAACTGCGATGCTGGTCTTGAATAAAAGCAGAGTACATGAAGGCAAACGGTATCAAAACAAGACATGGTCGTGTTTTAGACGCTTTTAAGTTCATCTCACGTTATCGTAAAGCTACAGACTCTTCGAGGAAAACCAATTGTAAGATTACTGGAAAATCCCCAAGGCTGGATTCCCTGTTGACTTTTGTTCATGCCGCAGCGTAAACATTATATGACAACTCGGATTAGCATCTCTGAGCAGGGTTGACCGGTTAACTTTTAATACTGTCAATGATTCACAGTTGCCAAGGGTAGGAGCGCCACAAGGCCGCTCAACCTCGATTTCAGAGCGGTTATCGAGGCCACCGCAAAAAAAGGAAGGTAGCCAATTACAACCGTGGAGTGAGACAGTCCCTCAGCTAAATGGCCTTCTCTTTGTCCACAGTGGGAAGCACATTCTGGGGTAATGGAACCAAGGTGAAAGGAGATAAAGCAGCCAAACACAATGTTGTTCTAGAGACTAAAAAGGGGGAAACAGGTGTCAGGGTCCACTGACTACAAAAGGGCCAGAGGGAAACCTGTTTCACCTAACAAATGCCACATACGGCTCTCCTTCCTGGAGCCACAGTACGACGTGACTGACAGTGATTGGAGGAGTCAAAAAAAAGGAAAAAAAGCCTTGAGGAAGTGAGCTGGATCAACGTCTCCAGCCGACCCCATTCGGCTGTATGCGCTCACATCCTTCATAATCCCGCTGAGAGCTGCCATTGTAAGTGTCCTTTGAATGGGTCGCACGTCAATCCCCAGATTAGCCAAAGTCAGATGTGACTGGAGGCCACAATGAGGGATGAGACTTAAACCATTCCTTTACCAGTGGAAACACATGCTGTGCGGCACCTGCGTTTCACAGTGGCATATACCCAAAAAAAGGTATGCTTGAAATGACTGTTTTGTACATCTAGCATTTGATATACATGTACATTTGAATCTGCACCTGTAAACTGAACAATTAACATTGTGAACTCAAGTTGCATTCATTTTAATTGGGAGGCACCGATACTGATTAATACTAGATTCGGTGCGATAATGTGCTCATGTAATTAACTGTAACTGGTCCGGTACAACCGCACCAAACACCACTGCGTGCATTCTCATGAACACGTGCAGCCGCTTCCCCGATAAGTCTCCACAGCATCAATTAGTTTAGCTGTGAGGTGTTATGTGTGTGAAAAACAACAACATCCCTGCATCCCTATAGTTTAATGTTTGCTAGATTTCACCATCTTTAATTCTATCACTTTTTAGGGTTAGATTTATACATTACAAGTGTTCTTGAGTAAAAACATCAGGTCATTTTACCTGGTTCTGTAAAGTCGTTAATGACCTAAAACCTTCCAGTAGCAGCCCCAAACAAACGGAAACTGAACCCAATCAAAAGTTCAAAGTCCTCCTGCAACTCCTCAGTTATCTTTACAAAAAGTTCTGTGTACAAGCCCTCCCTCTATGTAACCCTGTCTAGTCTCTGATCGTCTGCACACAAATCTCACCGCTTGTAAAAGTCAGCATGCGAGCATGAAACTGAGCAGACTAACTTGTAAAAACAGAATACTGGCAGAACCCTTAAATGGTTAGACTTTTCAAAAATGAAACCCGCCCACTCAACAGAGGCTTTAGAAGTATATACTTAAATATTTTCAAGACAAAACCAAAAAAGGCATCTAATCATATCTGACATTTGCACCGAGATGCAATGTAAACACGGTGGAGCTCAGCGGGGGGGTTTTGGAGCCCGAGCAGTAAAAATAAACTGCACGCGAGATGCATCACTTGATGAAATGCCAACTGAACAGTTGAGCGTACAGTATGCGACAGCGTCTGCGTGTTACCGCTTACTGTCACACCATCCCGTTTCCTGACTGGATGACATGGAGAGTGAACCACGAGCCAAACGAGCAAAACAAGGCTGCTGCTCGGCTGCGGAGCACAAAAGGCCTGCCCCTCCAGTAGCAGGCGGCGACAGGCTAATTGGTGCTCAGCAGGGGTACGAAACAAAAGCGGCAGTGATGTCACTACGGGGCCATGGGGGAGTCTGGGGGGGTGGGGGGGGGGGGGTCCCCCCATTCTTCACCACTCCACAGCTAGCGCAATGTCTGAGAGGCAACTGAAATACTGAATGTGCATGACTTCAACTCTGACAAAGAGTGATTCTGTTCCCCCATTCGAGAGGCTCCCCGGTCAACACTGCCTGTGAATAGCTCACCCTCACTTCCCAGAATCCTTTGCTGTAATAACTGGGTTGTCAGTCACCCCATTAGGTGTCAGGGCTGTGCAGTGGCCTCCCTCAGATTCTTGTTTTTTGAGGTATACACCCCCCCCCCCCCCCCCCCCCCCCCCCCCCCCGCTCCCAAAGCAGATGGTAAAACAATGGCAGCACTGTTTCTCTTCACACTTCTTGTGGACGGGTCGTGGTTCGATTCTGTCTCAGTGAGACGAGTGCAGCCGCTCCTCATTCACGTCTGTGCCAGCTAGAGATGTGTTTGGAGAGGAACAAAAGAAAGCAATGCGGCCTTTTGTGAGCGAAAGAGACGGGCCGGGTATCACGGCCCGTTCCTCCCTCCCCTGACCGCTCAAGTCACACTCGTCACTCCATTTCTTCCTCTCCGTCTCTCTCTGCAACAGTCACTTTGTGAAACAGCTATACTGAGTTAGACAAACACCTCACGCACAAAACACACAAACAATGTTGGTAATAAAATCCTGCACGTGTATCCGTCACGTACACAACAAAAGCAGACATAAAAGGAAACACTAAAAAGCCTTGTAACCCCCTTTGATCGCACACATTCAATTAAATCCAGGGTACAACATAGACTATGTAAAAAACACAATAAAAGAGGCAGCCAGTATAATCAAGAATGAAACAATGTGTCTGGACAAAAAAACAAGCAGTAGAAGAAAAAAAGAAAAGTATAACAACTAGACATATCACACCTCAGTGCACGTATGCCTCCGTTTGTAAATTTCCATCCTCATCAACTATTTCTAGAATTGCAGCGAGCCAGACTTTTGTTCCCTGTTTTTGTCATTGATAACACGGTGATGCCGAGTGGAACCGCAACTGAGATTGACAGCGTCTATTAGAGAATGTAACCGTACGACAGCAGATGGGGGCGTCTGCGTCGCTTCAAACCGCTCTCCTCCGAGTGCGCCCTGTGCGCCTCGGCAGGCAAATAGGCCACTTCACCTGCACCGCCGCTGTAATTGGAAGAGAGATGGGGCCTCTGCTCCGAGAACATTTCACCTGGGCATGGCAGTCAAATCGGATGGCTCAATGATATGCATCCGCTGTATATTCTGCACACAATTTCCCTGATGACACCTGGCCTGCCTCCATCCCTGGGGTAGCCTCGCATAGCCAGACCTCCACACATTAACATTCTGGTATGGGGGGGGGGGGGGGGGGGGGGGGGGGGACACAACCTCTGGCTCGTTCGTATTTCTTTTAACCAATCACAGTAGTCCTCGGCGATGCTGAGGACAGGAACGTAGCGACGGTGCCCTTGCAGAACAGATAGGGGATGAGAACGCTGTGTGAGATACAACATCTGGCGAGTCAGAGTATCCACTGGAGTGACATTACGTACCCGAACCCTCAGCGAGGTGCTCTGAATTCACCTGCTTGGCAGGCTGAACACTTTGCGATTACTGTGGCGCGGTACCGTTATAGGACATTAAATCAAAAGTCGATTAAAAAAAAAAAGTGCATTTGGCAAGGTCAAATTACAGTTCACATCACGATGAGTTCAAAGAGGACCATGATTGTAATGCACTACAAAACACATTTAGGGATCATAAATGATCATCTAAACGCTTGGGCGGCCTGCTTGTCATTCAGTAAAACATCCCATGCATTTATCTCCGTGTGTGTGCCTGAAACCAGCTTCACTTTACTCTCACTGGTAAAAATGTCCGCCGACTCCAACGTGGGGGAATGATTGCGTTTATTAGCCCGAGCATCTCAGGTTCCCACTTCACCTCGAATACATCATGTTATGAAAAGCATAAAAAAGGGGGGCTCTAATGTGTCCCATTTGCATGATAGACCTATTTGTGTGAATTCAGATCTTTATGCTTCACCGCAGACCTCTGTGACGGCGATAAGCTGCCGTCTCTTACAGCCGTTAAGACTCGACGGATCCAATCACGGGCTCGTTAAATATAGGATCTATGCATCTTCTTAACTTGCATCTCTCTTGGGATTTCTGTTATTCCACGGGCAACACGAGGGGGGGGGGGTGCTCATTGGGAAAATGCGGGAAGTAAAAAAAAAGGAGTGGTATTCATCACAGAGGCTGGAGGCACTAGTCAGACTCCTGCGTCGGTCAGTTGAGTCGCTCTGTTCCCTGAAATCTTAAGCTAATCCTTCATCACAGACAGGAATGTTCTGTTTCGGCCACATTATGTTTGTGTTGCTAAGATTCTTCTCGCCGCCCGCCTCGGCACCAGCTGTCTCTCCATGCACACGGCATTCTTTTTTAAATGGTACATTGTGTCTGCACTCTCTGGTTATCAGGAGCCTGGAAACACGCACTGCCTTCTGTGAGGCTCAGCCTCACAAAGAGATAAACTGAAGTGAAGTGAAAGATAAGCAGAAAACGTCATGCAAAACGCACAAATAAGAACGTTGAACTGCACTTAGCATGAAAAGGAACATAAAAGTGTATTAAAGTTGAGGTTGCTCTTAAACTGCACAGTGGGGACACCATAAGGATTGCAACTGATGATCAGAGCCGCAACGATTGGTCGATTCATCGTTAAGTCCATCAACAGAATATCAATCTGCAACTATTTTGATTGCAATTATCGTTTGTCACTTTATTAAGTGGAAATGCCAAATATGTGATCCGTGTCTTCGTCTACGTGATAGTGAACTTAATATCATTGGTTCCCTTGTGTTTCTCAGACAAGGCACGACATTTTAAAGACATTTAGAAGAAATATTTAAAAACTGGAACCAGAGAATTTGGGTAATTTGTTCTTTAAAAGAAATTACTTCAACAATAAATCAATTAGCAAAATTGTCGCCAATTAAATTTCCTTTTAATTGTGTAATCGTTCAACGTTAGACACAATAGCATTGACAAAAGACTACGCAGTCCAGTTAGTACAGTCATTTTGGTGCATTTAACATCCTTCCCAAAACGCTAGAGGTTAATTCAATTCGCTTCTTTTTTTTTTACCCTCAGGCAGGAGAAGCTCTGAGGCTGTGCCTCAAGCTACAGTAACGGCACCCACATCTGGATCTTGATGCAAACTCAGTCCACGCTGGAATTACAAGTCCCAACTCGTATAGATTCAAATGCAATGACACGGCGAGTCGTCAAATCTTCTTGGAGTCGCTCTCCAAGTCTGGATCCCCAAAGTGAGCCAGTGTGAAGAAATGTCTCTTTTATGAGCTTGATACATTTCTTAGCTTAGATACTCCAGCAATCAAATAACCTCAAATACATTTAGGGACCAATCAAAAACTAATGAGATAGAATCATCTATAAATAAACTAAAATGTGCATCGGGCAATGTGAATGTATTTTAGCTGCCCAGTCGGAGGGACAGGACCGTCCACTGAGTGAAAGCGTGGTGGAGGTGCGTCTCCTGATGACTTCGAGGACATTGCAGAAGCACTTTGTCATGATCAAAGGGCTCAAATAGAGATTAGGTAAGCAAAGCAATATGTCTACCAACATGCGCACTCCACCCCCATCTATCCTCGCCGCCGCCGCCTCTCTGTAAATAACCCGAGTGTCAGCCGCTGACCCGACAGAAAATTGCCTTATTGATCCCCCACAGCAACCTTTCCAGCGTGGCCTTTTCTCCTCAGGACCCACAGCAGCAGTTTTGTCAGAGGTACAGTAGGGGAAAGTGTACTGGAATACGCCTTTGTGTGCGTGTGTGTGTGTGTGTGTGTGTGTGTGCAAATTTTCATTGGGAATTGGGAGATTAGATGGTCCTGCTGAGTCATTTTTCCCTCTGACTCTGTCGAGGCACATGGGAAATCGCTTTTGCGGATATTCAGTTCTCATGGAAGTGATAATGGGGAAAGGGCACGGTAGGCACGGCTTTGCTGAGCTGTCTCGGGGAAATACATTTGCACATATACCAAATCAAACACATACAAAACAAAAGCACACACGCACTCTCTTTGCCTTTTTCCACGCCGTACACTTGGCTGTAATCTACAGGAGGCCGCTGGGGTGAGACTCTGTCTTAAAGCACAGAGGCAAAACGAGGGCCTGTCAGTCCTAACTCTGTGTATTCAGCCCAAGGGCACTGTTCATCCCACCTCCGAGGGAAGTGTCATAATATACACTACACACACACAACAATCTGTGCTTCAACTTCTTTGATCTGCTCTCTCCCTCCGTTAAAAACTCTTTTCTTTCTGTCTCTTTGTTTCTCGCCTTGCATTCGTCTGCTCTTGTTTGTGAACCATGAGGGGAGAAGTGGGCCGTGGAGGCCGGCTGCAGTACGGCTGTGCCTGCCCCAACAAACATACTCTGTCAGTAAAAAAAAACAGGAACTCTCTGCCAATTCTAAATGTTTTGAAGAAAAAAAGAAAGGTAGAGCAGTGTACAATTTCATGCCTTTTTAATGCCGGTGTACTCAAGGTGCTCGTCGGCATTCCTGGGATGATGGCACTAAAGTGAGTTTTAGGAGAGAGAAAGAGAAAGAGCCATTCCAACGCAAGCCGGAGGGACAAACTAGGGTTTTAGTTAAGGGACAGCGGGGGGCTTCTTCCCCCATATGAGGAAGAAATAGGAATGTGAAGGTTCCCCTTCTATTCTACGCAACAAAATTAGACCTTCTCGTCAACTTTGATTACCTGATATTATATGAATCTGCCTTATTGTCCTAGATTGGGAAAAAGTATGCCGATTTATTTGAATTCTTTTCAGAAAAAAAAAGCGCAAAAGCGAGTAATTTTGCCGTTTCGCTTTGTTTTCTACAGAAGGCAACTGAATACGCACCGCTGGAGCAAAAAGATTGCAGTTTTCACTTATTCCTTCTATGGGCTAAATGTCTCTGGGAATGTCTTATTAAATGCAATTGCTGCAGTTTCATTTTCCATCTCTATAACAACCAGAGTTCACATTCTTTTAGCAAACCAAGACGTTGTGAAAAATACGATTCTTTGGCATGTTGAATCAGTTCGATCAGTCACACGCTGCATTTGAATGAAAGATATTAAAAAGTGTTATGGAGGTTTATGGGACAGTTAAATTGGGTAAACTGACTTTTTTTTTTTTTTTTGCTACACACACATCCTCTGAGTGGCAAGAACTAAATTAAAACCAGATGCCACATATGACCCTGGAGACCCATAAGACCTCGTACGGAATTCATTCAAACGCTCGACGGGAAGAGAAGAGGCGAGGCCCACGAGGAGGTCGAAGGAAACGGCTGCTGGATTACGAGGTCAGAGTGACTGATGCAAGGAAGGAGGGAGTGAAGGAGCGATGACTTACAGCTCGCCTTTAGCTAAGAAAGCAGAATGTTAAGAGCGTACACCGCCACATGACTCATGACTCATAAATCTCAATTGTTTTCCCTTTGTTGTCCAATAAAGTACAGCAGTATTCCTAGCAGATGGGAGGGGGGGAGCGCGACTACAAAGTGCTATAAAGGCACTTTCCAGGTGCCGCTCTCTTGGACCTCTGAAGTGTCAATAACAAGCTGCAGGAAATTCCACTCCCCGATTTTGTTAGTGTGGATGAGTGCGAGGTGACCCCCCCCGCCCCCCGACCCACGATACGTCTGAATGTGCTGGGGATGACAATGAGAAGTCACACAGGCAGCCAAGCTGACACTGATAATGTTTATCTCTGAGGGGGAAACAGCACGACTGCTGAGTCCACTTCCTGTTTCCTGCTACAGACCTGGGGAAAAAAACAAAACATTGTTTTTCCAGCTACTCAGCCGGTTCCACTGAAGAGCTTCATTGGTCACTCAGGGGTAGTTTGAGGCTGCTTAGACTCACTGATGTCTCCATGGAGATGAGTCACTAACACCTAAAACAACGTGATGAAATGAGATCTGAGATTAGACACGGTGCGGTGTGAGACACACTAGTAATTATCCAGATATAGTCTGCGCAGAGGTCGGCGAGAGTTGGAGGGGGGACAAAACTGCTTTGCTCTACGGAAATATATTCAAAAGGGAGCCGAGGAAAAGAGGATGTATCGGCCATTAATTCAGGTCAGGCGAAGAGGAGAAACAGAAGAGCATGCATTTATGCGTTAGTGAGGAAGAGTGGGTGTTAATGAACTTCACCCGCCCCGTGTTGTGCGTGACCACAGCCGGGCTCTACAGTACGCTTACCGAAATGAAACACCCGAGTAGAGATGAACCGCAATAAAGACACACGGCTGTCCGGGGTGTTACGAGCATCTAGATGCTAATTTATGTCAGGAGACTGCTGGTTCCCCGAGGCGTCGGGACATTAACATCCAGGCTCCAATGTTGAGCGGGTGAAAAAATGATATTACTGGAGGGGGGGGGGGGGAGAAGAATTAGGGACAAGTGTTTTCAGAACAGTGGTGCTAATTTGACAAATGCGATGAAAGCGAAGCAACCATAACTAATCCTACATAAGTGACACAACTCTTTAAGACAAAAAGAAGGGGTTAAATGACATAATTGTCAAAAGTAAATTAAGAAAGAAAAGTTTCCATCCTGGCGACCGTTGGTGCATCCTCCTGTCTTCCGCCTCTGGTGCATCTGATTGATCTCTGTGTCTATAGCGCATATAGTGCCAACCTCCGCCATCAGTCCGGACCCACTGACTCACACCTGCCCACCAGCCATCACTGTGAAATGTCATCACCTGACCCGGCCATCTGGCCACTCAGCTGCTCCTCATTCCTAATATACAGTATATTTAGGGGATAGGTATCAGTTACACTATGTCAGTCACGGTTGCGTTCGGGTTTCAGTATTTGGTCTGTTTTGACTGGTGGTCAAGAGTAAATGTATCTTCGTTAAATAAAAGCAAACTGTTAGGGCCTGCACCCTTGTGGGTAAGATATTATTGCGTATTTTAAAGATTTGGGTTTTTGCACACACCAGCCACACTTAAACCAGGGTTTTACCGGCTTCACGGTCTAAATACTCTACTATCTACAGTCCCTCCCTGCTTAAAAAGAGAAATACGTAAACTACACAAGCGGAATGTTCTTGTGACCAACAAAACGCATGTCGAGGGAAAAATAACCAAGAATGAAAAATAGCCTATATAGAGTATTAAGGCTTTACACAGTCCCCGTTAAAGGAACCAATAACTAAATGCATATAAAGAAGGTTTTTCCCACTTCCAGCTTTGCTCATGATCTTCTCAACCCGGAAATTGGAAAGGCTGCATGAGGCATCTCTCAACCCCCGAAGGATGTGGAAATACAGCAGACACGCTTAACCCTTTGCCATCACTTAACTTATAATGCATGTAGCGTTAGATGCAGAGTGGGACATCCCGAGGAGATTCAGGAAAGAAAGAATAGCGTGTGACATATCCTCAGGGTTTAAGTGTTCGGGATGCTGCATTAGATATACAGAGATTTTGATTAAGAAAATCAAGTCTGCACGCGAAGCCCATGGCAACATCTCATCAATGTAGGTCCTTATTTGGATGTTCAGTCCGTATATTTACATGTCTAATGGCGTGGGAGTAGATGCAGGCAGCTGGTTAAGTTGATGCGCAGCTTCTTACGCATCGGCGTAGAGATGGAGGTTAAATTGATGAATGCTGGTTTGAGGACGTTACTGTGCGAAAGCGGCAGAGGGGGAAGCGTGATTTCGGTGAAAGACAGACTGTGTTTACTTTGCTGCTGAGCTGGGAGTGGAGACCGTAGAAATATAATGAGAATAGAAGAGACACGGAACTGTTTGCAGTGGTCATATGACTAGTTTACAAGAAAATGGCGCTCAGCACTGTGCAATGACCTTAGATATAGAATAGGATTTTCCTCCAGAGCTTACTTTGTATCACACATGTATCACCTGATTCAGTGACATCAGTAAATTAAATTATACATCAGTTTTACCCCTTGAGCTACAACACGCCTGTGCATGCTGCAACACACAGTCAAGCAGCCCGCCTAACCTTTCACACAACAATGCTGATCCCTCCTACAATTTGCCCCGCCGTGTTATGCATTTTTGACATCCGCTGTATAATTAGTTTGTGTCACCCTCATCATCATTGGAATCTGAGAACGACGGACATCCCAGCGTGCGGGAGCAATGATTACAGTCCAGATCATAACGTCGGCGAGCGAACCGCCGCCGTGGCCTCCTCTAACTTGCGATGCCAACATCGTATCCTAACATGAGCACCATCTGTTTCACTGGGCAGGGTGACGGGAGTCGGGCAGACGTGGAGGAACATTATCGCTCTCTCCTGACAGGCAAAGTACAGCGGCGCAGCATTTTAAATACAGTCGGACAGTCGGAACAACAAAAAAAACGGGAGCAACGGCGTGAGATTGAAACAGACGGCCTAAAATATTGAGCGAGGAGAAATGCAACAGAAGTGGAACGGTCGTGGAGAAGATTGAAAGACGAACCACAAATTATTAATGCGAGCACTGACCAAATGAGTTCAGCGCACAGGGAGGGGTGGGATGAATCGCCCAGTGCGAGTCCCCCGAGATAACCTCCATAAAATGGACTATAGTCCCTGGTGACAGAGCGCACACATGCATGAACACTAGATATCAAGCGTAGGTCAGGGCTTATCAAGATCAGTGACTTCTTCTGGGCATGTTTTTAGCCAAAGGGGCTTTTCACAAACACTTGCTACATCTGCAAATGTAATCAAGCTAACCAATCCTTTCAAAAGTACAGAAACGTGTCAATGTGAAATGACCCCAGATTGTAGGCAAAAGAGTGCGAGCAAATGCTATGCAGTGTCAGGAATAATTCTATGTAAGCGCACATTGTTTCGAGGCAACCAAGTTGTTCCCACAGAGGACAGAGCGCTGCAAAACAAATCCCTAATTTAACAAAATCCTGTAATGATATCAGCAGGAATGACAATCAGCCACCAGATGGATTTAATCCTATTTACTTAAGTAGTACATAAAGTAGAAAAAAGGGAGAACTCGACAACTACTTTGATGCAATCATATTGATAAATTGCATTTTAAGACATAATGCCATACATTCCCTTGATTGGATACGCCTTTGTCTTCTGTGACTAAATTAAATTCTTTAGCTTTTATCCAACCAACAGTCCAAAATCCAAGTAGAATTTGAGCTTTGGAACATTTTTTGTCATTGTATTGACTAAACAATTAATCAAAACAACAAGCGGTTGTCAGATTAATTGATAAAAGTAACCATTAGTCTCAGCCCTTAAGACTTTACGGTCTTGAAGTAATGTTGTTCGAGTTCACACTGAATGTTAACTTCAAGTCTCCAAAACGTTTCTAAGCAACTCTGATAGGACATGGCTGCCAGATTGGTATGTGATGCCACGCGGTGGGGGGGGGGGGACGATGGTTCCAAACATCAAGAAAGAAAAAACAGTTTTGCATTAATATGAATGGTGCTTTTTGTCACGGTGCCAACTGCCTGCAGCCTGTGCCCAACAAGAGCCCTTTGTTTGTTGTGGTTTGGGCTTTTCTGCTCTGTTAGCTCCTTTTAGCGCTGTTAGCATTGTAAGTTCACTCATGTGTCGACTTCCCTGCTAAAATAAGTCCGTTCCCCGCGGCCAACAGACCCCTGCGTGTGCAAAAGAGCTGCTGTTGTAGGCATCGCTTCAGATCCGAGCAGAGTGACAACACGCGCTATGGAATCTTGGCCCGCTGCCTCGATGAATACAAAAACACAGACGAGTATCCTCGGCGCGACGAGAAGCTCCCCTTGTGGTGCAATACAGTCATCACTTATGAATGGAGCACATCAAGGAGAGCACTGAGGTCACAAAGTTACGCCGGCATCCGCCCAGATGCATTTTAATGTTTTTGTTTTTGTAAACAGACCCTTTTTAATGAAACTTCTTGCTTTACTGCTTTCGGTTATAGCTCTACTATGGAAATACAGTAGTACAAAAAAAAAGTCATGTCACATGGCTTTTGTCAGGCTTGATTTTTTTTTTAATTACACAAACAATCCCCTGAAGAGGCCGACCATAAATAAAAGTCATCCACTTCGTATCGTTAGGTGACAGCCCGCTGCCTTCTCACTGGTTTAGTCTTTACACAGGCCACACAGAGGGCAACAGAAGTGACATCACGTCACAGGTCGCGATCAGATACGGAAGCTTTCATTTACAGCCGTGATTAAAAACACTTGCATCAGATATGTCTACACTGTAGATTACAGAAAATAATTGGTCCGTCTTGCCAATCAGAGCGTTGCACACCTCCAGTCCAGTTCCTCTTTTCTAATTAAAATACGACACAAATGGCGTCTTTTTTTTTTTTTTTTGCAGCATCTGCAATTTCCATCTTTTTTCTGCAGCGACTCTCGAAACAATGCCTCGAATATCAATTTGTAACTCTGATTCCTTTTTCATTTTTATATTGTCACTCCTATGACCTTTGCCCTAGCTGCAAATATCTCCACAATCTGATTCAATTACAGCGAGACGGTCCGACTGAGACAACCTGAGGGTCAAACGGGGGATCACTTGCAAAAGTTACAGCTGATCAGAGCTTTAAGTTCTGCGCACATTACGCTGTTGTTCAGTTAAAAAGGACCGAGACGGTGGTAAGAGGAGTGGGTTAGGAAGATACAATTAAAATAACACTTTACACTCTTGAAAAGCAATCCTGAAGAATCTAAAGAAGCAATCAAACCAGCTGCCTCGAGGTTCACCGTTTATAAAACAGGTTGCAGCTCGCAGAAAAACGAAATACCAAAATGATGAGATAACACCAGAACTACAGTGTACACATTTTTTGATCTACTCTTCTGCTTTACAGGCTGAAGGGGCAGTGATGCCGAATACTCAGGCTTGACAGGAGTGTAGTCGCTTTTTGCAAAGAAATATAGTCGCATTTAAATGTGTCTCTCTGGGAAAATGCCCTCACAACCTCTTGTATCTTCAAAAAAGGGTTGACAGCTTGTTTGCCTCTGCCTCCACAAAACGGCATTTTAAGTGCCTCCAATGTCAACAACTAAAATATATATATATATATATATATATATATATATATATATATATATATATATATATATACTGTAAAATACCATAAAAAACACACAAAACAAGATCTTCGCTACATTCACAGGCAGAATCTGGGGCAGATGTTGGATGGACCCCTCGGCCGTCATTCGCTCTAGTCAGCACATAGCTGCTTCCTGTAAAGACTCAGTGGGCCTCAAAGGTCCACGAGCAAACTGTTTAAAACATCACACAAGCGCATAAACACACCAGCACGCAACCACACACACACACACACACACCAGCACGCAACCACACACACACACCAGCACGCAACCACACACCAGCACGCAACCACACACACACACCAGCACACACACACACACACACACACACACACACACACACACACACACACACACACGCTCCGGCGTCCTGCTGCTGGATTGTGCTGAGCTAATGGTCACTGCAGAATTAATTGCAACCATCCATCTCATTTTACTTGGAAAATACAACGACAACGGTACTTCTCCTGTCAAGCCACAGCTTCCCCCCCACACATACACACACACACACACACACACACAGTGTTCTCTACAGCCCCTCGACATGGGTCTGTTTTCCATTTACCTTCACTAAGCTTTTTCCGTGAGCCTGAAGTCATCTTTTGATCTGGGTTTTTTGGGGGACGGGGGGGCTCACGGATGCTTTATATCTCGCCGTGCTGCATTCTGCGTTCTGACAACTGTTGAATATTACTTTCAAAAGACTTTGGAAAACTATGGTTTATTACAATGGGGGTGTAGCTACAACCACTTTGATGAATGTAATCTCAAAGTGATTGCTGAGATCTGGGAATGCAGCGACATCGCAACAAGACTTTCTGTTGATGTTAAATTACTCTTTAGAGAGCACGGGAAACGTTTGCATTTCTGAACATCTGAAGCCCCTTTCTGAATTCTGTATTTTGACATGCTTTGTGCTGCGGACTTCAGGCCCTCTTAAGACTAAGAGAAGTGCCTCCATGTGTTTGTTTGGATCTTTCAAATAGCTTACATTCCCACAGAGCACCTTTACCTGGCTGTTCGTCTGCATGCCTCACTCCCAGCTCAGTGACTACACATATCAAACTGGCTCTTGCAGCACTAACTAAACTCGTTAATATGGTGTCTGTTACACTTGGCAGTTAAGGAGCTAAAGCTTTTGAGACTAGCGAGCGAACAAGTAAAAATAAACTCCACTGTTGCTAAGCCACAAGCCTGAGCTGGAGAACTCTGGAGATCCTGGCACGCACCCAATCTCACATGTTTGACTGCGCTAGTAAAATTCAGCAGGAATTCAGTTTTGGGGTCAACTCATATCACGTCAATTCGGCGAGTGAATTATATATAAACCTTTGTCTCTAATTGAGGCTCTAATATCAAATCTGTCACTATTATTATATTATTTGATGCTTTGTCGTTATCGTTTCAACCGCCGTTTCCAATTAGCATTTTGAATTGGAGATGATTTAAAGTGGCAGGCTCTCAGTCCCCGAAACAATAATTGTTCCCTTTGCAGGTGGAAGCCACAATCTCTGTCCTGGGTCATCCAGGGATGTCATTATAAAAAACACACATTCCATTGTCATTGCTCTCGCTGTGTCCGGGAGACCACAGCAGACAAATCATTATGAGAGAGCCGATGACCAGGGGCCACATCTTCTGGGGGACGTTTGGTTAGCAGCAGGTTTCCACTCTAATGGCGGGCCGAATTAACTCAAGAGATGGATCGAGCTATCGGTACGGTTAGCACATAAAAAGGCCTAATTGGATCATTTGCAGGACTCAGAAGCACCCTAGCTTGAGCATCGTCTCATAAATGGAACGGATTCCTCCACTCTGTGCTGATTGGTTGATTGATTTTATGACACTTCAGTCCGTAGTGTCCGTCCTGTAAATTGCCCTTTAGCCCGTCAATATCAAGCCGCATTCCAAATGTCACTTATTTACTTGTTCTGAGTAATAGAGCTGAAACAATTACTCGATTAATTGATGAGCTGATCAACAGAATGTTAGTCTGCAACTATTCTGATAATCGATCAATCCGTGAAGTCATTTTTCAGCCTTTCCAAAGTGAGAAATGGTTGATTTTCTCGGTTTTATATTATCGTAAATTGCTACTGCTAGTCAGATCTAAGAGGATGCCACCACTGGCTGTGAGAAGCAGTTATCTCTGACATTAAACCTATTAATCAAGGACACAAATGGCCAAATAAATCAATAATATGAAGTATTAGATAAAGAAAGTAGCCTCAAGCCATTAGACTGGGGTCACTTGTTAAATGTACCTTTGTTGATATCGAACGCTGGGTGTAAAATACCTTTGAATATATATATAGATATTAATCATATGAGGCTTGAAAGAGGGGAACTCTCAGATACTACCGCCCTGTTTTAGACTCAAACCAGCCCAATATGACATCAGTATCGGTTCGCTGTAATTTCACTTACTTGTAGTATGTTCGTGAAACCTAAAGTGAATAACAGTTGTTTCTTTGGAAATCCTTCCTCGCACTAACCACCGATGTATGAATCATAATGACCTCTGCGTGCACAAACGGTGGTTAGCTCGACAACATATCTGGAGTTCTCCAAAAAACATTAACCACAGTCACTACTGAAACTGGACAGCGCCCATTTCCTGTTGTTGAAACACACCGCATCACCATCTGCTCTTCTCTAAATGAAAATACAAAAAGAGTTTGGTTCTGAGAGACAAAAAGGAACCCCCCCCCCCCCCCCCCCCACACACACACACACACACACACTATTAAAACGAGTTCTGACATGAATCATTTTTTTTTTTTTTAGGATATGAAAGGTTTAGAGAGATTACATCCTCTAAAACAGATGCTCCTTTTAAAGAAATTACAATCATTCAAGATTGAAATGACAATGAGCGTTTTGACGTGAAGGGTTTAGCTGAACTTTTTAAGCAAACGCTTCCTGCCAATAGAATTCTAAAGAAGCTCTGAAATGAGCACACTATGACAGCTGCTATCCTGAACGTGGGGTTTTTAGTTATTTTAGAGGGCTGACTTGGTTCCCTCTGGTCAAGATAAAATACATTTTGAATGGGTTTTATGTATTATATATTAAAGGGCACCGTATGTACCCATCTCTTCCACACCCAGCCCCATCCGTCCAGCGCAATATTAACGCACAAGACGTTCGCTCAAGAGCCCGTCACCTGCAACGATCAGCAAACTAGTTGTTCTCCCGCCCACAAACTCATTAGAAGACTATCAAAATCAGTTTATTTGTTATTTCTCCGTCTTTCCACCTCCTTCGGACGGCTGGAAATTGTAATTATCTAGCTGGCCCATCATCCAACCTTGATGGAACCAAGAGAAATCTATATGGCTCCCTAATGAGCACTGAGCACCGCTGCTGCCATTTGATTAGGGACTTAATTGTGATATAATGAACAAATACACCCAGCTCTGGCTAAAATGGTCTTGTAAGCATTCGGCTAATTAATGACTATTTGCCCACTGATGCTGATGAAGGAGAAAATCACTAGGGAGACACATTTCCCTCCCAACCCACGGAAAGCCAGACAGCACTGTGTTGTTGACCATGAAAACGTTCTGGTAGGCTTTCCATACACAGCCATTGTCCTCACTCGAAAGGGGGGGGGGGGGGGGGGGGGGCTGAAAACACGTTCATGCCCAACAAGGGCTCGCTACATAAAAGATGATGTTGTCTTCCGGGGATCCGCCTAAATTGTAGGTCAAAAGCTTGACAGCATTATTCAGCCATCTTGAAAGTAGGCTGAAGCCATGTCACAACACGATAGCGGCAACGCAGACGGGCCGATCCGCAGCGACAGGGGCCGGGCAGCTCACGCTGGCTCTCTGGTGATGAGGAAGAGGAGGGAGAGCAGTGACAGTGAGCGGGGCCCGGGGCCACTCGTCTTCGAGACGCAGGGGAGGAAGAACGAGAGGGAGGACGAAGAGGAAGACTGAGTAACAGAGACAGAATCAGTGACAGTTCCAACGAAAAAATTAAATAAAAATCTACTGCAACTAGAGCCAAACAAAGGATGAGCAACAATTGGGACGAGGAGGAAGACAAATGGGGACAAGCCAGGTCCCCTAGTCCACTCTAATGTCTTGCCATTAACCCCGTGAACACAGCCACGCATGTTTTCTGACCAATTAGGCAGGCATAAAGGCAGGGGGCTGACACTCAGCTGGGGGCTCGGATACACTGCTGGTTACATCTAGGCCACTATCTCTCTCTCTCGCTCTCTCTCTCTCCACTTCTTTCCTATTTGTTGAATCTGCACGAGCAGGGAGGCCAAAGAGAGGGGATGGAGCAAACAAGGCCATCCCCGGATCCTTCATCTTCTCCACTTTCTGTAACAACAAACACATGCCAAACACACACACACAGACACACACACACACACACTGAAGCTTGCAAAAACATGACTGAGCTGAAAGCATGTGTGCTGTTGTCGGATGCTGGGAGTCCACACACAGAGTTGTTACAACCGAGTACCGACTCACTTTAAGTCAATCGGTGCCAAATTTTGGTAACTGAGGGTGCATCTGGGAGAGAGAGCGAGAGAGCGAGAGAGAGAGAGAGAGACTGCAACACCCTTTAAGCTCGTTCAAGTCACAGCGGGTCAGACTCGAGGAAACGGGAAGCTGAAAGCGGTGGCATGTGTTGGTTACACTTTTCAAAACTCGAGGGAGACCACACTCGCTGAAAAATGTGTAACGGGAGATGCAAAAATGGGCTGGGCAACACGTCTCACACGTGCTTCCTCAGAGACACACAAACACACACGACGGCGTTCTCAAGCTTTGCTGGAGGTTTTATGGGCGGGTTTTGGAGGAGGAGGAGGAGGAGGAGGAGGAGGAGGAAGGAGACCAGATAGTAGTTTTATTGTGTTGTGTGTAAAATGTTCTAGTTAAAAGAAAATGTTTTGGTATTGTTGACCTGTACCGAATTTCACGGTGTGAAACATGGCCATTAGCCCACTTTAATGTATAAGCCTAACAATGATGAGCACACTAGAGAGAAACAGTTTAAGTGGAGACAAAAACTATGTAGGATGTTGGGAGATGTTATCAAAAAGAGGGGAACACTGTGGAACTTGAGAGGATCCAGTCGGGAATGAATGCGCGTGTGTTTTTTTCCCCAGGAATCACCGGCCTTCAGAAGCCAAGATTAGGAAGTACAATGACCCCATTATGTCAGCAGTACGGTTAACTCGAGATAAAATGTGCCTCCAACGGACTCATTGCCACACCACAGCAATGGAAGGGCAGACTGACTTTTTTTTTTGAGGGTCTGGCTGATGAAATCCGAAAAAAAAGCAGAAATCAAGTTTCAAGAAAAAAAAACACACGGCCACTGCCGAGAGCGCTGCTCCCTCACAGCTCTGAGCCTCTGCTCTGTGAGGGAAGGTGTTCAAAGTGTGGGCAAATGTCTGGTCCGGTACGTGACCCCCCCCCCTCTGCTTTTACTGGCAAGTGACGCAACACCCCCACGCTATAGTAAACAGACAGCGGGGTAAACAAATAGACTGGAGTCAGGCCTGATTTTTATACCTCGCAAGTATGGAAGTGCGGGAGCAAACAACAAGGGGCGAGTTTCAGGGAGAAAAAAGGGGATTTTTATAATGTGCAATGATGGGAAAACATCTGCAAACTGTTGACTAGGCCACGTCATCAGGAAAAGCAAAGATATACAAGCTGTGTGCCTTTAAAACTGCTAAGGAAGATTTACTGTGCTCACGTGACCCAAACACACACACACACACACACTATACGGCATATATAAACCCCACTGTTGTTAATTTTTGGACGAGGAAGAAGAAGAAGTTGACTGGCCTCTCCAGAGAGAGGGACACTTAAGGCATTTTATTGGTTCAAGATGTGATATAATCCTCCGCTCTGCCTGTGAGCCACCAACACACGCACAGTACACAAAAAGTAGCACACACAAAATTAAACAAGCATGCCTGGACAAAAGAAAAAGGGCCTACGTGCATCTTGTAGCTGGATAACTTGTGCAAAGAGTTGTGTGTGAAGGCCCTTGCATCAGAGGTATCTGCAGACACAAAGCATGCCTCAACAGAGAGAGCTGCTGCCTTTATCACAAAGGGAATGCAGGGAGAGAACTGCGGTGAGGGCAAAAAAAACAAAAAAAACAACATCATCTCCCCCCTTTTTAACTCACATCCTTCCCTTTTCCTCTTTTCCATCTCACCCGATCACTCTCTTCCTGCAGTGATGGCCTGGGGGAGAAGGCCTGGTATTGTGTTGCTTAATCAGCTTTTATCACCCGCTGGAGAATAAACTTCTCTGCTGAGCTCCCAGGGTTTGTTTTTTTTTTTACCTGACATTTCCTCCTCTTGCTGTTATTCTGTGAAATACAAGACTTCCTGGATGCAGTTGTTTTGACCTTTAGGGTCATCTGTGCTACGTTGTTTTTAATTGTTATGCAATGCCTAAAAAAAAGGGAGCAGAACACGAGGGGTGGCCACGAAGGAAGAAATCAATAATCGTAGGCGCCAGTAAGCAAGATTTCCATCGGTCAACACCGGGTCAGCATGTAGTAACTCAAGCGTTGCAGCAGGATGCCCGACAGTAGCGATGCAGCAAAGTCCGTATTTCATAAACATAAGCAAAGACATACACACGAGGCTACACGACAAGTGCTAATCACGATCTATTCTGCCCGCACAGACACAAAGTTACTAACAGAGTAATCATTACCCGTGACCATTTCTCAGAATTTGATGCTTAAATTAGTGGGTCGATGGCAGGTATGTAGAACAAACAATCTGTAAATAGTCAGTGTGTGTTTTTTGTTCAGACATGTACTTTGCAGGTAGTATAGAAGCTTCTGAGCATCGTTTAAGTTAATGTCACACTTTTGATTCTCTGAGGGTTTCAAAACTTATCTACAGGCTGTGGAGCCAGAACAGGTCATCCGCCCACGACGTGATAGATGCAAATATACTTACAGCACTTACATTATGCAATGCTCTTCTTTTTATATTCACACCAAGTAGTCGTTGTGCATGCACCGTCACTGTTGCATGCAATGAGTCTGAGCTCATTTTGATGCGTTCTGCACCGACATATCCTCTGGTTTACTTCCTAGATAAAGATCTCTGTTCGTCGGTGGCTTCACTGCAACGTCCTGAATAGTATCAACAGTTTTGATTTCACTACGGTTAGTTTAAAAGTGGTTCTTATGTTCTTTTAAGAGGGTAACCAGTTGAGTTAAATGTGAAAGTAGGAGGAAGGATAAAGTGAGAGCTGCTCTCACAGTAGAAGTACAACACCAGGTGGTACACTCATCCCTGCCCTCCACTCAGTGTCGTTAGCCGCTCATAATGTTAACAACCCGAGACGTCCCGTCGCCATTACTGTAAGCAGCCCTGGGTGAAAGCGACTGAAAGCCTACAGTGTAAATATAGAAAAAGACACGTCTCAGAAAACGGCTGAGACTCGGTTCCTTCTTGTGTGGCGGTAAAAGGCCTCCATCAAAGCCTGGCAGCATTGACAGGTTGATAATATCTGTCTCGGCTGCCATTGACTTGCACAATATATCAATATCCAGCGGGCACAGCGGCTCACTCCCCCGCATAAACAGACCAAAGACAACGACGGGCTCATACTCCAAACACCAGCCGCTGACATTTGCACAGCATCCACAGAGGAGAGGAAAAGCACAAATGTTCCAGCTCCACGGGAGCGCTGGGAGAGACGGAGAGAGAGAGAGAGAGCGAGTGTGAGCCTTTTTTCTTAAGACTTTGTTCATCTTCCGTTTCTTTCTTCTCGCTCAGCGGGCGGCCATTTTCCTTGCTCGGACTGAAGGTTGTTTGGCGCACCTGGCTCGTAGCTGGAGACAGCAGGGGGAATGGGGGGGGGGGGGGGGGGGGGCGGGAGGTCAGAGCCGGCCAGGAGGCGCCGGCTTAACGGGAGCACTTTATTCAGACCGACACCCAGCTCACAGGTCATTACTGCTGTAAGGGGATTTCAGGTCTGGGCTACAAGCTCATCTATTTCTGCAGCTTTGTGCTGGATTTGTGTGTCCTTGGGTGTGTGAGAGTTTGTGTAATGCGACAATTTGGTTGTTATACGAAGGCCAAATGATCTGATATTGTCCACAGTTAGCGGCACTCCTTGCACACTGTAAAAGGAACGCTTGACACTCCACCTTTGATTCCGGCTCTTAAACAAACAAACAAACAAACAGACGAAGTTGACTGATCTAAAATTTCGATAGTTGGGTGTGTCTCAAGAGCAAATACAAGAACATTTAAAACGTAAGTGTATTATATTAAACAAGCTAGATGTATTGCACGGTGGCTCTGAGACCATCCTTCTAACTGGAGGAAAACATTACTAAAATGTCTTTCAGCAACACACAACTGCTCTGAACCAAACCTCCTTGATTTATTATTACTATTCATGAATTTAAGATCCAAGTGTTCGGTTCCCGTTTTTGGAAGCTAACAAAAAGCAAATAACCTGAGAATTGTTCACATTAAAGTGAATTTTGAAGACGTTTCCTTAGTACAGACGAGGTGTGTCAGCTTTGTGAAACTCTTGTTACATTTGTACCGACTTTGTGGATCAAACCATTTTGTGCTTCCTAACCATCTGTTTTTCTCCATTTCTCCATGTTACTGCTTATTATTCTGGTTTTAAACACACACACACGCACATCCATCTGACCATTAAGTAGAATCGCTCTACAAACTGAACAGATGTATCTCGTTTTATTCTTGTTAGTCGACACAGTGATGCAGGTGGGCTTCAGTACTGGATGGATAAACACAGTGACAAGCCTTCCAACTGAAACTGTCAAACTCCAAAGTCATCCCCAAGCACCTGATCATTTAGATAAGCCATCCAGTGCACACACACACACACACACACACACACACACACAGAACAAAGAAGCCCTAAAGACTTTTTATTGCTCCACTGGAGGAGGCTCTGCCACAAGAGGCTGCAGTGTGTCTGTCCTCTCACTGCTGTACTCTCAGCTGTCAGCTTTATCCCCTGCCAGCGCTACCATCTCCTCGTGTAGGGCCGGGTATCGGTGCTCCGTACCGAGTATTATCGAAACGTCTGCAGTCAAGCGATACCCGTATTCAACGATTTTTGTACCCAGATCTAGAAAAGAATGAGTATTTGTGTGGTTTTAGCTCACAGCCGACATGCCACCAAAACGTTGGAAAGTACGGCTATGCTACACACCCGTGGCGTCAAGATAGAAATAAATGTGGTGGTTTTACTGATTTTACGCAGCTGAACGCTTCCATTCACATGATGGGAATTAAATGAAGAAGGAAAAAAGTATCAAACATCACTTTAAGGGTCCTGGTGTATTGGTACCGGCATACTGTACCTACCTTATCCTCATGTAAATGAATCAGATTGGAGGCCACATTATACAATTTATTCCAATCTCTTCAAGGAAAGATCCTCATTTGACTGCACTGGGACATCTCTGTTAAAATGCAACTAACGGACAAGTCTCAGGCTTTATAGTGACCCTCCTTTATTGCACACTTCTCTTTTGATAGATGTGATGTTGTGGAGAGACAGAAGAGAGCAATCTGGAGGTTATGGAGGTGCAGAGTTAAAATGGACTTTTATGTGGCATCTTTCTAGTCTTCCGGCCACTTATAGTGCTTCACACTACATGTCAACATTCACACTAAAAAAACGTTCATACACTGATGGCAGAGGCTGCCATATATAAGGCGCCACCTGCCCATCCAGATCTAAACTAATGCTCACACACAGGCTTCGGCAGCAATTTAAGGGTTCGGCATCTTCTGTCTCAAGGACACTTACACATGCTCAGTGCAGGAGCCGGGGATCGGTACGCAGATCTTCCGATTAGAGGACAACCCGCTCTACTTCTGAGCCACAGCCGCCCAGGGAGCTCCCTTCATTTGCTCGGGATGCGCTACTTCTGCGCTCTGCATCGGGCGTTTTATAACTGCACTCCAAGCTGTAACCTGAGTGAATCAAACATCAAAAGGACACGTTTGTGTGGTGTCGGCCCCTGCCATCCAGCCTCTTCTACGCCTGGAGCCAATGAGGCAGCGGCGACACTCTTTGAGCCATGACATCCCGGAATTACAAATAGGAAGACGTTTGAAAAAGTTCTCTCATCTTCATCCAGCTGAGGACTTTTAGGGGAGAATTAACTATCCACCAGCGGAGAGGTAAACAGCACCTTCTCCATTTTTGGCAGTACTTCCTGGTATCCCGTGGAGGCCCAGCTAGTGGGGTGGGGGGCTGCCTTCAAATATTTGCCTAGTGTGATCATCAGACTGTCATTGTCCCTCGTTTCACCCTCACTTGGCAGTGGGTGCACACACAGAGGAGGAAGGTGGGGAGTCTGCTTTCTAGTTGTTGGCAGTCGAGAGAAAAAACGATGCTCATTCACAGTTTGGGCATTGAGGCACTCAGTGGGCTGGACCAGACCCTTTCTGTTGGCTTTGGAAGGGGGGGGGGAGATACCCTCTCCCTGCATTCATTTACAGTGAACACAAAAAACAACACTGCTTTTACAGAGCTGCTCTGTCTGTACATCACAACACAAGCTGAGAGGGACAACTAGAAATGAAAGTCTGGATGATATGTCATGCTTCACAGAAATATACATCAAAACAGCTAAAAAGAAAATCAAAAAAATGTTTCATTGTTACAGTTAGCACTTGGTTTTACATCTGTAAACCTGGACAAAGCAGAGGCTCACTATGCGTCAGCCCGTGCTGGCAGCACGAATGTGAGCCTCCGGGAAAGAAGGAAGCCGTCTGGAACGCTGCCAGCAGACTCGAGACAGTGGAAACTGAAGCATCGGCAACAGCAAACCACAGCAATGCACTACGGGCTATGACCATGCAATGAGAATGAGCGGGGGCCCCGTCTGCTCGTCGGTGCCTTCATGAAAAGGTCTTCGCTCGAGGAAGCGCAATTGCAATTCTGCGACTGTGACTGGGAGGAGGAGGGCGTGGTGGAAAAACAACTTTTAACCCCCCCTGCCCCCACCTCAAGGCGGGAATTTTTTCCGAGCTCAGCTGAAACGGGCCGCGCGAGCAAAGTCACACTGACATTCTCTTGCAGAGAGAGAGATCAACAGAGAATGAGTCAGTGAAGAGAGCTCGGTGCACGAGGGCCAAGCAACCCTCTCAGTCCTCGGACGCCTCAGTTATCATGTCGCACATCACCTCTAGGTATGCGAGGCATGTGAGCAGCGCACAGAGGGCGACAGCAGGCTGGAAGTGAGAATGACAATGGAACTTATCCGTGTGACATGCCAAGGCTGAAACCCATCTGGCCAATGGCTGCCTCACACCCTAACCCTTCCTCCCTCCTCCCCCTCACTTGCCTTGAGTGGGTACAGATGTGTGATCCACAGACGCTGCCACTCTGGAGCCCTTATTGGACCCACAGGGCTCAACAAAAGCTGGCACACAGCTTGAAGAGCTCCTGGCCGGAGTGTCACGTCATTTGTTTTGTTATCATTCTGAATCACCTGATGGAACGCAATTTAAGAGCTCCCAAAAGACAAATATGGTAGTCTGATAATGCTTATGATTACTTGCACAAAAGGTGAATGGTCAGAATGAGTTTTGATCTGCTTATTTTACAAACACAATGAGGTTATAAGAAGAAAAACATGCAATACGTTGCATTCTGCTCAGAGCAGCACCTATTTAGCAATGCCACGGTTCTCCCGCGGACAGATTATAAACAGTTATTTCACGTTGTTTCTTTTGAACACAGCTTTCTATTATATTAGGCTTCATGAACATCTCTAGAAAACAGCAGGAACATCACTCAGCTCATCTTTACCCCTGTCACTGTTCTCCGTCTTCATCAATAGAAACCCAACAGAAATGCATCTACAGGAAGGCAAACACACTGGGTAAATTTGGACAAGCAATATGATTGAGAGGGATGTATTTTATCTGTTTGACAGGAGCTTGGCAAACAACTGTCCCGCTGCTCGTCCGTATTGTCACACAAATACAGACTAATCAAATTCAACAACGGAAATATAATTACTTCTTTCAACTGTGCATGCCTGGTTTTTTGTTGTTGTTTTTTTATATCTGAATATGGCAGACTGACATTTATCTGTCATGTTTTGACAGCGTAAACATGCTCCCATTCAAAAGCTCTGAGAGAAACATTTGAAAAAACTGCTTATTTTTTTTTTTGGGGGGGGGAGTGATGTCACGTGACTGACTGAGCTCATTTGATAGATTTAGAAAATATTCACATTATATTGTCCAGTATTCACCCCAAGACGACTTCACTGTTTTTTGTTCCTACTCAACCTCAATCTTGACTTCCTATAATACGAACATATCACTACTTCCACATAACCCTCGGGGCTACTTTAAGTCAACTGTCCACCTTCCTGCAGACACAAACATTTTACCCACGATCCACCTGCACCCTTACCTCTTTGACTTTCTCCCGGCGCTCGTTGGTCTGGGGGTCGCTCGGCCTGCCGGTGTCTCGTCCCAGCGGGGGTTTGAGCAGACACCCTTTGAATTTGTCGTAACTGAAAGTATCCGACATGGCAGCGCGGTCGGAGGTGGAGGTCGCCGCCTTCTCCGAGGCGGACTCCGTCTTGGACCTGGGCAAAGTGAAGTCCTCCTGCGCTTTACCCCCGGCGAGCCGCTCCTCGGTGGCCTCGCGGGAGACCGTCGGTTTGCGGCTCAGACTCTTCAGCTTGGTGCTGGTGGTCTCTCCTTTGCCCGGGGTCATGCCCCGCGAGGGCTCCTGGTCCTTGGGTCGGTTCAAGTGTTCCCGTGTGGCATCGTTCTCGGACCCGGAGCCGACGGTGACCGGCTGGGTCTCAGTCTTGGACAAAAAAATGCGTTTTAGTCGGACGGAGTCCGGCAGGAAGAAAAGGGCCCCGAAACACAGCGTCACCAAACCCGAGAGAAAGAGCAGAAACACGAACTTCTGGGACAGCCGCAGACCCATGCCCGATGCAGACACACCGGGCAACTTTCGGAAAACCATTGAAAGTTTTCTGGAGACGTTGCTTCACAGTATTCTTCTCCGACACTACACAGTGGTTTTGACAGTCTCTACTGAGCGGCTCCTAACTGCCGCGTTGGGGCATCTGTAAAAACTAGAAATGCGTGACTTCTAAAGCACCCCCCACCCACCCCCCAGAGTTGACACTTCCAGAGTTGCATAAACAGCCTGCCAGAGCAGCTCTTATCTCGCTATCGATTGTATCTGCATAAGCGAAGGTTAGGCCTGCCTACACCAACAATGTACCAATCATATGACAGCACAACTCGAGAGCTTTTTTTGGAGGTTTCATCCAGCCGACATCACGCACATCACGATGGGTTGCGGGATTTGAGTCGACGTAAACCGTGAACGCAGCACAGATTAAACGGCACCGGCGTTCAACCGGAGCACTACGCTATATTCAAGGATAACTATAACATAGCAAATGTATCACTTCTATAGGATACAATGAAACGTTTCGCAGTGTGTCAGGTCTGTGAATAAAGTTGTGTCTCGATGCATTATTCCGTTCCAATCGTCAATAACACATTGCCCCTAAACGGTGCAAACCTCAAGCGTGCAGCAGAGCATCACTTTCGCTTATCTCCGTTGAAACCGACCCACGTTGCCGCATCATGTGCTCCTGAAATCTACGTGTAAAGATCGCCAGCCGTGTGTTGTTCCGCATCTATCCTGTACAGCTGGCGGACGGAAACGCGTGTGTATTCATGTCGCTTATCTGTCAGTCGCGCTCTTCCTCCAGTAGCCTGCGTTTCCTCCTTCTTCTTTTTTCTCCCCCCACTCAGCTGGCGTCAACACGCCGGGCGAAACAATTCGGTGGATGACATGAAACGAGGCGGGTTTGTTTTTTTTTGTCCCACGCGAAGTTATCCTATAGCCCCTGATCCAAAAATCCAGAGAATAAACAAATCCACCGTCCAGTCCGCCCCCCGCAGGTCTCCAACAAAAGACAGACACACACACACACACCGCCGCCGCGTCGTCGTCGCTCCGGTACACGCCGCCCGTCCGTCCGTCCGTCCGCCTGCCGTGCAGTGCCTCGCACTCTCGCCTGTAGTGCGCACTTGTGTCGCCGTGCCGTGGACGTCCGCTTGCGTAAAAAAAAAGGAATAGCGAGGGGTGGGAGAGAGAGAGAGAGAGAGGGCTGCAAATGTAACAATGTAACATATAGTGCAGGCAAAGAGGGGCGAGGAGGTGGAGAGGCTCGACAATCCAGTGGGCTGGTCGGATGTCTTGATGGATATTCACAGCGGCTTATCAAAACACTGTGAAGCCGTTTGGACAGAGAGGTCTGGATGGTTCTGTACATTAGGCAAAAAAAGGAAAAACAACATCCACACACACACACCCCCCCCCCCCCCCCTCGAGGAAAATGAGCTCGTTTAATCCCGGAGAAGCTTTTAGAAAGCGGATAGAGATATCTGCCACAGATGTCTCAACGGTCCTCAAGAATTAAACAAGCAATATAATGAAGAAAGCACTTTCTAACAACTGCTTTTTTTATTTTACAGGCCACCGTACAAGATCTCAATCGCTTTATTTTATATTTGCAAGACTTAATTGTCCAGAGATGAACCCCAGTGGGGACAAACCCACCTGATGAGAAGTAACATAAATATTACTTATTTTATTTGTTGTGTGTTGGGTTACCAAGAGTTGATGACCACAAACGTAAACACGAGAAGTTTGAAGACATTTTCTGATTCCTTAAAGAAACTAAAATAGTGAGATGAACATTGAAGATGTTTTTTAACACGTTTACCGCGTTGCAAGACTTGAATTGGCTAAACTAATTCCGTTGCCGGAAGTGACGCATCTACCTGCTTGTCAGTTGGAGTATCGTCAAAATTCATTTTTAATTCTACTTATTCCTCAGTTCCATTCTAACTTATTTACATAAATGTACTTCACATACACAAACATGTCACGGAGAGTCCATGGCTATCTTTGTTTGGTTGAAGGAAATGTTTTTTAAAAATCTTGTTTTAATGTGCAGCAGACGGTCGTCTCTAAGCAATCTGGAAATGTCTTCAAAACACCCGCAAGGGGTCTCAAAGTTTGGGTTATTTCAGAAAAAACTGAAACTTGATGATCTATATCAAGCTAAATTCAGCCAAAGACTCCAGGCCTTGGATAAGCTACATTAAGTCATCAAGATGTTTGAGCAAGTTTAACAAAGCATCTTATCTTAGCGTCTACTTACTAGCTTTTTCTGGGGCTTTCAGCCATATCACACTGGCTTCTTCAGCGCATGGACTTGGATCAGTGGTCATGGAGACAAATCGGCTGACATGCTACGGCTTAGTAGCTGTTCTCCGTGACTGAGCAGATCAATCCGCTGATGAAGACTGTGTGATGAAGACTGAAAGATCTGGACAAAGCTAAAAAAGTGAACCACGAGTTGGGATTGACGTCAAAACTCTTTCCAAAGTCAAGAATGAAGTTTCATGCTTGATTTCAAGTGTATTGCTCAAATCCAACACACTGAATCACAGCTATATGTATTTGTTTGAATTTGTCTTCTATGCATCGTCCCCGGGACTAAGGTACACAGGAAGTTTAGAAAAGCAAGTTTACATAATGTTTACATAAGCAAAAGAGAAGCTAAAGTGTAAACACAGTGTTTTGTCAGTATTTAATAAGATAGATGGGCCCGTGAGTCGGCCATTACTGAAGAGCCTGCACAGCACTATTCAACAAATGCACCTGAAAGCAGGACAAAGAAAATAAAGGTCTGATCGGATTCAATATTGGTCTTTAATTACAGGTCACAACCCCACAATCCCACCCTGCGGCCTCTGCTGGTCCTCAGAGGGTTATTGTCTTTCCGCTGCCCAAAAGTTGCCCCAGGACATCCTTACAATCAGTGTATTCAGTGCGGACCATCAGTGTCATTGACTTTCCTGACAATGTCTGTGATGTCTAATGAACTCTTGATGAGCCTCAAGCACACATCCTCCTCTTCTCTTCCCTCGGTCTCCTTCTCTGCTGTTGTAATGCTGATTTCAAAATAAAAGTGTTTAAAAAAACGTTTTTACTTTCTTCAAGGGCAAAACAAGTTGACTAGAATTTGAACATTTCCTGTGAAAGCATATGGTAGGCTCTTATTAACACCTGACACGTGGAACTCCTTAGGTTATTTTTATTATTTTTTTGTCAGGTGCATATGGTGGGACGAGCTAATTTGAAGGTAATTTGTGTTGCGTTTGACCCCACACTGTCACTGTTAAGCCATCTCCCTCAGCAACCCTAATTGGTTCAGACTGGCTGTCTGTAATTTACAGAACAGAGGGGGAACGAAGAACTGTTGAATTAGCCTCTTTACTTCCAGATCCAAGAGCTTTTCTTCTGAAAGTAGGTACATCTATAAAGCATTTCACGGGCTTTATCACTGACAAAAGGACAGTTTGTAGTCAGACAGAGGGGCTTTGTGACGGCTCAGCGTCTGTGTGGAATGAGTATAAGCATTGTATCACTCTTTGCAGTGCAGCATACACCCTGCGGCCACTTTATTAGGTACACCCTGTACAACCTGATGCAGTGCAATGCAACTGCCATAAAGTTATATTTAGATTTTAGCTTTAGGTTCATAGTTAGTGGTGGAGTTCTAATGGAGTACAATTTATTGAGAGGTGTTTCTAATGTTCCGTCACCCTCATGCATGTAAATAGAGAGGACAAAAAATTTGAAACGCCTCTTGATATAAAGTAGTCCGGTACCTTTAAATAACACCCCAATAATAAACATGAATTAATACTTACTATGACTGTAATCACTGAGGCATTTTGAAATTGGTTTCACCTCATGGGTTATTCATGTGTTTATGCTGATTCCAACAAAATAAAATACCGACTGCCTCCTTTCTGTAAAAACAACAACAACAACAACTTAATAGACATGTCAAGTCAGTATTTCTCAAAAGGCCAAGTTATACATGAGTCCAGTCGTTGAGCTCGCATGAAGCTGCGCCAGCCGGTGACAGCCTAGTTCATCACAAGGATGGATGAGCAAGGCAATACAGTCTCACCACCACCACCAACAGGCCCGGATGAAATCAAAGTGCTGACATTTTTCACAGAAAACAACCGGTCTATATAGGAAAAGGGCTCCTACAAAAGGTTGTGTGCTTTACATTCACTCTCACCGCACATACACAGCATCCTCATCAGTGGGGGGGGGGGGGGGGGGGGGACAGCATCCTGCTCCTCCGTGTACAAATTATAAGCATGGGGAAGGTAAATCTGGCGCTTCATGTGAAGTTGTTTTCAGTTGGGAGGCATTTACCACACACAGAATACATCCAGGAGTACAGGCAATGATTTTGTGTCTTTCTTCTCCTCTCACAGCCGGCATGTAATACAGATCAGAGGACAGATGTACTGCGATGAAGCATTTTTTCACTCTTCTCTCAAAGACATGAGTTTAAATGACGGACTACAGTGCAATAGCTGATGATTAGGATTCGTCTAACAATTACAAAAGTGACCACGTTGTCTCTAAAAGTATGCAGGGCGTGGCTTAAAACAGCTGACTGTCTTGAAACCATTTTATGCAGAGGGTCACAGACCGCAATAAGTGCCGTGATCCATAGCCAATTCAATTCTGTCCCAACCCACACTGATGTTTTATTCATCAAACAAGATGCCGATGAGAAAGTCCATCTCTGTGTTCTACTCACTCCAATACATCAAACAGCAGGCAGAGACGTATTGGCCCGTGCCAGGGTGTCCAGATTAATAATGTCTCCGCGCCCGCTATTTGTTTCTTTAAGCACCGCTGCAATGCATTCTCTGACATTGTGAATCGTGGCTCTCGGCAGCATGCTTGATGTCGAGTCATAAATATCAGGAATAGGGGGGTGGGGGTGGGGGGGGGCTGACCCTGGGTGCATGATGTGAGAGATACCTGATGAAGCATATTGAAGATGGTGACCCAGCTGTTACCCCCTCAATGAATTCTGGGTTACCTGACGAGGTGTGACCCTGGCACCTAATTCCTGATGCGTCTGATGTTGGATGGCCTCGTCTTATTAGTGGGCGGTTTGCTGCTGTGAGGGAGAACAAGTACTCCGATCCTTTACTTAGGTAGAAGTAGTAATGGCACAATGTGAAGTATACTCTGTCACGAGCTTATGTCCTGGGTTAAAACGCTTGGAGAGACACCCGACGTGAATAGGGAAAAAACAACTAATAGATTTCGCCATGAAACTTCCCCCAGTGATTACTTACATTAAGACAATTATTTTTCTCTATTACAAGTGTTCTGAATTCTCAAATTTGATGTTTTAATACACAAATGAGGCAATATCTAATGCTAACTTTTGGTGAAATGAGGAGAAATGCAGTAAAAGGGTGCAGTAAAATAAACACCTAAATGTGTATTTTGGTTGTTTTCTTTCCACTAGTCTGAAAGAATTCACTCAGCTGTGAGATAAATGTAGTGGAGTAAAAAGAGGACAATATTTCTCTGTGAGATGTAGCGGAGTGGATACTCAAGTAGCGTACAAGTTACTTAAAGTTGCACTTAAGTAGTGCAACTGTTCTGTAACTTTCCACCACCTGACTTCAAACATTGCACTACTTTGCTTATCGTGTGCGCAACTACTCTGAAGAGGAGTGGGTCTAAAGTGGCACGTTACACACTCCTCGTCTCTCCCTTCAACATAAATAGAACACAGCTCGGCTCAGCCATCGGTGCAAATAGTATCGGTGGAACAATAAGCTCGGCATTATTGCCTCGCGGAAGTTATATTTGTCTGCTCCTTTTATAGACGAGACAAACGGCAAACTGCTGTGTGCATGCGGCCCTCGAGTGACCCGTCTCCACCAGATTCATGAGCAAAACATCTCCTGTTGTGCAACAAAACATTTTCAGAGCACAAAAGCCGACGCGGAAAATCTGACGAACATTCACTCATGAGGAACATGGATGGGTTTTTTTTTTTTTCCATTGCACAACAATTAGCCATACATTAGAGGCGGTATATGGGCCATGTAAATGAGAGCGAATGCAAAAGCAAACACACCATTAAGCTGATGGAACGGGGCCACAGAAAACCTGACTCCCTCCCCAGCACAACGATTAAACATGCCACTATGCTTTTAGTGCACTAAGCATTCCTAAATAATAGGGGGAAGAGTATGGAGCTCGTTCAGCGATGACAGCCCTTACTAAGGAGCTGGGCACGTTTATGGCTACACAATGCCATCTGCTGGTGTTTATATGCATTGCAAGCAGAGCCCTGAGACGCCACTGAGGCTGAATTTCGGTCACCTTTTAGTCATTCGCAGCAACATTAAAAGTGATTATATTTTACGCTGACTGCACATATTTTGCACCCAAAGCAAATAACAGCAAAAAAAAAAGAAACTCGGTTCCTAAGTGTGACTGTGGGTCAGGCTGCTCCAACATTCAAAACAAACAGCATATCTGAATATGCAAAGGGTAGCCACTCTCGTGAACATTAAAGAGCAATCAGGAGTGAAATACACAGAGGAGCCGTCACGCAAACAAGACCAATTTAACGGCGGTGGGAACCCAGCTGACAGTCAAATGAGATGGAGGGGATTTCACTGCAGCACAACAGACAGTAAATACACACTCGGACCGATCCATTTGAAAAGCTTTCAGGTTCAATCCACACCGGGCGAGGCTATTCAATATTTCTTTATTGAGTTTATTGTGTGTTTATTCTTCTGTAAAAAAGAAAAAAAGGACCCGTGAAGTCAATTAAATTCCGTTTGCAGCTTCATATTAATTCACAAGAGCAGATACAGATACACACACTACAGTATTTGAGCTGAAAGAGAAGACACAATGACATACATACACAATAAAATGAAAGCACCTGTACAATAATAGTAATAGTAATGTTATTGCTAATACTATTACTTTTGTATTTTGGTTTGTATAGCGCTTTTAAAAAGGTACTTAAAGGCACAGTAAATGTTAAAGACAGCAAAAGAAACAATAAAACCAAAACAAATAACATTATAACATATAAAAGCAATGACATTGTATTGATGATTAAAATAATGAATCACAGATTTAAAGCAGATTTAAATAGGTGGGTGTTGAGTGCTGTTTTGAAAGAGGGCAGTGAGGGAGAATATCTGAGGTGTTGGGGGGACAGAGATCCAGAGGGAGGGGGGCACCAACGTATAAGCCCCCCCCCCCCCCCCCCCCCCCGGGTGGGAGGAGTGTGTCGGTGCAGGAGGTCAGAGAGGGAGGAGGGGGCTATAGATTGTGGAGGGCTTTGTTGGTGAATGGGGAGCCAGTTCCAGGTTTTTGAAGGACTGGGGTCACGTGATCTCTGGTGCTGGAGGTAGGTGAGCAATCCAAAACAAAAGCGCCACAGAGTACGGCCTCAATCTAAATGTACCACAGAGATGAATCAAGTCTTTTCTTTTGACACAGTCCCCAGGGAAAAAAACGGTTTAGAGGACCCACTCACAAAGTATTAATTGCAGCGCTGTTGCATTCCAGAGCATTGTGAAGGTGTTGGGGTTTTGCAGCTCAGAAATAGAACATCTATAAATCAAAGTGACGTTATGTGAGGACTTAAAAAAAACATTGCAAACACACATTGACGTTGAGTTTGTTTCACAGATTCATGGACGGGACAAACTCTTCTCTCACAAACACGACTTAGCTATCGTTTGCTCGGTGATCTGGGAATTGAAGCTTATTTCACTGTTTACTTATTCCGTTAATTCCTCTGGATGAGTATCAGTTTAAAGTCCTTCAAATGCAAATATGCAAAGAGGATTTCTAGCCAACAACAATACTAGTAATTAGAGTCTCAAATTAAACTCCTCAGATGTCAAATTAACTTGGCCACCCAGAGGCTCTGCAAGCAAAATGATAGAATGCAGCGACTGCCAACAATTAAAAAGAGTGATTATGACAAATAGGGCATATCCATTCCAGAAATATTACAGAGGAAATGTGGATGTTCGGCCAAGCTGGTTAAGGAGCACATGAGTCATTGTGATTTTCCATTTAACAGAAACAGGAGCGGAATAAACAAACTAGCTGAGCCAGAGCGGCCACATCTTTCTCTCTGGGCGTCTCACACTGTCCATTAAACACTGCCGGGAACGAGTGATGCCATCACACTCATAACAAGGCAGACAGTTCATCCTCAGTGCATCAGACTCAATAAAGTATCCAATTATAAAATGTCCTCCGGATATAATAAATCCAACTCTTCCCTGAATGTTTGACTTTTGGGACTCATCCTGTCTGATTTCAGAACGCTGAAGGATTTTATAAAATGTGAATTATATTGAGCAGCACTCCCTCTTCTGGCCACAAAAGGTTACTGCGGGTGGATTAAACCGGCAGGGGAAGATACACTGCTCGTGTACAGCGCTGCAAAGTAACTAAGTACTGTGCAGTACAACTTAACTTTCCCTGAGTATTCCCATGTTGTGCTACTTTGTACTTCAATTGCACTACATTCATCAGACAGCTGTCGTCACAAGTTGCAGATTAAGATGTACATCAAACACTATAATCCAATAACATGTTTGACAGTTTGAAAAGGTACATTCTGCATTATGAGTACTTTTGATGCTTTAAGTATTAGCTCATAATACTTCTGCACTTCTTTTTCCTTTAATTTTTGAATGCAGTATTCTTATATTGTGTTATTGCTACTTTTACTCTGAAGTAAAGGATCTGAATACTTATTCCCACATTGCTAATGTGTAAACTTGATATATTAGATTGAAGGATGCTGAAATTCACAAAGTCATTTGATCGGACAAAAGGAACATGAAAATGACGAGACGTGGACACCGCATTGCTATAAAGTAAATCTTTAATTTGGTTTATAGTTTCTGACGTCGTTTCATTTCTGGTAGTTAGTTTCACTGGTCATTACAGGAATGGAATGCTGAAAGCTGAAGATTAATCAACAAGAAAGTGCACACTTGTTATCTTTCGGATTTGTACATATATAGTAAATTTCTAATACATAGGTTTTTTTTCTTTATTATATATATTCCCATTTATGTGTATATAAAATTAAATAAACCTCTTAATTATTGCAAAAACATAAATTCAAACGTTTAGATGAAGACAAAAAAAAAGAATAAAAGGGAAATACAATCCACTCTTTCATCAAGTTGACATTCACGAGGATTTAAAGCCCCCGCCTCTCTGCCTGACGACTAAAAGCCCCGAATACATCCCTGTTTGTAAGGCCCATCATGAAGTACATTCCTTTTCCCTGTGATGTGTCACCTGATAACCAATGCACAACCCGTACACTACATTAAAGCCACTTATTGCTCTCTTCAACATCTGTGTTTTTGAGATAAAAAGGTACAGCTCCGGTAAAGTGCTCGTGTGGTGTAAGATGGTGGAGAGCGATGAGGTAAACGAGGGAGGAAAACAGTCTCTGGGTGGTGGAGTAACGACACCGCGGGGGTCATTAGGTCGATGACGTACCTGTGAGTGTGTGTGCGTCATACTCTGATGGCCGTCTCTATAATTGGAGAGCGTCATCCGCAGTCTAACCGTTAGCCGGTCAAATCGTACAGTACTTAAAGGAACACAGCGGTGTTTTAAATGTTTCAGCACACAAATCCTGTGGAAACCAAATTAGTGTTTTTCAAAGCATGGAAGATTTTGTGTGTTTTTCATATTTTTCTGGCAACCATTCATCTCCATTCATTCTATTGTTACTTTTAAAGAATAGTTTTAGCCCTTATGTACATTGAAACAGTTTTCCGTCACTGTAATCGTTTGTTCTCTTCATACTGGCCCTTAAAAGATCTCCTCTGAAACCATTTCCAATATAATTGATGGAAGACAAAATACAGTTTCATACAAAAATGCATTGCAGTGTTCCACAGAAGATAGTATGAGCTTGAATCAGCAGTCTAACGTAAACAAATAAAGTGTCCATCTTCCACTCAAAGTCTTTTTAGAACAAAAACTCCCCTTTTGTGTTTCATCTAGCTGAGCTGCAGTGGAGGGACGATAACACAAAGGGTTAGTTTCATACTAAAACATTTCTACTTTGGAAGACAAACAGAAGAGAGAAGAAGTCTCTCAGACTGTTGAGGTTCATATTATCTTTGGCTGAACTTAAGAAATGCCTTTTCACACAGAGAGAGGATCTCTTTACGGCTGCTATGGACAGGAAGAACAACTGTTTCAATGGACATATGAGCATGTCAACATTGGTGTAACATAGATCTGAAGTTGATTCAGTTGATTTGAGTTCATCTGAACTGTAACGGGCCGAAAAGTCGACCTGGAGGCAGTTTAACGTCTCTACAAGGTTTGTTATTCTCTGGAGAATGAATGGAAACTAATGGTGGCCTGAATACCAGGGAAAAACAAACCCAAATCTAAAACATGCGAAGAGATTGGTCCACATGCGTAGCTGATTAAAGTTGTTGCCTTCACTTTACTCTTCCCAGTGGAACAGTGGAACTGAAGCAGAGTTTGGGTTAAAATCGTAGGAGTACTGGTTAGAGTTTATAGATCCAGACACTTTCTGCTTGAGCCTGAACTCCACGGTCTAAAGTTTGGTTGACAAATGGAGTGCAGTGAAAAATAAACATGATGCAAAAAAAAAACACACATGAAGTTCTAGACTTCTGTAAAGCACATGGAGTGATGTAATGCACATGATTCCAGTTAAAGCACTTGACAATAACATAACGGGACTTGCAGTTACAGAAATCCCTGTAAAGCCCCAAAAAAACTTAGTTGTACAATAACGCAGTTACAGAAAATAAAGCACATGAATAAAGCAAACATGAAAATAAAAGCTGAAGCGAATGCTGGTGAGGCAACAGTGCTGTTGTAGTTCAGTCCGACACATTCAACACAAACATCGGCCATGACTTGAAGCAACTCAGCGAAAAACACCCAGTGTGGAAATCAAGAACAGCGAGCATTCATGTGAAGATACAAGCGATTTAAATCTAAAGACTTTCCATTTGTTTTATGCGTCGAGCGAGACAAAGGCAAACATGACGCGTACAATTAAATAGGTTCTTCTGTAGGCTGTATGGTTTAAGATTAAGGTTTCCTGCACCAAACATTCCCCCGCGGTGGGAGAATGTTTGCCCAAAAAAAAATATGCATTTGGTTTGAAACAGAGAAGTATGAAAATAGTCGGGGGGGGTTCTTCTTCTTAAGAAGTTAGAAGTGTCTGGGATAATGTGACGCAATCAGGGGTTTTATTCCTCTTGTTTTGAGGTTCGTCTTAATCTGAATTTGGAGGTTTTTGGTTTCTTATATTTGATCACATCCCCCGAGCTAAAATACAACATGGATATTCTCTCTGAGAGACTCTACTTTGCATTCACGCGTTCACAAGTGGGAGTACGTTTAGAAATGCATTACTTGCCGCAACCTCCCTGAAACCCACTTATCAGTCTCTGCAGAGCAGTAAAGGGTTAAATGAGCAACAAAACCGCCTTTAAATAGAATCAAAGAGCATCTGGGACGATGGTTTAGAAATATTCCCAACAGCAGCGCATTAAGAGCACATTCACAAGAGAGAAACGCTTCTCAGGCCTCTTGTTGCTAAAGAAGTATAAATAAATGCATGAATTAAACACTGCGTGTAAAGACCACTGTCCTCTAAGCAGCAATAAAAGGAGGATTTGAAGACAGGGGGAGGGCCGCGTGTCATTTGGCTCGTCACTTCAGGGTTCTAAACAACCCTTCTCTCTTCGACCCCGTCCCTGTTGACATTTACAGCACAGTTCTCCACTGCGACACTCCGTCACGCGCTGACATTTCAGACAGTAAATTGAATTGGGTCCAGACGGGGAAATGAGATGCTTTAAGGTTCGACCCTCCCATCGCTCAGCTACAATTACCCTTCCACAAATTGGGAAGCGGGAAAAGTACAAGGGGCAAAGAAAACGCGCTCGACAGCGGTGCACGTGCGCTCGCATTTGCACGTTTTTATACACTCAAGGTTTACATGAGCGCGGGCAAAATATCCTCTTATCCTCGCTGTAGCAAGCGTGGCGAACCATTCACAGACGCTTGAGAGGAGTTAAAGGAAATGTGTAAGGCTGTCGGCTGTATATGTGAGCCTTCTGGATGTAAGAGGATCAGGGAGCATTCAGCGGCCACTAACAGCCAGAAAACTGGAGCAGTGACTCAGTCCGCCTACTGCAGAGAAGGAAGTGTTTCAGTGATGAAGGTCGTTTCCCAGTGTACGTCCTTTGGACGGCCTGCAAGTTATAATAGACTCGGGTGGAAGAACACTTGCTGTGGCCCACGAGATGTTAAAATGGATCAGAAAAGCATATCCCATCAGCCCCCTGAATGATTTGTCTCATTCTATATGACTGAGCGGCTGTGTAAGAAACGACGCGCAATGCATTTCACACACTGTACAAGACACTGTACAGTACAGTAGAGGAATTAACCTACGTTAACAACGACCACGCACGACTATGTTTCCGTGCGTGCAGATAACTTTCTAACTGTTTTTTTTTGTGACCGTGTACTTTAATGCCCGTGTTTGATGTTAGCTTTGACTTTAGCAGTGGTTCGCCTCAATGGCGTTTTAAAGGGTATTCATAAATATAGGATATTATAATCAATTTACATATTTTACACATCTATACTGCATAGAATTACTTTTTTTGTTTGCCATGAGATGCCTACAGTCTTTGGCCGTGGCTGCACTTGTCTGTTCAATGAAACGTTTGTGTTTCGGATGCACCAGATCAGAACTCGTGTGTGTTATATTATTTGTTTTGTGGTCAAAGGAGCAGCTGTATAACGGTGGATACATTTATTTTGTAATCTAAAAAGCTTTTGTTTTGAAGCAGCAACATCAGGACGTGTTGTGTGTGCACCAGCGGTAACTGGACACGACTCAGGCAGCGGGTCCTCTCTTTGCTCCCACGCGGGAGAGGAACTCCCCGTGATGCCGGAGATCGGATGACGATACTCGCATTGAAAAGACAAGTGTAACCACGGCCGTGAATCTTTTAACACGTGAGGATCGATTGTACTAACTAACCTTCACTCGCCGTGTAAATAGCTGAACAGTGATGTAGAGCACAGTGGCGGCCAGTGACAACACTGAAGAATGAAAATTGGCATGTAAGAGAGAGAGAGAGAGCAACTCTGTCCTGATATATAATCAGCTGTGAAAGTTAAAAACATGGAGTGAAGGTGACTGTTGGATGGGCACTTATTCATGACATCAAGAGAGACAACTACTGCTAGTTTTAAAGGTTGTTCTAAAATTGAGGTAAAACATCTACACTGAAGCGTGACACGACATGTGATTTAACTTCAGAAGACTTGGGACGGGGAATCAAGCACGATCACCGACATCAGAACATCTGTGCTACATCACTGGCGGTCGCAGCTTCCCAAACGCTCGGCTTCGCTCCACGTTTGTAGGTCCAAACAGCTTCACACAACAGCGGGGGGGGTTCTCAGAGTCCGCCTAACTCCCTCCGCAGCAACAGGACCAGAAGGTCTGTAAGCGCGACTACGAACACTGGGTCAAACTCAAACATGTTAGTACCCCTGAACGTAAAAACAGGTTTTAAAAAAAAAAGACAAAGATATGAATGCACCAAGTGAAAAGGTAAAGGTAAAGTAAGGCCAGATATTAGAACTCTAAATGTTTGAATATCCAGCGAACAGTGTCTGTGAGATATTGGATTAAAACAAGCACCGGAAACACAAGTACCATGTTCGAAAGAGGAACTAGATTGCTTTGTTGATTAAATTTAGGACTAGAGGCCCAGCATGTCTCAAAGGTAGCTTTAAAGACAGAAAAACAACAACAAAAGGAAGTCTTTAAAGAAGGAAAACAGTCCTGACAAGGAACAATGATATTGTCTGACACTAAAACAGTCCAGACCTTTGGTAATGCATAGTTCTTTCCTGAATGTCTGAATGACTATCAACCATAAACTCCACCATCTCTCAGATTGCAGCTGTTGCGATGCCGTCTAAAAGAATACAGAGCGATGATAATTAAAAACTAATGGCTCTTATATTTCTGCTCAGACGATCTCCGCTTGTGGTTACAGCAATAGCAGTTTTGGCTTGTTTGGTGTCTGAACCAAAGAGATAACTTAGAGTGGAGCAGTGAGGCAGCGCTCTCTCCTCTACTGAGTGAGGGCGGGGGGCACGCAGCCCGACCCCTCCCTCTCCGGTCTGCTGTGTCAAGGCAGGAAGGGTTCGTCCTCCTCCTCGTCTGCGCTGGGGCCGGGGTCGCTCAGGCACCTCGTCAGCTTCTGCTGATCCCGGCCTCCGTCCGCCTCACCTGGCTTGTTGGCTCCACTCGGCTTCATCATCAGGCCCTGGTCCTCCTCCTTCTGCTGCTGCTGCTGCTGCTTCTTCTGCTGCTGCTGCTTGCTGGCCGCTTTGAACTCATCCATCAGGTTGACGGAGTCCGGAGACTGAGGAGAGGCCAGGTCTACCTGGATGGTCGGCACGCTGTCCGACTCCGGCTTCATGCTGTAGGTTTGTGGGTCTGCAATATCAGGGAATTAGCTTTACCGAGGCTTTAAACAAAAAAAAAAGGGATTGAATTTCATTCCATCAGCGTGCATGAACGTACGATGTACAAGGGGAGGATAAATATTACAGTCAACGAAGCTACAATCACGGCACAAACTCAAGGCTGCAAGACCTTTTTCAGATGTTTCACGACACGACAAAAGCAACGAGTCACAATGATTTATGATGCAACACATGCGGGAAGTAATTCCCCTTTTAGCTAAAAACTATGATGAGATACACAAGCGGAAATTGCAACACACATCATGCTTGACTCTTAATCAGGTCTTTGTTTCTTGGCTAACATAAACCATCGGCGTTTGGCCTCATGTCATGAGATCCCCTCGTTAGTGATGAGCGATTAATGAGTGTTAACGAGCAACACAACCGACACATGCATGTTAGGATCGCTGCCGGGTTATCACGACTCAGAGAGGAATCTTCTCTACACTCACTACATACCTGGACTGCTTTTGTTTCCTTTCTGCTGCTGAGCAGGTTTGAAATCAGTACCTCTGCCTAAAATGAAACCACACACTGGTTTACATGCCCGGCTGCCACATGCAAACATATTTCCCTCAGCGGGGGAAATATCTGTGGCTGCAGGCATGAACAGTAGTAGTGCTTTCAACAGTGTTTATTGTTTCGTGAAAGCTGCCATGAGAGACCTAACAGAATATAATGTCTCATCACCGTGGGTGCCGTCGGTGGCGTAGTGAATTTCCTCCGATTGTCTTTACGCGGTACAGTTTCAGTATGATGGTGCGTTTGCGCTCGGCTGTGTTTACCTGAGGCCAGTCTGGCTCTACACATGGTCGGGGAGTCAGGCGAAGCAGCAGGCACCGTCAGGTAGTTATTCATGTCGTGTATCTGGGAACACACAGGGACGGCGTTTGTTCATGGGACGATTTAGGTTTACATGTAAACAGGAAGTACACACTCTGCTTCATCAAATTGTTTGTAGTGCAGCAGTTCGGTAAGTCACTATTCATTAAAATGACGTGCTGCTTGGGTAGGTGTCTGTATAAATGGTCTTGAGTCTACGGTGGCTTCTAGCACATTCAATTTACCCCAAAACAGGAGTCTATTTTCATTATGTAATTACAGGCTGATGAAACGGAAGTTAGTGGTCGAGCCACTCAACAGCGCCAATAAATCAGACACAAATTTATGTCGAGAAAATGTTTTCAGGAGACTGAAAGTGGACTTTAATTAATCATTTAACTGCTGGTGGCCCGGTATGAAATGAGAAAAGCTGCTTGTTTTTTTTGACTCTTCTGTGTCTTCTTCAGCGTTGGCTTATCAGCAGAATGTGAAACGTGACGAGGTGTCAGTAAAATGTGATAATGCAGACAGCTGGCTCAGACTGATTCTTGATTCAAGAGGCGTTGCCCCGGCGCAGACTGATAATCATACCTTCTTCTCCAGCTCAATCAGCTTTTGCTTCTTGATAACGAATTCACCGAAGCCATCCTCGAACGGATCCGCCACCAGAGTATGTCGGTTGTAGGAGCGCAGCTGAGAGAGAGACGAGACACATAAAACAACTCAGTTTAAGAGGACAAATACAAGTTCAAGTACATGAAAGAGGGAAGGTTTTCTTTATCTCGAAGACCTGCAGACCGTTACTCAGATCATGACCACAAGGGAAAAATCAATGAGAAGTGCTAATAAGTCAGTATTATGATCAATGTATGAGCGGAGCTACTGATTTAATTCTAACTGTGTCACAATCAATACGCTACACTGTAGTCTAATACCACTTTGTTTATCAGTGCAAATCAATATGAACAGTGATGATACTATCTCGTCGTTGTCGCAGCGGTGTTACCCGCTGCCGTGTCCTCTGCAGGTTGCTCCTCAGGATGTTCCTGATCTCCTCCTCTCGGCCTTTAGGCAGCTGGGACAGACCTTTCTCTGCGGGCTTGGCAGGAGGAGGCTTCTTGGGCTGGATGTTCCTGAGAAATATGTAGAAAAAAAAGAGTCAGGACTCTCGTAGTCTGTGTGACAGAGACAGGTGTCTGTCATGAGCGCTTCCGTCGGGACACATGACATTTCATTATTTCCTCCTGGTATCTGATGACGAAGAGAAAGTTTGGGTTGTCACGTGACAGCTTGTGGAATTAAAAACAGCCAAAGTTAGAGCTGACATGAGCTCTTTCTGTAACGGATACTCCGTATCAATAATGTAAGTGGCTTGTTAACTGTGAAGTGATGTTATAACTGGATTCATTTAGCTGACACGTCTGTCCTTGGTTTGGTTGCGGTAGAGTGAAAAAAGTCATTTCTACAGTGATCAGACGAATTCTGAACACTGCGCTTCTCTTCCTGAGAATCCGACTTTCTCCAGCATTTACTTACATTTAGTGAAGTATGACTATTACTCTCACACTAGGTAATAAAACGGACCAATGCTTAAGTTAGCATTTCATCACTGACTATGTACTGCAGATGTGGAATGAATGAGACCTGTGCAGATGCTCACATTAGGTTTTGTGATGATAACCATAGACTCCTTGCCCACTTGGGGCATTACGACATGACAGAGCAGGTGATGACGAAGGTGCTGCTTGTGTACTACTGGCTACAAAACAACTGGAACACATCAGTGCTCGTCAAAGAACCAGCAACCTTCCGATCATCAGGCAGCCTCTCCACCCTGAAACCCACCATGACGTCTCTGGTGAAATCAGTAATGATGAGCAATCTTCCTTAAAAAGACATTTTCTATCGAACTATGAAAAAAAGAATAAAAACTCATGAAGTCATTAAAGCCATCCACTTATTAAAGATGAGACGACTATGATTTTAGAGTAGGGAATTAAAAACAACATACAGAGCGCAGCATTGTGAATTGTTTTGATCTAATCAGTATATGTAAAGGTTTTTTTTATTTAAATTGGCTGCGATCAATCATTTTTATAATTACAATGTATTAAATGTCATATTGAAAGGGGTCACTCCCAGGATTACGACACTAATCTGCAGCTTCCATTGACTTTGTGAAGATGTAGCAAGTTCACTGTTTAGCTGTCCGGCCTGCAGGTTTAAGCTTTTGTTTCACTCTCATAGCGTCGTTTAGGCCAAAAAAGCTATAATACCTCACTCTACACTAGCTGCTCAGCCCCAAACAGTAGACAGACACAGTTAGTGACAAGCTGATGAACATAGTAGAGCATTTAGCAGCTAAAGAGCCAGATATTTCCCTCAGGAGCTGGCTGAGGCCAAACTCAGAGCTAAAAGAGAGGGATTATTGGTGTTTTATTCATCAGGTGGACACAAACATGGCTGCTGCATCTGTAATTAAGGAACTATTTACTTACAATCTTTGCCAAATCAATGTAAAAAGTGATGACTTGGGAATATTGTGTTCTGCTTCCCCCAAGTGGCTAAAACAATATTTCAAGTTTAAGGACTTCAATTTGGGAGCGTTTGGTAACTGAAGACAGAATGAGTGTGTACTCCTACTTACTGCATGGAAACGGTTGAAGGCATAGAAGCTGGCAGCTTGACTCCCCCTCCGCTCTCCACCAGCTCAATGGCCTGTTTCATCTCCATCTTGTGGTAGAAGGCGATGAGCTGTGGCTCTCTGGAGCGTTCGCCGGCAATCAGGCACTTCTTCACGTACTTCTTGTTGAAGCGGTTCAGTCTGGAAGGAGGAAATGAGTTACGGATGAAAAGACAGCCGTGGGAGTACGAAGACAGGGAGAGATGTGAGAGGTTTGACACAAGGTGCACGTTAAGAGGAAAAGGACATTTCTTCTCTCAATGGTTAAATCTATTAGCTGATTATGACAGAAAATCAACCAATGAGCATTTGGACGATGGATATATATAAAGCAAAAATACAAAACTCTTCATAGTTACAATTTCTCTCAGTGAAATATTATTTTTTGGATTCTCAGATGATCACAAAAGTTATGACTGTTAAGTTCATACTTGTCCTTCCAGTGATGGTGTCCATAGTGTCCACAAATGTCCTCGATTCCAGTTAGTAGGTGGTCAAGGAACTGGGGATGAAAAGAGGCAAACAAAAAAGCTGAATCGGGCTTTTCAATACGACCCTCTGCCTTCTGTTGAGTGTTTTAATAGGTTATAAAAGACACTTTATTCAGATGCATAATATTTTTATACCGTACTATCTAATAAACACGACTTTCCAGGGGCCCATGTTATATGCTGTAGTACATATATGTAATTTAGAGCAATTTAATTGGTCATGGACAGATCATGGATTTATGATCAACAGTGTTAACTGTGATTACATGAATACTCCACCGCAGACGTTACTTGGCTGCATCTCACACCTTTTTGCTTCACCTGCAGTTACCGTTCCTCCCAGTGAAAACACGCTCTCAGCCAACATCATTATCAACAGCAGCAGGTGATGACGAGCTTTGAAGTGACGATGCCGGGAGATAAGCCGCAGCAGCAGCCGGGTGTGTGTGTGTGTGTGTGTGTGTGTATGTATGTATGTATGTATGTATGTATGTATGTATGTATGTATGTATGTATGTATGTATGTATGTATGTATGTATGTATCTAGTGGCAGCACGCCTGCTCAGGGAACCAGAGACATGAACCGATGCATTTGTTGCTCAGAGTGCAGTCGGCCGCAGGTCGCCCCTGGTGCTCTGATGACAGGCAGCGTAGCTATGGGAACAAGTCATTAAGCAGAGCTACAGAATGTACTTCTGCTTTGTCAGAAGAGACGGATTTATGTACAGACTGCCCAGCACTGCGTGGGTGGTGGTGAAAAATGAATTTTAAAAAAGTGGCAACAGTATGAAAGGTTTCTCTAGATCACCGAGGGTGAGATACCGCAGCGATACGTTATGATAAATCTCTTCTGGTTACACTATTACTGGGTCATAGATGTATTATTACAAACATCTCGACACGGGGGCTTCTCCTTTCACCAGTTCACTGTGTGTCCATTTGTCATTTGAAGAATGGGACAGGTGTTTTTATTTCTAACCATCTATAAAAGCCCCTCGATAAACAAATATACGATCTATGAAAAATATCTTACACTTTAATATTGAATAGTTCATCACCTATATCGTGACACCGTCGCCATTGTGAGCAACATGCCTTAATAGCGCTGTTTAGTCATGTTATTCTCAACCCAATTAGAAATAGAGCGAGTACAAATAACTAGAAGCTGCTGCATCTTTTTTTCTCCACAGTTGGGACAGGTGCGTCACCTGGCCGCTTGCGGACGATTGGGTAACACTTCTTCAGGAGAAGCCATGAAGACAGCCTCTCTTCTAGCCTCGAGCACTGGTGACTTACCGCAAAGCCCCAGAGAGGAAGTGTGTTTGTGCATATCTGAGCTGTATTAATAGCTTTAAAACACTCTTGTGGAGCATGGTGGTCACTCACAGGCGTGTTTGAGTACGAGAAACTGTTGATACAAGACGCTGTGTGTGTGTGAGAGTTATATTCAACCAGACGGTCATTTTTCTAATCTTTGGATTGAGATTCACTGTGCTGTACAAGTACACTGTACAGTACAATATATGAGATGAAGTACCACCGCACAGCCAGCAGGTGGAAGCAGCGATCCAGAAATGGCCTCAGAGGCTGTTAACGGTACAGTAACAGAACATCAATGTGACTTGTAGTGTGATTTTGTCTTTACTGGAAAAAGGAAGTCACATCTTACATAAATACAACTGAAAGGAATGTATAATAGTATCACAATCATTCATTGTTGTGAGGCACGAACATTTCATTTATCCACTGCATACTCAAAGGTTCAGGGTTATTAATATGTATGAACCATCAAGAAGTCCTCAGCTTCTGATCATGAAGGCTGAAGGGTGAAAGGTCTTACCTGGGTGTGGATTTCCTCATTGATCGTCCGCTTGGCCTCCTGTTTCTTCTTCACTGCCAGAAGCTCCACAAGGGGCTTGATGGTCATACCCTGCAAGAGGGGTGAGAGGAACAAAGCTTTATTCATTATTCCCCTCCTGGCCTCAGCTAAATATAGAAGCAGCCTCTTATCGACAACTCTGCGCTACGCAAGAATGAAATGAGAAGGTTCAAAAACTGGTATCTGTAATGTTTTAGCATCTTTCAGTGTGTCAGGCTAATTTGAGCACATAAACCGTCATACTCTGGTAACTGATATCGGCCACACTTCCCAAATTTTGCAACGGATGATTAACAAACATCAGGTCGTCACATATCCTTTCACAAAACCCTATTGTTGTTTCCGTAAGTGTGTGTGTGTGTGTGTGGGGGGGGGGGGGGGTATGTGATTGTAGACACACTCAACTGACAAGTGCATACATCATCAACTACTACTATAATGGAGTGTGTACACAGTGTGTGTTTGTTCCTGTGTAAAATGGTTGGAAAGCAGCAAATGGTGAGTTTCCAACCAACAACTCAGACAAAAAGATCCAAAATAAACTCTTTTCCTCTTACGTTCTAGCACAAAAACTTTTATTTACTTTTACTTTGATTTTAGATTTTAGAAACCAAACCTAAATCCATTGTCGTTTTACTAGAAAGGGTTTATTTCTGGTCAGCTGTCAACAGGATTAAGTAAAATACACTGCCACAACAGAATGGCTCGAGAAATTAAAAATCAAACATCAGTCTAATGTTCGGCTACTACTTGAAGATAACTAGTAGTGTGTGTGCGTTCGTGCCTGTCTGCACCTAAAAGCTCCAGCGTATCATTCTGCTTCTTAAAGAGATTAAGATGACCGTCTGGTTATCTGTAATGGCCTAAAGTGGATGACTGAAGGTCCCCGCTCTTTAACAAGATCCAGTCATGCTATCAGGCATGCATGCAAAGGAACCTACACTTTTCCTGACTGGTTATACTGTAATAAAGTATTCCGCAAAGTAAAGTAATCCAACAAAAGAAAGGAAATACCATCCATCAGGATATTCAACGTTTATTATATTACTTGTAAATTGTCATATAGATAATAATTACTCTGATAAAGATCTTCACTTCAGACCAGCTAGGCTTACTCTCTTCCAAATAAAAAGATAACCGCACTGTCACAGAGTCATACGTTTAAATAACTCCACATGGCAGGTGATAGGTGCCTCTCCCCTCACACTGCACAGAGCTGAATCCAGCAGCATAAATAAAACATGTTTCTGATCTCGCCTCTGAGGAGAGACTCCATGTATTCCGGGTTCTATTTTAGCGGCCTCCATTCTGGACCCAAAACACATCCAAGAACGTTCCTACAGTTTCACCAGGGGACAGGTTTATCTGACGGGACAGGGCAGATGTATGGAGTCACTGCCTGTTTGTCTTCATCTCGCCTTTGTTTAATGTGTTTGTATGTTATGTGGGTGTGGACAGCAGGAATGTGTGTCTACATAAACCACATGTTGTGTTTCTTCGGCATGTGTTTTAGATCTGATGCACTAATTAGCCCACCTGGCTGCCTCAAGGTGTACTTTAAAGGAGAAGCTGAAATCACATTTTCCCAAACCAGCTGGAGCTGTTTACTTCAAGATCAAGAACGTCTGACCGCTTGATGAAACATCGAATGGATCTTTTTTTCTAGAAATGCAAATCCACGAGCCTTTGATGTTCACATCTAACAACATTTCATTGAATGGTTGCAAATAAAATGCTTGTTCTGAGATGGATTGGTTTTGTCGGTGGACCCATCAGTGTGAATTCAAAACAGTGATGTAATGTAAAACTGAAAAACTAGACTTACTGGGAAAATATAATACACAAAAAATGAATTTTGGTGCACCTGAGAGGACCAACAGTACTGTAATGTTTTCACTCTAAGTTAAGAGCCACAGCATAGGAATCTCTTTGCATTGTGCAGTGATTGTGGTCATGATAACATCCCATTACGAGGCTAACACATGAGGAAAGTCTGTTGAAAACAAACCAGGACGACCTAAACCGAGTGCTCTTACCTGAACAAAGACCGTGAAGAAGATGACGGTGATGATGGCAGTAAGGAACATCTCTCTCATGGGAAATTGCTCCTTCTTAAGCAGGAAGCCAAGAGAGAAGGCGATGGCGCCTCGCAGGCCACCGTAGGCCACAATGAACTGGTCCTTGGTCGTCAGCTTGACGATGCGGAACTTGTTGATGATGAAGGTCAGACCCACCACACCTGGGGAGGACAACGTAATGAGAACAGGACGTTTGTGACTTTGTGTGCTTGTAATAGACGTTAAGTTAATACAATGAGAAGAAAGTATTTTCATGTCAAAGACTGCTATTTGAACTTAATATCAAGTTCAAAACTCTAAAGGCATACTTTGGAAAGTATTACCGCAAAAGATATGTGATTTATAGTAAACAACCTAAAACCTGCAAAAACATCGGAGTGGCTCACTGACAGGAGAAGAACCACTTGAACTGTTCTCCATCACAAGATCTCGTCTCATGTGGTGCTGGTAACACGTGCATGATTACTGATTGCAACAGTCACAGACAGCATATTTGTGTTTGAAATGTTTGGTCAAAGCCTCGTCAGCTCTTCAGGCTGAGAATGTCACAGAGAAGTCAGTATTGCTCGCCTCATCGTTCTTTCACTTTGCGTATCTCTCGCTCTCTCTCCAACGACATTAATAACTCTAGTATGACGAATCAGGAATAGAAGGACTTGTGACAGCCTGAAGTCAACCCGGAAATCCTCGGCGGAGCTCCTTCTCACACACCGACAGCTGTGTGTGATGAAACATGATGGCGGCAGTTCCCTGTTCCCCTTTTTTTGAGTAAAAGGACTTTTTTGCACACATTGACATCCTTTGTGTGTAAATTACAGCTCACTTCAAAGTGCACTATAATGAGTGTATCTCCTTGGAAGATGTATAAATACAAAGCAACTTATTTTTGTTGCTCTTCTTGATTTGCATTTAAGCCCAGTTGATGACAAACCGGTTAAATTTAAAAGCACTTCAAGATGAAATATGAAGTGATTGTTTCATTATAGATTCAGCGATAAAAGCAAACTGCATCATCAAAGAGATCTTGCATGAATTAACCCCAAACAACTGACAATATAACAAACAACACTTCCTCTGTTGCAGGTTAACTCTTTCCCCTTCATGCAATATTGCTACACACCCCAGCATGGCACATTTACTTCAAGAGGTAAGAATCACTGCAGCTGACCTATGACCCGTGACACCAGACACAGAATGACGGTGACGGTGACGAAGGTCCAGTTCCAGAAGTGAGGTCCGTCCACCGTGGCCACACCCAGAAAGATGAAGATTAGCGTCTCGCTGACGCTGCTCCACATTTTCAGGAAGTACTTGATGGTGGTGTGGGACTTGTGGGATATGTTGGCCTCCACATAGGGCCGCATCACCGCTCCGCAAGATATCAACCTGGAAGGAGAAGAGGCAGATGTTTGTCAAATGAGATATATATATCTATGCACTATTACGAAACATATTTTCATAGATTCCATGTCTCCAAATTTGTTGTGAATGCTAGATGTCATCGGAAATTAAACACAGTTGAACAATGAAGCAAAGTACAAATAAGAAATGTTAAAGGAAACCCTAACTTTAGGAGAAATGGTGGTTTTACGTGAGTCATGAGCAACAGTAGCGTCAGAGGCTTCCTCTAAAGGAGTGCTGTGGATACCCAGAGTTCCAAACTGATTTTGGAAACATGTGACACCTATAAAGATATCTCACTCCCTGTCTGGTGGTCACTTCTCTATTCCATTCTGTTGTCAAGCAATGTTTCTAGGTCAAAGGCCAGAAGGCCAGAAATAAACGCCAACCATGTCCCATAAGCCTCAGCGGCTACTCAACATTCACCCTCATTCCACCTCCTTCTCCATGTTAACGGTGGTTTGGTTCTCAAGACTTTAGGGAACGATGAAAGGAATCCACACAGTGAGCCGTTTTGCCTTTTTTTTTTATGAACCGAAGAGCAAGGAAACAGCCACAGGCTTTGGAAGAGATAGACCTTGAAGCTACGCATCCTTCGGCCCCGAGACTCAGTACATCATCCCATCCTGTCTGCAACATCAATAACACCCAGCAGCTCAACCAGGAAAAAGATTGAAAAATACCTGAGGAGCAGATGAGAAACGGCTCCTCAGCGAATGTTGGGATGCCAATAAATTAAGGCTTGGTTTAGGGGACGTTGGATCAGATTACTTCAATATACTGCTGGTTATATGGAGTGCAATCTGCCAAGACGTACAGTTGAGATACTGTCAGGGCAATGAGTGAAATAGGTTTACCCTGCAGTGGCAAGGTTGTACATCGACCATGACATCTCATCACTGAGGGAAGATCCACATAATACAAACATGTGATGCAAGAGGGACGTCCCTGAGACAGCTGGAGTATTTCACAGATTCCAGAGAGCGCACATGACACACTGGATACTGAATTTGTAAATGCAGAACTTGTATGAAGTAGCTCACTCACTAGACGGAGGCACCAGAACTGTCAGTCTTAAGGATTCTGGGACGAACCATGCTGACAATCCATGGTCTTACTGTTCTAACAGGCTTTAAAAGACGTCTACTGAAAGCATGCGCTACATATGCAAAATAAAGTAATTAGGATTTGTCAAATTATTTTAAGAAAATTGGTAAAAACAGAAAATTATTAACAATAAAATATGATTATGTAATAGATACAGTACAGTTAAAATGACGCTTGAGTTGTACAGAAATCAAACATTGAATTTATACAGTACATTCTGAAAATATGTAAATCTATATATGACCCCCCCCCCAAACTTACGCCATGATGCCAGAGAGGTGGAACATCTCAGCTGACAGGTAGGCCATGTAGCTGTACACAAAGACAAACAGTGGCTCTATGACACGCACGTGGGAGGTGAAGCGTGAGGTGAAGGCGGTCAGGAACCCATAGATAGCTCCCACTAGAACGCCCCCCAACGCAACCACCAGGAAGGAGACGACTCCCAGGAAACAGTCCAATAGCGTCACGGTGCCGGCACCCGTGTACTCCTCAAACAGGTGGTATAACACCTAGGAGAAGAGGAGTATGAATACATAATATTAGAAAGAAAGGATGATAGAAAAGTGTATCTCATACTGCTGTATTGATTCTAAAATCCCAAAACAAAAAAGGTAAAAGATTGGTTATTTATTTTTATTACATTTTCAGGTTCTTGCTTAATGAATATGTAGAAACTGAGCACATCGTATAACTGCTTTGCAAGGGAAAACACAACTGCAATTTTTTTTCTTGTGCCAAATGGATTAAAAATTACTTTATATTGTGTACCAAGCATTTAGTAAGCATCTCACAATGTAACACAGCATTCACTGACACAAATGTTGCGATAGCTGATGTCAAAAACACAGGTCGTTAAAGCTAAAGTTGATTCCTTGGATAGCTATGATGCTGAAGTAACTTTATACGGAGGATGGTGCTGTTGCTGATGCGCTGTTAGCTGGGGATTATTGTGTAGTGACAGGGTAGTCGACAGACCACAATCAGTGTGTTGACAGGTTAAGTCTAACTGTGTGGTTATACGAATTAATACATTTAACACACAACCTGATCTGGTGATAACACCCAGGGACTTTTTAGCTGCTTCCCAGACTGCTGAGCTAAACAACACTTTTAATTTACAAATGACTTTATGCTCTTCACAAGGAGACAACGTTAATGTTTCTCTGGTCACCGGTTTACACCTCGGCATATGTATTCCTACTCTACAGGTCTACTTCATTGGAGAAACAATAAAAGCAAATAGAAGCATGAAAGATCTCCTAGCAGCACACAATTCCTCTTTTTGGTCACTCACCACAGTGACGGCGTCGTTGAGCAGTGATTCGCCGAACACCAGGATGTGCAACAGTTCGTTGATGTGGATCTCCTCAAACACGGCCAGCACAGCGACGGGATCCACAGCGGAGATGATGGAGGCGAACAGCAGACAGGGCAGGAGCTCTATCGAGTTGAGGACGGACGGACTGCCAGGCTGGATCTGGCACACGGCGTACAGCAGACCTCCGACGAAGAAGGCGTTCCACAAGGTCCCCACGACGGCGAACATCAGGATGGTGCCCAGGTTCTCCATGAAGGGACGGATGGGCAGGAAGTAGCCGGCATCCAGGATGATGGGCGGCAGCAGGCAGAGGAAGAACGAGTTGGAGTCCAGCACTGGGGGGACCTTTTCTCCGGCTAGTTTGATGAGACCCCCCACGAGCAGACCCACCACGATCAACAGGCAGCTCTCCGGCACAATACCGGACAGACGAGGAATCAGGTGGAATCCTGGGGACATGGATGGACAAAAAAAAAAAAGATGACATGCAGTGGCATGGAGGAAGACAATAAACAAGGACGAGGGAGTGATTTACCTGGAAATTGGAATGTTTCCCAAGAAGTTTTAAGAACTGGATACACAACTTTACTAGAGCAATCAGTTGTGACATACCACACTTCTTTGAGTACTAGCACCATCCTGGCAACAGATTCTAACTTCTGTAGAACTCTCAGGTAGATAAAAGGCTGTTCTTAGGAAATACAGAGGAAACACACTTCTGCTTCTAGTGTAGGCTGTGCAGACACGTCAAGGCTTTCCTGCACACCTTTGCTTATTTCAACTACTACCTGTCTGTAAAAGAAAACGGTTAAAGAACTTATGTTCTCACCATGTGATTGACATATACATACATTGGTGTCTCCAGTCTTGAAGGTGTATAGTTTAGGAAAAGAACATGAGAAGTGTACAGTCTGCTGCGGAGATGCTGGTGAGACACACATTCAACACAAAGGCCTTGGGGAGTTCTTAAAAAGGAAAAAATGGAAATAATATGCAAAACATTAGTTGTCGAAAGATGTCACATGACAAGTCAGCAAGTCATTGGCTGCCAAGAGACCACATTCAGGAGATGATGAGACTAGTAAAAACGTGCTGCCAGTGACACGAAAAGAGAATCTTTCAACTTCTATTTCTCGTTTACGTACGAATCCAATTTTGGTGGAGTCCCACGTAAATGAAATGACCTTTTGCAATGACGTGCTGTTGCTTGAGGCCGTTTGGCTCGCATGTCACAGCACAAGCAACTCTGTGGGGAAACCCGAGAGATTGTTAATGTGGATGTCTTTACAAGCAATAAGACAAAAGCTGTTTGACTTTAATTAAAAAGGCTGGCCCAACACGGGTAACTAGTTAGTTGATGCGGGACCACATATACCGTCACCCCTGAGCTGCCGTGACGTCTCGCATGAAACACAGACCAAGGCTACATTCACAGTGAGGTGACGGGACACCTGCAGCCTGCGCTTAAACGATAAACATAAGAAGCCGAAGACTTCAAAGAGACACCAGCCTGCATCGCATAGTGAGAAGTTCTTCTGCGTCTATATTTACTGTACACTACAGCAGCACATTGACATGTGATTTTCCAGCTGGCACTGTATCAGTAAACCGCATGCTGCATTAACACGGACACACAAACAGATAAATAAGGCTACATGCTCACACAGGCTAAACAATCTTATGCAAAGAATTAAATAGATATGAAACATATGCTAGAAGCTCATGTGAGCGTTACATGCTCCAAAAGGATGAAATGTCCTTGTGAATAACACAATGAGACCTGTAGTTTGTAAGGACGTCTATATCAGAGACAGAAACAGAGGGATCAACGTGTTCATTGAGGTGTTTGTCCACCCTGCCCCTAAAATGTCTAGATTAAAATGGATGAACAGAATTTGAACCCATTGTGTGTTGGGATCAAAGCACACACGTTAAACTATCAATAACCACCACAGCTACATAGTACAACAGTGGAGGGGGCAGTGACAGCAGCACCATCTGGTACAGCAGCCACAGGGCGTGTTCCCCTCCGGTTTGCTTACATGTGTAAAATGAGGACGGTGGAGCAGCTAACGTACGATCATATTGCATTGTTATGCAATAGGCAGGCGTCAACATCCATGTGTGTGAGAAGTGAAGCCAATGCAGACGTGCATTCTTTCTAATAGCCAGCAGGGTCGACTCCTCTGGTTGCAAAAAGACGTCCACTCGTATAGAAGTATATACTTGATTTGTTACCTCAGTAAAACATTGTGAACATGAGTTTATAGTCTCAATCGCTAGTATCAAGTCCTCTTCAATACAGCATGACGCTCATTTAGTAAATGACGGTCCTGTTTAGAGTGAAATAGATAAAGCAGGGTATGCTTTAGGGGGGGCTATCTTGTGATTGACAGGTCGCTATGACGGTGTTCTGGGAGTTTTCCGTGTTTTTCGTCTTACAACTTTAGCCCTTCCACAGTGTGTTTACAGTTCATGAAAGTTAATTGTAACGTTCGGTTGTACATAGCTCCACCCTCTCGTGTCACGCCTGAAATTCTCTGTAATAATTCAAGACATCTGAGGTAGGGGGCGGGGCGTTCATACTTGAAGACAACACTATTACTGTTTCGGCATGCAAGGTCAACAAGTGCATGCCTGTGGATTGTGCAGCTGCATGCAGCTGTAACTCTGGAGCTTTGAGGAAAGATAGTGAGGGAGTCTTTGTCTTTAATGGTCTAAGGAGACCTCATTTCCCCCACAGTGAGATGTCAGAGACTCAGTGCTCATCTCTTTTCGATGCACTGGAATGGAAAACAGAAAACCGCCCACAACTCTGCAGAGGCTTCGCAGCTTCGCAGGCTTGGGTTAACAAAGATGTTCTGTGATAACTGCTTGAAGCACAGTAAACAGAAAGCTTACGTGGATCCCCTCTGAAGGCTTATGTGGCGAGCAGGATGTAAATTCCACAGCTAGTTCTGAGACCATCCACGGCACAATGTCTCTTCAGAAGAAAGCACCAATCTGCTGACTGGAGGCTTCAAAACGACAGCTAAATTAGCACAATATAGTTCACAACATCTCGTCTCCCTATGGACACTGCTACATGATTAATAAGCTCTGTCTAAGTGTCTGAGACCTCAACACCGCAGAGATCTCCGTTCAGTGTGGGGGACACCAGATCTCATAAGTGGGCCTGCACAACTCCAGTCAGCTAATTGGTTCCCGGTTCACCAGAACAGATTACAGTGACAGGCCTTCCACAGAATGTATGCTCATGTTTTACATAATTCTGCCGGTATTCGCAAAGAATTCAGATATTCCCCTCTTAGCAATTTAAATGTAGCAACACTTCATGTATGTGCATGAGGGAAGGTTAAGAGCTTATGCATTTAGCATTATCTTTAATGGAAGACATGCACATTCACCTGTTGCAACGTGATGGGGCAGCAGACGTCAACGCTTACAACAAGGTGTTATGAGATTGCAAACAAAGAGCATTTACTTCTACCAGCCAGACCTCGAAGGGCCTTCTGCTCTACATTTCTCAGAAACATATTGCTTATGTTTGCTATTCACAGGGAAAATAAACATCCTCTGTAAACAGCTGGATAAAAGTTAGAGCCACTACTGAAAGAAACTGAAGTCCAGGAAGACAGCGACTTACCAATATTATCTAAGAACTGATAAGGCGGCAAACTCCGGGTCCAATGGAGAAGTACCTTAAACTCGCATTATTTCTAATAGTCAGCAGTGTGCTATAGTTGCAAGGAGAAGTCTATGAGAACATGTCCCTACTTCTAACTTGATTTATTACCTCAGTAAACATTGTAGACATTAGTTTATGGTCTAAACCGCTAGTCTATGGAACCTCATGGTGTATTTTAATCCTCATAATTGAGTTCTAATTTGGTACAACATGTGGTTTACAATTTAGGATACTTGACTGTAAACACAGGCTATTTTTCAGCAAAGTCCACAGGGAATACTTCTAGTGGTAGACAGGGTTTCATGAATCCTCCACACACCGAATCACTTACACTTGTGAGTGGTTTGGTTATACACACTTCTGTTAGCCACTAAGCAGCCAAACGGAGACCTTCTGGTAAAGCAGAGCTTTTAGATACTCATGATAGAACTATCCTACTAAAACAAAGTATAACTGTACGAGGAAACCAAAGTGGGGGCATTATTAGAGGACAAGGAGTCACATGATTCCTTGTGTTAAGTGACCTTCTAAATGACATTAAGTAATGGACCTCAGCCAGAGTACTTTTAGCTCCCAGCTTTCACTCCCCGAGTCATGAGCCATGAATAGGCCACACCAAACTGGAATTTTAAGTTGAATCAGGCAATTAAAGATAATGGGTATATAAAGACTCTGATCATCTTTTAAAAATGGTACCAACACACCGTCTAAAGTTCTGTTGGGGTGTTTCTGCCAAGGGTTCCATACCAAATTCAATTTTATTACGTTTCATCATCCATATCGAGTCTCATATTTCAAAATAAGATTAATCCTAAATCAGTCGCAGCGTGGGATCTTACATTCTTCAGTCAATGTGTTATTTTAGTCTCAGGCTCACCTCAGCAAAAGCTGTGGAATAAAACCCAGCAGCTCACAGAGGAACATCTTTTCACTTCTCAAGGGTAGAAAATACCCAAACTGATTGAATGGCCGCGTCCTGCAGTGAAATCCATTTACACAAATCCTTTAATCAAAAGAAGGGCAGTGAAGTCCTCGAGGGAAGAGCAAACAGATCGTGACTGGATGGACCTAAACGTATTACTGCAGTCAACACTGGATCCCAGAAGGACCCATTCTAAATGACCCATTATCATTCATGGGTGACCAGGAGGGACACGTGAAGACAACCAGGAAGAGAATGAGACAAAAAGCCCTTTCGGCTTCAATGCTGATCCTTCTAAATACCATCAACGCATACAGGACCACGGACAAAAGACTCAGCGGAGGAAGACAGTTCACATATTTTAAAGTCCGATTATGGCCTTCAGTGCTCGTCAGTGAAGAGCCATGCCGCAGGAGATAAGATAAGTGAAAACGAGGGCTTATGAACTTCAAAGAACAACTTGTGGCACACAACTTCAGCGCTCTCAAGACATATGTATGAAGGAGATAGGCGGTAAGTGGACTCAAAGCTTTTTATGTCAGAGTCTTAAGATCTTAAGAGAACTACAAGATCAGACGGTTAATTCTTCTTGTCAATAATGGCAGCCGTTGTGTCCTTGCCCCACTCCCCCCCTGAGAGCCTTTATGCAGAAACATTATTGAAAACCAGTAAAGGGTAACAGCCCTCTCACTTCTGCATGTGTACCCAGTGTCAGCAGAGCCAGGTACTCGCTACACAAGACCATTCCCAAAGCCAGGAACTGTGTCCTGTTGCCAGGTGACTAATTGTACACTGCCGGCAAACCAAATCTGCTGGACTAAGCAAACACAAAAGAGAGAAAACATTCAAACAGTTGCTTTGTTGAAGGAGAGGATTGATGATACGTTTGATTCTTTTTCCTAAATCGAGATGTTGGACCGGCTGGCCAGCATTCCAACACCGTGACACGTAGATCACAGGAAGGTCAAGATGCACATTTATTTCGGAGTACAAACTAAGCTTTTGTGAGTCATAGTTTGATTGTTTGATGCAGATCATTGTGCTCCTCGAGTTGCTTGTGCAAGACCAGTGTTGGTTTAAATTATTAATAAGGGCCTGCTGCTGCTGCTGGTGTATTTCAGTATGACCCCTGATGCCATATCTGCACAACAATACCGACTCACATGGGTGAGTCCTCACGTGGTGATGATTCTAAGCAACAGAAAGGTTTGATCCTTACTATAATTCACAAGCACATCTTACTCTACAACTACTGAATGGAGTAGAATTCAGTGACGGTGTCAAATGTCGGTTACAGGCAATACTGTACAAAGGTCTTTTCGTGATGTTTAGTTAGTCTGGTGTAGAAACATTTAAAGATTTGGCATTAGAGGGAAACAAAAGTAAAAACACTGTACTACAAGTAGATCCACCTTTATAAGGTTGTCTTGTTTTCACGGGAACGACAGTATTTCAGATAAGACAGTTATTTCTACGATGCTAAAGAGACCGAGCCACCGGCCTACCAATAAAACAGATAACGGTGTGTCAACTACAACCACTAATTGCTCAAACGTCCTTCGCCTAGGACACCTAAAATGATGATTACCGTTTGACGCATGCACAGAATAGAGAAGCATCAAACCAAATCAATATTCATTATTGCTTTAGAAGCTATTTACCTAAATTATATTAAGTATATATTGATTTAAGTGTAAGGCAAAGACATCTATTTCTAAGATTAAGGGCATGTACTTTTGTTCTTTCTTTAAGAAAACGGCTGTGCGAAGCCATAACCTAAATAACACATTGAAGATAAGATGTGTAGAGCTCAATCAGCTTTACCAAGGGTGTGGTTTCTAATGGTGTACCTGGAATCTTTCCCACGCCGGCTTTATCGATAAGGACGATATTATGGCCCTCATCTCTAAATGGGTTTGCCAAATGCTGTAATGTATGACTCCACAACAACAGATGGAAGTATGTTGGTTCATTCTAGTGCACTGCTTCAAATTCATCAACAGAATGTTGATGAATTACATAATAACTGTAGCAGGAGGGATTAGGAGGGACACACATTGTCCAGGAATAATTACACATGGGGTTTATTGGTCAACCCAGTGGTTCTGATAATGTCTCCCACCTTCGTTATCATCAACTGTTTACTATAGATAACACAATCCTTTAAGGAACGGGCAGGTCTCTTAGTGAACCATTTACTCTACAAATACAAGCTAAACAATGGCAGCATTCATGAAACAGAGTTAATCAAGAGATTGTGGGTCTTAGAAAATTAAACCTCGGTGAAGTTTACAAATTCAACAACACACTGTGAAAAAAAAGAGATTTAAGATCACAGTCGTGTCTGGTAATTACAAGACAAAAAAACAACCTGCAGGTTTGCAGTTCCTCGACGATTAATAAAACAACTGACATAATCTGGCAGTGTTTTTTTTCTCCAGACACAAAAGACTTCATAAAATCCAGATATTGAAAAAAATAAGAAATGTCACAGGAAAGAGAAAAACAAACAACAAAAAAGGAAAAAATACATAATTCAGAAAAATACAACAAAAACAAAAGACAAATGGATGGATAATCACTCCGTCTTCTGAAGTTACAATTCTGGATTGCCGTTGAATATGTGCAATATCTTACTAAATAACATTGAAGATGGACACTCAGTTCATGCTTTCAAAATCTGCACTTATATTGTATGCACATGCATAGTTTTACTCCCAAATCTTAGTGAGTGTATTCTTTTGCATTTCTCCTTATGTCACTTCCTACTGTCTAAATAAATACAATATGTTATGACTATTAAATATCTGTATTTCTTCTTTGGTACTTCTACTTACTATATGTGCTTGAATAGCTTTCACTTTTAGACAAATGTAGTAAGTATAGCATACACAGTATTTGTCATTTTGTGCCTCGCCTATAATTACAACTGATAATAATAAAGCTTGCATTGATAACAAGCAGTTCAAATTCTGTGTGTGTGTGTGAAGCTGTGTGAGGCTTTCCTGAAGGAACACACACCCTCTCTTCAAAGTGTTTGGCCAGTTTTGAACTGTAAATGGCAGGCGAGACTAGCGGGACTTGTAAGACATGTTATGCGGCGCTTGAAGGACGGGGAACACTGGAACCAAGCAGCTTCACAGCCACCAGAGGTAATTTCCACAAAGGCGCGACCAACGGCCCATTCATGTTTTACTAGTGTGAATACTATCAGATCTGACCAAACCGAAAGGTCAATATGAAAGTCGGGAGCCCGGTGGATGTTTGATGAGGCTATAAACTACAAAAGCATTACATCCTGCTAAACTGTACCAAGTCTTGTTTATGAGTTTGCTGTTACATATTACTTTCACAAACTTATATTGGGACAAGGTCATTGAGATAATGGCTGAGCTTGTTAGCATTAATTCTTCCTGGTTATACCTGAGCAGACCTTTTAAACACAACCTTCTTCTAAACACAGAGGATCCCTTTATGAGGTCTGTGTAGCAGGTTTTTCAGAGCTAATTACAGTGAGATATGAACCAGACCCTGTGCCAACGCTGAGCAATGTAAAGCAGCCACTCTAAATTACCCACTGCCCATTTTCAGTCATCCTGGGATAATCAGAGGCTTAAGGTCACTGCTGTCAGCGCACACACTAGTCCTGTCTCATTTCTTTTAACTGTCTCTCTCTCTCTCTCTCTCTCTCTCTCTCTCTCTCAGCATCCCAATCTCTTTTCCCTCCATGCCCTTGAGCTACGCCCCAACAGAGAGCCGCCCGAGCCAGGACGGTCCCTCTCTGCATGTCTCCCCCCTCCCGTGAGACACCGGGCTCCTCGCCCAGACAGTGAGGCGGTATATACTCCCCTGGCTACCGGCTGGTGCTCAGTCAGGCCCCTGATGTCACCGGCAACTGACAACAAGCTGCTGGCTCTCGGACAAAGATAGCAGGGGGGACAATGCAGCGTTTTGTGGAAAGCACAATGCGAGGAGGCATTGATGACAGTATAGAAAGAAAGAGGAAAGAAATAAGAGTACCAAGAGTGGCAACAAATAGTGAGGAAACACTAAAGCAGCAGAGGAACGTGAAGAGCTGGACAGAAGTGTCTCAGTGTGTATCCTTTTGAGACATCCTTTAAGACAATGCCTCGAGGCTTCTGGCTCACAATAGCGTAGCAGAAAGATCCACTGTCTTGGAAAATTGTGCTAAATAGTTGCTGTCCAACATCCAGACCGCTGCATCAAGGTGCTTAGTCATCACTGTAGCAAGGAGTCAGGACAGCACAAGCAAAGGGACTCTCAGCGCATGAGGCTGACGGATCTGATGAGTAATCTGCGTCACCAGCAGTATAGATTCGCCCAAAGAGTCTCCAACTAAATTGAGCTATTCTGGTCCGCTGTGTCAGCATACCAGTGGCATCTCCCATTGTTATGCAGAATGCAAGGCCAGACATTATCTTATAGCTGTAAAGTGACAGGTTTGATCTTTCTGTCAAACACTGCAAGCCCATTAAAAGATGTGTTGTGACATGTAACGTTAACCTCTGTGATTTATAGATCTCTGCTGGATTTATCTGAACACAGTCTTTTCTTGATTTTGATTAAAATACCTTTCTGATAAAAAAAACAAAACAGACTACCTTAATTTCATATGCAGGCATATTGTGCACAACTAGCTGCACATGTGCCAACTTTCCTGCAATGACTACTACACCTGTGGCCAACCCCGATAACCTAACCCAGATTCCAAGCTAGCATTTCCTGGATAAGATGAACTTAAAACGCACTACATTCAACATTCACACGATACTCACCTAGCTTCATCAACGAGGCCAGCAGCACCCATAGCGCGATTTCAAAGGGAACGTGTACGTGATGGTAGTCGAGGCTGAGCACAGGGAAAGCCTTTTTAGTATAGTTATATCGTTCCTCCGGCACTTTGTGGTTGTCCACATTTTCCGGTTGGTTGGTATTCGGAGAGCTGGCCGCTCCGAGGGGGAGTAACACCAAAACAACCAGCAGGAGCAGCCCCCGCTCCGGTAGACTCTTACCGATACCGGGAAGAGTTTGTGAACCTGTCCTCGAAGGCATGGTGTCGAAGAAACAAAAAAAAGAAAGAAATGAGACACTAAAAGTCAGCTTGTAAGCCAAGCGAGTTCGAGGAAGTTGAATACAACTTTATAATGTTACGTTAGCGTTAGTTAGTTAACCAACGGTTTCAACCGTAAAACATTCTAACTGACTTTAACGGTCGGTTCGACTAGTTTAAACCGAACCAAACGTCCATTCTGTCAGGTGACGTTAGCCCGCGAAACTGACAGCCAGGTAAACAGTCCCAGCGACGCAGGCCGTGGAGAGAAAGCAGGAAACGCCAAGATGTTTGAAAGAGTTATTGCACAGACAACTACGCTGTTTTTACAACGTTGTTTCACAAGGTCCAGTGTCAGTGACTTATCAATGTCCTCCTCGGTGACATATGTCATTGATGCTGGAGGCAAGCGAGACACAGCGGCATCCCATCCACGCCTCTTCTTCTTCTCCTTCTTCCCTCCGACTGCCCGAGAAGAAACGCGTCCGTGAGGCGGCGGCGGTGCTCAGATACTGACCTTGAAGAGAAGAAGCCACACTGCTGCCACATTGCATTTTGCCCGTGCGCACCTATGTATCTTTTAACTTTTTGATATCAATGTCCGCATATGCGTCCGGCTATTCCCCAGGATGACAAGGACCTTGGTCGGGGGCTCAGCCCAGAGGGAGGATAAGGGAGAGTGGTGGGAGACTTGGGGTGTGCTCCGCCTCTGCTTCAGAGGCTCGTCCCAGGTTGATGTGAAGACATGAGCGACTGCTCCTGTCTGCGTTTTGTTTAGCTTCATACAACCTTCAAAACGCACACCCTTTCGCGGAGGTTTGGTGGATGGGCGGAGGATTGGAGTGGAAGGAGGAGGGGGGACGGCCGACTATAGTGACACCTATAGGAATGGAGGTTTAAGGTGTCTGGTGAGGAAGACAAATAGCATCTCCATAACTGCTGAAACTAGTTCCTCCGTTTTAGGCTGCACATTTGTTCCTTTGTCAATGTCAGTAGTCTGATACTGTTTTAATCTCATGTGAATTCTGCTTGGTAGCTTTCACAGGAAGGTCCGAGGTCAGGGTTAATTATAGCCCACAGCCTAGAGAGCATCGTTTTTACAACACTGAAAACCTGAATACATACTGTAGATGCTCGCTTTAACATTGTCCCCTTACAACCATTAGTGTGACTGCTCTGCTGAAAACGTTAACACGGTTCTCGGATGATAGAAATTATAGAAATGATGCCTGCAGACACCAGATCGCTCCGTGATCTGAATACTTATTAAGCATGATGTGACCAAGCATTACAAGCAGTAATATTCAAAAATGTCTTGTCAGAGGAGTGAGGGTGCATACATTTGCAAAAATTGACTTGGAATATATAAATGGCGATACATTTCCTTTAATGACATTATGTTTGCTAGGGCAGGGGTCGGCAACCCGCGGCTCCGGAGCCGCATGCGGCTCTTCGGCCCCTCTGTTGCGGCTCCCTGAGGCTACATCCACTGCTACTGGAGTGGAGTTTGGAGTTTTAAAACGAAAACGATCTTGTAGACACTGCGTTTCAGCATCGTATTCGAGATGATCTCCAACCAGACTAACACACCTGAAAACGAATATCACGTGACTATACACGTACACTGGGCACGAAGGTGCCGGTGTAAACAGGAATGGTTGCTTAGTTAAAATAATACGACAGAGTAATAAAGGAGTCTTTAATAATGAAAGGTCGTGCTTGATACTTTGCTCTGCAGGTGACTGTCTCTGTCCTTCTGGAGAGCAATCAATGTTGTGTTCCTTTACAGTTTATGTGTGTGGACTTCACAATAGTTGTGCAGAACAAAATAAGCATTAATAAGGAAAGGAAAGTCCTGTTTTGTGTCCGTCCTCCTCAAAGCCGCTAACGGTGACTTCAGACGGCCGCTCCGTAGGGCTGATAACACCGCTGGCAACACCGCCAACAATAAAAACACGTTTTAATAGTTTGTCATCTAAAATGTGCGCCACATCCTATTACGCCTTTCCCTGCAGGTGGCCAATCATATATTATTTGCAGACGCCCGCCCTCTGTAAACTATTGTAAGCTATTATGTTGAGCACGTTAAGAGCTCTCTAGCAGTGTTCCCGTGTATGTGTTTGGGGCTTTTATTGTGGAGGATGAGACGGAAAAAGAAAAAGAGGTTCTGGTGAAGTGTGGTAAAAGTGAATAAAGTTGCTGCCGTCTTGGTGCAGATTATTTTATTATTATCATAAAGTATTGGTGCATCATTAACCCTCGGTAAACTATCAATGGATAAATCCCCAAAGAAGAGAAGTCACGGAGAAAAATGGAGAGTTTAATTCTGCGTGGACGTATTCATTTGCTATCACTGCCAACGATGCCGGTTTACCTGTATGCTTGAAATGTGGCGAGAAATTAGCAAACAAAAAAACATGTAATGTTGAATGTCAGGGGCCCTGAGAGCAGGTATATTGAACCAATATATTTAAGGATAGTCATAATAACCAGTTTACTGTTTTCTGTTTTTTGTTCCTGTGGGTGTGGCCTTGGAAACTATGACTCAACTAGTGAATACTAGTGAATCTCCAATCGCACCTTTCAGATTTAGGAACACATAATTCCCCTTATTACAAAAGCATTGAAGTGACACCACAGGCTAATCAAACCAGTAATGTTGCCTCTGTGCCAGCACAAGGGCAACCCCAAGAGCATAATGAATCCACGTTTTTTAAATTCTTTATTTGGATATTTTCTAGAGAAAACATATAGCAGATTAATTGATAATGAAAATAAAGATAATAAGTGTTTCCACTTGTGTATTCTGCCCCAACAATTAGGACCACGAAGAGACACATGGGTTGATTATAGTTTTGTGCTCAAATAGCTGCTTTATGGACTTTTAGAGAAGAGACTGGCCAGTGAAGGTAAAACTATAAGGACACTAATTGCTCTGAGGCAAAACTTCTGAGTACATATGAATTAGATCATGTCTAGTCTCTCAGAATGATCGTGAGGGGAAACATTAATAAGGTATGGTCAGTGTTGATAACAGTGTCCTGCACAAAACACATACATTTAAAACACCGTCACAGAGTTCAGGCGACAAACTGTCTGTGCCGTTTTTCTGTCTCTATATGTCTTTATCATTCTTTATGACTGAAAGGGTGTTCTATGTTTTACAGCCTCTTATAATCTGTTGGGCCGAATAGTTACCGCCACAGATAAGGCATCGTCATCACAGGAAACACCTATAGACCGCTGATCTGTAGTCACCACTATCTCCTGTGGTGGATGCAGACAGACACGGGCCTCCTCTGATAGACAAGTCCTGTTTCATTTCACATATTAAATGTATGTAATATACTGGTATTTCCAGTATTTGTTTTACATAATAACAACAGGAAGTAATGCAAGATATCTTAAGCGGTCAAGCTGCAACTTCACAGAAAATTAAACACGAAAAGAAAGAAAGTATTCCCCCTAATGATTGAATCCCAGTGATTTTCTCAGGTCTTCTTAGATTCACATTCAGGCTAATGGTATTGTGGATTCTGGCTCACTATCACACTGTCATGGCTTACTGGGAAACTTGAATAGAACCATTGTTAATATTATTATTAACACCCGTGCTTTTCCTATGATACAAAGTCAAAATCTTTCATTTCATTCAGCTGTGAGCAGTGCATCATTTCCTTTTTGCACTACCTTGTTGGACAATCATCCAGATCAACACACACAATTTTTCAAGTATGCATACTGTTTTGATTCAAGTATACTTAATATATACACACACTCAAAACCTGTTTGAAGTTGTATGTATGGAAGTGGCTGGCTACCACCAGCCGCTTCTTTTTATGTGACTTAATGTTTTCATTTCACTTTTGACTGACAGCTGTGTTAAAGTGTCTTTGAACTTTGGTTCTCGTTCCTGTGTACTCAGCAAATGAAACCCGAATATACACTATATATACACAACACTTTCTGCTATGGTTATAGCCATTTTGCTGACCTACAGGAAGAAGGTGAGGGGAGCTGAGCCTGTATATATATTCATGGTTATAGTTAGAGCATGCCTGCATGTCATATCTGAGATTCATCACGCCTTTACATCTGCAGGACCAGGGGTGCTGTCTATTTGTAAGACAGGGGGGCATGTTAGTTATTCTGATCCATATCAGGATATCTCTCTCGTTTATCATGCTGTTGTGTTTGTTTTAGCGTGTGTGTTTACTGTGCTTCTTGTGCTTTTTCATAAAAATGAATGTCGAAGGTCTCTTCTATTCTCTCACACAAGCAGAACATCTATTTCTGCTTCCTCTTCAGTCGATTTGCATGACTTTACTTAACAGTTTGACGATGAACCCCCCGGGTAACCTCAGTAAAGTCCATGTTGGAACACATACATGCACAACTTACCCACCCTCCTTCAGCTCTGTTGTGGTAAAGCTGTGATGCCAAGAGCTTCGCTGCAAGAACCCAGATTTCTACAACATGATTCCAAACATCCCCTAAACCAGGGGTCGGCAACCTTTACAAGCCAAAGAGCCATTTTGCACCAAATAAAATGTGTCTGGAGCCGCAAAAGCTATTTGATATCACAGCTTATAAAGTTTTGTATATAGTTATATTATACATACAACAACTATAGTTTGTTGTATTTGTGAAATTATAGAACAAGAATAAAGACAATTCTTGACATTTTATAACAATATCAAACTCTTATGAAGAGGAGAAAAAAAATAGCTTGTTCTGGAAGTGACTTTCAACATTACATGTTTTTTTGTCTAATTTCTCGCCACATTTCAAGCATACAGGTAAACCGGCATCGTTGGCAGTGAAAGCAAATGAATACGTCCACGCAGAATTAAACTCACCATTTTTCTCCGTGACTTTTCTCCGTGACTTTTCTTTTTTGGGGATTTATCCATTGATAGTTTACAGAGGGTTAATGTTGCGCCAATACTTTATGATAATAATAAAATAATCTGCACCAAGACAGCAGCAACTTTATTCACTTTTCCCACACTTCACCACAACCTCTTTTTCTTTTTCCGTCTCATCCTTCACAATAAAAGCACCAAACACATACACAGGAACACTGCTAGAGAGCTCTTGTGCTCAACATAATAGCTTACCGAGGGTGGAGGTCTGCAAATAATATATGATTGGCCACCTGCAGGCAAAGGCGTAATAGGATGTGGCGCACATTTTAGTTGACAAACTATTAAAACATGTTTTTATTGTTGGCGGCGTTGCCAGCGGTGTTATCAGCCCTACGGAGCGGCCGTCTGAAGTCACCGTTAGCGGCTTTGAGGAGGACGAACACAAAACTTTCCTTTCCTTATTAATTGCTTATGCTTATTATTATGCTTGTTCTGCACAACTATTGTGAAGTCCACACACATAAACTGTAAAGGAACAAAACATTGATTGCTCCCCAGAACGACAGAGACTTCAGTCACCAGTAGAGCAAAGTATCAAGCACGACCTTTCATTATTAAAGACTCTTTAATTACTTTATTACTCTGTCGTAGTATTTTAACTAAGCAACCAATCCTACTTCCTGTTTACACCGGCACCTTCGTGCCCAGTGTACATGTATAGTCACGTGATATTCGTTTTCAGGCGTGTTAGTCTGGCTGGAGATCATCTCGAATACGATGCTGAAACGCCGTGTGTACGGAGATCGTTTTCGTTTAAAAACTCCAAACTCCACTCCAATAGCAGTGGATGTAGCCTCAGGGAGCCGCAACAGAGGGGCCGAAGAGCCGCGGGTTGCCGACCCTTGCCCTAAACCTTTGGAGAAAATAATAGGAGGCATTGTGCTGTGGTCAGTGGATACAGGGAAACGACTCGGGAGAACAGAGCTAAACAACATTCCTGGCCGAGACTACTTACAGCAAAATAGAATAATGTGCTTCAAGGCCACATGGAGTTCAATGCTGTAGTCAACTCTGCACCCTACAGCTGAAGCCAGAAATTCAGATTTGATCAAAGATTGATTGTACTCTACTAAAAATAAATCCTCGGCCTTGTAGAAAATGGAGTTGCATGTTGAAAGCCTTCTATCCATCCAAGATCAAGCACAAATATTTGTATTGAACCCTGGTGACCAAGCCTGCAGTCCAAGGCTTGTTTGTTTTTGTTTTTAGGAGGCTTTCTTTCGTATTCCTGAAGCTAAAGAAAGTCCAGTCCAAGTGATAGAAGTCTGAACTGTGCAATTACACAATTTCAGATCATAAAACTCCACCAGCTCACCCTGACCCCAAAACGGGTTGTATATCCACTTTGAAGTTTCTATTTTCTGCCTTTATCTTCATGGAGTTAGTCACTGTGTCTTCTCCCACAAACCACGCACTGTGGAACAAAACAAGTCAATTATTGCCAGGCAGCATTAAAAAGGGAAGAAAAAAAAAACTGGCTGTAATGTTTACTATTTCCACTGGATTATAAAACAAGGCAAATAACGAACTTTGCGTTTTTCTTTGTCTTCATGTTTCTTTCATTTGGAAAAAGTGACTCTAATATTAACCCCCTGTAGAGTGTACAGTATCCCATTTATTCAGATAAACACAACATGAACAAGTAATATCAGACTAAATGGGACCTTACATCCTGCATTACATACACATGCTGATTACCAAAGGTCAGATTTAATGAATAAATCATACACCTAATTTACAGTTTATGTGCAAACTGCTCTTTTTCATTCCCCTGCTCAGAATGACTTGTCCCTGGCTGCGTGTATCAGCTTAACATTAGAGGCTGGCTGCAGGATCCCGTGCTGTCAGCTCCTGGTGGATGATGACCCAGCAGGAATCTGGGATGAAACTTGTGAAAAAAAAAATCACATGGTGACATGAGGCCACCTAAGCTCTGTAAATGATGACGAGCTCTGACAGCATGTCTGTCAGCAGGGGCCGATGCAAAATATTTTGACGGTTTTAAACGCACTCTGAGCTCCCTCTGGCACAGGTGGTTATTTAAGGATTCGCTGGGCAAACAGTCACTTCTGACATAGCATCTGAATAATGTCCACTCTTGGAAATAAGGGTTCCAAAGAACCCTTTGCTTCGGAACAAAAAAACTAAGAGGAGCTGTGATTATTGAGGGTTGCGCTGAACCACATCAGCCCTGGCCCTTAAATGACTTAGATGAAGATCTTGGAAAACAAAAGTATCCTCAGTTGAACCTCCTGGGTGCGTTCTAGATGAAACCCATGGAATATAAAAGGGTTTTACGCTAGATGTGGGTTTACATTATAGCACTCTTAGAAAGTGTATACGTTCTGGATAGAACCTCCGCAGAAGATTCTGAGAGGGACTTTTCTCAGGTGGTTTTAGTTGTAACCCTTCATGTTGGGTTGTAGGTAGAACCCTCTGTAAGGATTCCAGGTGGAACCTTTAAAAAAAACAACTGAAGAACTCGGTTCTAGTTAGCACCTTTTGTAGTGGCCATTTGTTCGAAAAATGAAAAACAATCCGTGTTTCTCATGATTTATTTAACAAAACAAAAACAAGCAAACAAAGGAACTCCCATCGCTGCCCCTCCTGTTCTGGTAAAAAAAACACAGGTCCACCCCGGTGCATGCTGGTCCTGTCTCGTATATATAACCGCAAGTGCCCACAGTGTTACCCAGTTCCTAAACAAACAAACAAACCAATAAACTAACAACAACAAAAATGTAAACTAAACGAATGACTATCAAAAGAAAAAGCTATCTTAATACATCAAAAAATCTAACCTAAATAAGCAAACAACTAGAATAAGTTAACAACACTACTTGTGAATAAAATAACTAATAGCTCCAACATCTTTATTTCTAAGAGTACATCTCTCTCTCATCATATCACTGCAAACCTCTTCAGCCCCCATTTCCTCTCAGCCATTGCAAATATCATTGCTCTAACTAATGTCAGATCACATCATGCTTAGTACGTATACAACAGCTCCCGCAGACCACTGGTGTCTCAAGGGTATAATTTCCATCATCTTAGGAAAAGGGATATTTTCATAATTATGGCCATGTGGCCTTGGCACGCTAAGGGTCAGACGGGGATCCACATAATGTCTCTGGTGTAATCTGGTGGCCGCTCAGAATCGACATGACCCGTGAAACGCACTCAGAGTAGCTGACAGCATGCTGTGTAGGCCATCATTATTAAATTACCAAGAGTTGTCATTAATTAGAGCCTGGAGAAATGTCACGCCAGGAGGACATTTCTTCACCTGAAACAGTGCACTCCAATCTCTTACTTGCAAGAGAGAATATGTTAAATTATTTGGAAAACAAAATATATATATATTTGTTTGTGTGCAGAATGTCATATGAGTCATATAGGGGAACCTTAACGATTTCACACATACACGTACTATTACCGTTTGAAAATGAAAACAATATGGCCGTGTGGAGTTAGGAAGAAGGGCGTTAACGCGACCTCTGAAGCCAGCTCCTCATTTGTGCTTGAGGTTTGCGGCCTGAGGCCATTACAACAAGCTGCATTGTGGGTAATGTAAGTGCCAGGTTTTGACAAGGAAGAAGGACGTGTGTTATTAGAAATATCGTTGGGTTTTGGCTGCATTGATTCTGATCACTTTCTAAACCGTCTCATTGCGAGTGCAATGCTAAATTGGTGGAGAATGCTGCTCCTTGTGTCACTATGTGGGCTGGGTTGTTTTGCCCTGATTCTTCTTTTTAATCGAAGTTTCTTTCTGTGCTCGGCTCAAACTGCCAGACAAAGATGGAGACATGCATTTTGAAATTGCCGGATGAGGAAAACAGTTGATGAGAAATAGAGAAATTTTGCAATCACATAAGGAAGTTACAAAACCAACCAAATGAATGGGTGGTTGATGTGATGACATTTCTCTGCTTAATTTGTGACAGCCTCTCCACTGCAGCATGAGATTCATTTATTATATATAAAATCCCCCCCCCCCCCCCCCCCCCCCACCCCCGCCTTCTCCTACTAGAGCCACCTACCTGAATGGAGAAGATATTTTTACCTGAAGAAAAACCCTGACTCACTCAAGCTGTCTCACGATGATGCAGCACCACGATGCTGCAGCACCACCTCCCAAAATCAACCCCATGTCATTGCTTGCAATTGTGAAACATGTGCACGTACAGCTATCTGCCTGAAGGTGGTGCCATCTGTCTGGAAATATAAAATGCCACAACAAGCGGGACAAACTCTGTTTACATATTCACTAAGGAAACATGTAGGTTAAAAAGTCATAATGAGGTTTTGGATTCAGAAGGTTACATTGCAACTGAGTTTGAACTCACAAGTATGCCTGTCAACAGGGTCCAGAGACAGTCTTTTTGGCAGGACCAGAAGCAAAATACGCCACTGTATGAAAAGGCCTTTATTGTCTATCGTTGTGGTTTAAAGAAATGACGTCAGCTCCTTGAGCGAGGACACGCTTAAATCCCTGAGCAGAGATGCACATAATATCTGAGCGACGTAAATCAAATTCAGATGGGAGCCGTGAGGCCTTATCCCAAAATGAAACGTCACATGTTGTTTTCCCTCACACACTGCTTTAATAAAAGTGCGTTAAGTGCAGCTGAGCCAGACTCTGCTCTGTGCTGTCAGGTCGAGGTTGCCAAGGTGTTCTTCTCTCTGTGTTCCAGGCAGACCTTTTGGCTCCGGGGCGAACCATAACTCTTACCTCATTACCGAGAAAGGTGCGCTCGTTCAGCGATTCTGCCCAGGTCACATCTGGCACCACCCAGAATAGAGGAGACGGGGGTGAAGGGAGGGGACACTTTGAACTTCAAAGCAGGCGTTACAATTTGCTCGGAGGTATTCCACTGTATACACACATCACATTTTATTTAGCAGAGATTGAGCACTTGAGAGGTATCTCGCATGTTGCCAATTCATATTTTAACTATCTGCAAAATTTAGAGCACTTAGAGTGTCTTAGAGGGCATTAATTACTTCACTCAGCAACTTTGTTTTACGCCACAATTTGTCAGTTTATTACTTAACCTGTAGAGGGCCCTATTAATCCCCAAGTGATGTTTGTTGGAAAACATCTGCTAGAGTTATGACTTCAACCACAAGGCCGAGGATGAGAGGGAGACAGTGATTGGTTTACCTCAGGCTGCACCGGCCAAGGCCAGCTGTGACATGAGCCGTATATCAGTACCTCTACAGGCTGAGAAATATGAACGTACAGCGTAAAAGGAGCATCAATTCTCTGTCTCTTATCCAAATACATGCACATACCGGGCGTTATCTGTCCTCACACTTCACGGATCCACACTCCACCCACAAACACACACACACACACACACACACACACACACACACACACACACACACATTACGCCACTCGCAAAAGCTGTTGGCGTTTTAACAGTGTTCTGACTCAACCTCTCACGATGCACCGGCGTGAACACAAATCATCCTCTCGGCGAGGTGCAGCCAGCCAGGAGGAGATGTTCCAGCATGTACCTTGACATGGCGGCTCTGTACTTCACCACCACAGTTTTCATGTATAATTTACCACCACAAGAGATTCCTCTTCCGTGTATTATTAAACGGAATAACCCGTCATTTGGACTCTGCACTTGTTTTCACTGTACAATTATGTCCACACACAGAGCTGACTGTTTGAGGGAGTTTGTGAGGAGTGAAACTGAATAAAGGCACTAATAGTCGGATGTTATAATGTGGTAGGTCTCAATTCAGGAACAAAATAGAGGGAATTTAGCTTATGGATGCAGAAAGGCTGTGTACTCTATTTGGTTTTATGGCTATATTTTTACTTTATGTAATTACGTTTCTTAGGAGTATTAAATGATTCAAATCTGTATTTATAGACATGTTTTGCAGTTATTGTAAAATCCGTAGACAGTTTGCAGCACAACCAGTTATTGGGTATCAAATGAACACAATTATAGATGTTAAGAGCACAGGTTGAGGATTCTGCTGAGACAGCGAATTCCCCATTGATAAACTTATTTGTTACTGTATGGAGTCAGGCTTCACAGTCAAACCTTTTGCAACGCTTTATAAAAAACACTAAAAATAATGGATACAAAAAATGGCATCACTGTAAGATTTTTTAAGGTGTGTAAACAATCACGCCCCAGTTGTCACAAATAAATAAATACCAATAGAATAACCACTAGGGGATCATAGAGGGGGAGCTGCAGAGTGGCACAGCGCAAAACCACTTTCGGTCAGTCGTCTTTTTCAGTAAATGGAGTAGATTTTTAGAATGCTGTACCAATGCTGTGTGTTGCATCCACACAGACACACACCCATAACATTACGCACATACTCATGTACTGCAATGAACTAGGGGGAAATACCCATATGCACACATTATGCAAAATATGTTAAAGGATGTAATGTGCGATGTTGTGTTATTATTTTTATTCCTGAAATGACTAATCAGGAACAAGCTCTGTAAGGTCGCTTAAACAGGCTAAAACAGGCTAAAACCGGCTAAAACAGGCTAAAACAGGGTACTTGTCCATGCAAGTCAGAACAAGTTGTGCTCCTGCTTAAGCGTTAATCTGTTTATATGGAAGTGTTTTAAGGTTTAAGCGAAAATTGATGTGTGAGAGTTTGTAAACAGATGTTTTGACATAGTTTTGCTTTCGTTAAACGCGGCCCCCCATTAACTTCAATTCATCGAGACTTTCTCGGTTTTCGGATTCACCGTTCACTGTGGAGGTGTGCAAGAAAAACAAAGCTTTATTCTAGAATTCAAAGTAACACGGGGTGAGTTACTGATATACAATTAGTCATTTTGGGGCTGAAGTATTCCTTCAAACAGCAGCGTCATGCCTTTGCTTCAGTCTGTTCCCAGCTGTATTTTGTTTTTGTCCTTTCCAACACAAGATGCTTTCTAATTGGGCAGGAAAGCTGTTATTTCCATAGTGATGAGAATTGTGTGTCTTACCCACGCAAAAACTGTCACATGTGTCACAATACCGTGCGTTTCTCTCTAAACACTGCTCCTCTTAAGTAAACTGTCATTTTCTTTGCTAAATATGTCACCGCGCTCTGTCAACCTCTTTAATCAGTCCAGCAGTTCTCAGTTTTAGTCCCACAACCGCTGCCACTGCATCAGCTCAGGGTGACGAGTCAATTCCAGAGTTCACTTCCAGTGTGCCTCGTAGTGAAACCACATGAGAAAGATACGCTGACCAACGAGTCTATAAAGGGAGCAGCCCGTCGAAGAGAAAGAACCACAGAACTCTGTCTTCACCCCATTTTCAGCTCAGGAAAGACAAAAATAAAAGTCCTCATAAAATATTCAGGGAACTATTTCTGGGAGACAGCACGTTTGTACTGAAGTGAGCTATGGGACCTATTGGAGCATGCCATCGACTGGTTTATAGACTCACTGTTACAACGCAACGACTTGTTTTATGAGGGAGAGAGAATGTGAAGCGTAACCTTGCCTGTGAACGTACAGTATAGAGTACAGTGGCAGGAAGAGCGAGCCAGCACAGCGCAGGAGAGGCCACATCCTTCCTGGCTCTCGCCGTATCTCCGTCGACCATACTGTACATCTGAATTATGCTTCCTGAGTAGTAATTCTGTGGGAGTAGCCCCAGAGCATTAACGCATATACTCATTTCAGAGGAGAAGTCTGCAAGGAGGAGGGCTCTGAAAACCTGATGCACTGTAACTCAGTAAACAGCAGTCATGGTGATTTCAAAGGGCAGATAATACTTAAACATCATCATAAACCTTTTTACAGTTGTGGAAAAATAATCTTAATCGTCAGCGCTCTGTAATGGACAAACTTACAGCTCTAACTTTAACACTGTACTGGTCGAGGTGGAGCTGTTTAAACTACCTTTATAGCTTGATTTTTATTCAACGTGTCATATTTATTGTTTGTAAAATCTTGATAAGCTGTCAGATAAATATAGGGTTGTAATAAGAACAATATTTATCTTTGAATAGTGTAAAGTTTCAGAATAAAGTAAATAAAATGGAAGTAAAGTACAAGGAGAACCTCAAAACTGTACTTAAGTCCAGCGCTTGAGTAAATACTTAGTTACTCTCCACCACTAGCAAAAAGACTCTACATGTGGGAGTTGTTTTTGTATTAAAGTCAGTGCAATTATGGAAAACTGTGCATGATGTACATTGTAACTATACTGCAATGGGGATTTACAATGTATATCAACCCATAATTGCACATGAAAGGGGGTCATACAGGCTATGTGTGTTTACCAGCCAGCTTGAAGCACACAGTATGTGTTCATGTGTCTGCACGCGTGTGTGTATAGGTACATGAAGGGCATGCTTGCTCGCCTACGTTCGTCTTAAAGCACATGCGTCCATGCGTGTGTGTTTGCCCGTGTTCCCGCATGTGTGTTCTTCCCCGCGGCCCTCGAGCGCCACAGAGAAAGTCAAGAGGCTGTGGGGGCAGCGGGGGCGTGGGGAGCGTGACTCAGCATGGACGGTGATGAGACAGGACAGCTTTACAGCAGCGGGGCACGCTGCTGCATCAGACACAGGCTGGATTTGAATATTGCATTAGAGCGCTGGAGCTGTCTCCCCGTACCCCCCCCACCCCCCTGAGGCTGAGCTCGAGCCCACCTCTGAACCCTCATTCTCGGGGAAGGCCCCACCGAGCCTCTTCCTCGGTTGACCTGATAACTCTGGACCAGACTCTTGCTCAGTGTATTTTACAAAGAGTTTCCCATGGTTTGAGTGTGAGCCACAGTTTGCTGACGTGTGTCTGTCTGTCTGTGTAAATGTGATGACAAGTTATAGGTGCTACTGTGAGGAAAGGGAAACTGAGCTCCCATTTCATTCAGCCTTCCTAAGTAGCGGCTGGCCACAGAGTTGCATTCTGGACCAAAACCACAAAGCGCTGTGTGTTTAGAGTGAAGAAGGGTGGGAGCATGCAGTCATGGGCTGGGCTGGACATTACAGAGTAGGGATAAGGATCTGCATATAAAAAATCAGGAAGATGTTAAGAATTCCTGAAGGAAAAACCAACGTCAGTGCAGGATATTCAGACTCAGAAACAAGTGAAAGTGGAGGGAATAAAGACTCATGGATAGCTTCTTCATAATGAATACCTCAGTGTTAAATACCTACATTATAGGCTACATTATGGTAGACTTCAGGAAAAAAGAGTTCACCAACTCTGAAATTTAAAAAAAGAGAGATGCTGCACATCTGGCAGCTCAGCTCCACATGATCTCACTTAGCAAAACAAAAAAAAGCCACGAAACACGAGTACAAAGCCCAAACTCTGCTAGATTTAACCATTAACCACAATAGGCATTGTAAAGTGTGACGCTCACATACGGTAATGCTTTTTAAAACAACGCTGTGTTGAGTGTTCATTTGAGTCACAGCCACTAACAATGCCCGCTGGAAAGCCAGACGTGTTGGCAACCAAGGGAACAATACAATAGACAAACACTGCTCTGTAATCAGCCCTGCCCACTGATGGATTCCAAATGAAGATGTCATCTACTACACAAGTCTGTTTGGAAAACAGCAATGTTGACAGGAACTGTCTGGTGCAGAATGGAGGAAACGTTAGCCTGAAGGTAGGAGAAACCGGTTTGTGACTGGAGTGCTGTGAAGCTGACTCAATCTGGACTGGGAAAGGAGGTGATTAACGCGGATGATTAAGGTGCTATATTTGATCCCCAAACTGTGTGTGAGAAGGCGCGCTGTGAGAAGATTCACCAAAGAAACGGTTGGAGTTCAGAAGAGAGCCTTTGAAAGAGGTCACCCAGATGTATTCAATCGCCGCTGCAGCAACAGGGGAACCCTTCTTTTGTCTTGACCACATCGTCTACGTCTGTTACAAGAAGATACACTCACACAGGGGCTTCTTCTGAATGAGCCATTGTCTCGAGTCTTTGGTCCAACGGCAGCCACATCAACAACAACAAAGGAATTGTACTGTTTTTGGCAGAGGAGAAAAAAGTGAGCGATTGTTGAGTTTGTGCACGTCAGCGATCACAAGGAAAAGGTGGCGGTGGGGGGGGGGGGGGGGGGGGGGGGGGGGGTGGCAGAGAAACAAAGAAACATGTCATGGTGTTGGTTTGGGGAAGAACTTGAACCGCAGTCCCTTAAATATTGAAGAGAGCGAGGGGGACTGTGTGATGTGGTGTGTGTTCTTGGGTGGAGTGGGGCCTGTGTGTGATAATTTCATCGTATTTTTGCATGCGTCAACACATACATATCATCCAAACCATTACATTTTAATGGGCCTATGTTTGTATTACGAAAAAGAGAGACAGACAGAAAATATACGCGTGTCCGCGCCTCATGTCCCTATAAAGCTCAGCAAGTCTCCAATTCAAGAACACTGCACACTGAATATAGCATGCGTTGGCTGAGCTCTGGCCATTCATTGAAGCTCTCTACCCTATTATTTATTTATAGGGACTCATTTAGGGTCAGCCCCTTTGGCTAATATAGCAGCATATTATACATGCACATTAAAATGCCAACTAAAAATTCTGTACAGTACTTAGATATTACAGGCAGGGCCCTGTGGAAGATCAAAAACTTTGATTAAAAAATGTGATTAGATTCAACTTCATAAGAATATAAGAACTGAGGCAACAAAACAGTTTAGCTCCCAACTAGAAGTGCAAACAGCAGTAAAGTGCAAAGTAATGCCTATGTGTACTGTGCGTGACATATAGGACAAACTGTACTGGGTAGATATGAAGTTACTTATATACATACAGTGTGAACAGTGTGATATGAGTACGCTTGATAAACAGTATTAACAGTAGAACCAGTTGCATCGTGGGAAATGTAAAGATGACTAAACAGAAACAAACTACAACCACCAAGTAAGTTGTGTTGCACCACTATTGGTCACTGGATGAATCGAAACTGTTCCAGTACTCTAATGTCCTGTTACAAAAAGCAGGTTTACTGACTTATCTGGAGAAAAAACCTGGAAACTCAGTCACCTGTCCAACATTGACTCAAAGCAGCAAAGTTCTCCAGATAATTCAGTTAAACCTTTTTTACAACAGGCTGCAGCTCCGTGTGAGTTCCTCGCATGAACTCTGTGAAAATGTTAATTTTGACCTTCTGTATTTATTTACGCCCTCCAGAGTTTATTCGAGGACACTTGTTGTTCTGGAGTCACTGCCCATGTTACTCAGTCTGGTCTGTGTGTAATAAGAGTCTCATTCTATCACAGCCTCCATCAGATGCACAATTATTGATGAGCCACACCTCTCAAGTGAAAATAGAGGAGTGGAGTCCATGTAGAAGAAGAACTACTTCAACTGTATTCTTTGTACTAAATGCAGCATAGGTGGTTTCTCTCATCTCTGGCTCAGTGCATCCTTTCCGGTCTCCTAAAGGGTAAAGAGTTTTATGCAGAGGACATTTTGTACGATCATTATCATTTTTAAAACAGAATTCTTTGCCCCACACCAATTTTAGAATCTGACTGAATTTCTGCCAGACTAGTTGTTGTTTGACATGCAGTTAATTGCCTGAATGATCAACAATCTGGCTGCCGGATAATAAAAGAAGAATTTCTAGCAAGTCAGATCTTTGGTCGGCTGCAGATTGAGCTCTTCAGCTGCAAAAAGAATCCTTGATGTGAGAAAGTTTTAATATTATTGGAGTAGTATTTTACATATTGTGGCTAAAAATGTAGCTGTGACTGTGTCTAGGACTGTGCTGCAGACCATATTGTCTCCATCACCCAGCCATCTGCAGCTCCATGTTTTTATTGTCTGTTCTTGCTTCCTGTTAAAAGTTGAATTGCACAAAGTAACTCTGCCTGTCTTTTATATTATTATTATTGTAAGACGTGTCCATCTTGTTTGAATAAACTTGTAGAAATTGTGAATGGGCAAGATGGAAAGATGGTTCTGTGTTCGTGCATAGCGTGACCTTACACTATTAGAATATGTTTTGACTGTGTATAAAGGCTGATTAAAACCTATGATTAGAATCATAAGTGTTCAAGCTTTAGAGACTTTAGAGACGTCCGTCCAGACAACCATGAACGCATCGAGCTCTAGAGAGAAAGAGACTTTGTATAGCAGCTTGAATATCCCTGGAATCCGTCTAAAACTACAGTTATTTTATGTTAGCCTAGCTGTCGCTCATTCCCCACAGAAATGTAGAAAAAGGGAGTAATAGAAAGAGCAAACACAGTGCCATAGTCAGACTCAATCAGAGGAGTTATGAGTCATCATTATACAGTTTACGGATGGCTGACAGTCCTGCTCACATCAGCCCACAGCGGTCTGTCAGTGAGAGCCACTTCATCATTCAGCATTATCAGGGCCATTAGCACCGGCCTGCACACACTGACTCGCAGACTCAAAAACACGATGCAGGTACATTCAGCCATGTACCAACACACAGACACAACATACAAACCCATATTTACACACACATCAAGTAAATCTCCATGGGCCTGAAGGAAGAGGCGGGCCAACATAAACACTTGCATTTCCTTTCCGCTCATCCTCTCTTATCTCCTTTCATCCCTCTCCCTCCGTCGCCCTCTTTTGTGTTTTTTGTTTTTTTCTCCTGGATTTTTCCAACTCCTGCTGACACAGCTGCAAGTCAGTCAGGTCGGACTCCCACTCTGATGATCCTCATCTGTATGTGGGTGTGTGTTTGTCCAAGTGATAGAAGCTGAAGAGGCAAGGTTTGTTAGAGAGAGACAAATTCCTCCCGATAGCGAAAAGGCATTCAATCTGCCATTCGCTATCATCATCCAATGGAAAGTTAACTTTCCAAAGTCAATTATTCATACGAAGCGTGTTTTCGGCATATGAGAGGCTAATTTCCATGAGGTTTCCCAACATTTTGGACTTAAAATAACCTCAAATCAAGACAATGTTTCCCACTGAATCATAGGTATTGTTAATTGTCCTTCTACCATAATATCAGATCCAGAGAATCAAAAGAAAACATGACTCCGACAACCTAAAGTTATCAAGGAAGTGAAGTAATAACAAACTGCATTATTTTCCACATTCATGAATCACCGGTATTCCACTAAAGATTGCTCTCTTTTACGAGATGTCTCTGAATTCTGATCACTGCAAAGCGTCATGACCTACAGTAAGTATGTCTCACATCCATGTCCGTCTCCTTCAGATAGGATTATGAATTCCTGGACTTCTTCAGACAGGATCAATTTTCTCGGGGCAGCCACTGTAAAGCTGGAGGTAAATTTCCACTCACTGCGTCGACAAGTGGAGGATTAAGGTGTCAAGTAGGTAAATAAAGCCTGATACCTGATAGATGCTGAGGACTTTGTGTGTGTGTGTGTGTGTGTCTGTGTGTGTTCTGGTTTGTGTCACTCACTGAAGTGGGGCTGTCTCTTCCTGGGAGCAATGAGCAACGAAACCAGAGAGGGCCTCTGTTTCCTGTTTATAGCATCTTTGCTGTTACTGCCTTGTCCCCGGAGACAACACAGAAACCTCCAGCTGATAAAAGGTGCAGAAGACGGTTTAAGAATAACAAGAGGACAAAGAGATTTGTTACGATGGCGTTGTTTTTACCGTGGCTAATCTCTTATTAGTGATATCACAACAGTAATCTTGTAGCACTATCTGTAAACATGGTGATACTTACCTACTAGAAACTTTTACAGCCGTGTCTGTCTCTTTTAAAGTGCGCGGGCTTGAGTGCCTTTTTCCACTTTACAGCACAACAAATCAAAGTTAAGATGGTAATGAGGCTCAAAGGAAAACCAGTGAGATATATCTCTGTCAAACAAAACGTGCAACCTGTAGTCTGAAATACATGTTCACGTCTCATATTGTACACAGTGCAATAGTTTCAGCAGGAAGAGGTATAACACAAGAAAAAGAGGATCCTTTGTGAGCCAATTATAGGGCAAAGCTCCGGCACAAAATGACAGAAGATACTGACCAAAGCGGACTCGTGACCTCTGAAAACAAGCAGTGAGTGGGAGGTCTGAGGCAAAAGGCAGAGATTGAGGTCAGGGTCCATTTGACACTGTTTTGAGAGCATAAAGGTCTCAGGTCTCCAACCAAGGCCTAACCCGAACTGTTTGACCCCCCGTGAACGTCTGAAGGGTGCTTTACGGATGAGCAGTACGGACTGCTGGGTATCGGAAAAAATACTTCAACAATATAACGAATGCATGAATTCTTAATCCCAGCAGGAATCAAACTCTTAACCTTGTGTTTGTGTTAGACCCAGAATCAACTCAATGGGCAAAACAGGACACCTGGAAGCACCAGACCACGTTGCTTTCTAGCCTGAATCACTGCATAGTTTACACGATACGCTACACAATTAAGCCTCTGGTCAAGCTGAGTGTTTTGCAGATTTACCACTGCCCTCCAGCATTGTCAAACTTCCCCTTTATGTCAACAACCGCACACTGGGCAGTGATCCCTGTAATGGTCACATAAAGGGTGTCAGTGTGTCAGACACTGGCGTCAAAAGCAGTTGTGTCCATTTTAATGGAGGCTCCTTGATTTAATGACCATGTGACATTAGGCATGAGAGTACCCTGAGGTTATCCATGGCTGGAGCCAGACTGTGTGTCTGCCAATCTGGTGCTCACACTGTGGGTCAGTCTTCTGCGGGAACCCCTCAGGGAAGCTTGGACTGGTCCACCAACTGCTCGTTAGGGGGTAGTGAAGCTTCCTGCAAGAGCTCTTGCAGATCAAAGAGCAGAGGATGGTGGGCAACTCAATCCCAGGACGCAGGGCTAATCAAAGTTAAATTCTGGATAAGCCTCCAAGTTTCACCATGGGCCAATAGCTGCAGCCAATGTGATTTTGATTAAGGCTGATGGCACTGGGAAAATCCATTCCCTTTGAACCTCCACGGGGTTAAAAGCAAAGACCACCTCTGTGACTGACAGCCATGAAACATGGGAGCGCACAAACTGCCAGTGACATTTGCCAAACAGCAGAATCAAAGATCCGCCAGCGCTGTGAGCTCTTGCAATGTTGCGCACAGAGCTGGCAGATGCCCTACTGGGACACATTATGAAAAGTACCCACGTGCTGGAGCCGAACAAGTTAACATGAAACATTTTGCCGTCGTTTCAAGCGACTGTAAATTAGTTTCCCCCGGGGGCGGCAATCTCATTAGAGACGAACAGACTTTCTCGCAATAGAAATAACGTCACAAAAAAGTTGTAAATTCAGATGATGTGTTTGAGAAATGTCTGTCGTTTCAAATCAAGCCCTACCAACTAGAAGAGTAGGAAATGAAAGAGCTTCATATCCGCTTTGATCCATGACTTGTGGTTTCATGGGCATTTGGACACTGGTTGATTTACAGCTCACATCGTGGCACAGATGCTGGTTGCTTGTCACTGTCCTCGTCAAAAAAGGCAACAAACACTTTTGGCACATGGGTGTGAAGCCTGCTATGGCCTGGCAACAAGCTGCTGCACTCCAACCCTCATTAACCGGAGCACCGTTTGGTGAACACATGGCCGATCCAAACAGTTGCAAGCCCCCGTTGATTAAAATTTGAACTCGGTTTAACTGCGCCACACGGTTCAAATTATATCATAATGCTTGCTTGCTATCTTTGAAACCAACAAAAACATTGGAGTATGCAGACTTCTGCTCCAAGCGATCTGTTAAAGATTAAATCAACTTCATGAAAGACACACTCGTGTGAAGCAAATCAGGAACAAACACGAGACGAGCAATCTGCGCCACGTCACCACGCCTCGCGCCGCTACAACATATGTCCACTTAGTCTCCTGTTTTGGGCAACATAGGTGTTGACAAGCATCAGTTTGTCCACATCCGACCACCCCCACTGTTCAAAAAGCAGGGCCGCTAAATTAGGGAAACGTGAATCCATGCATGTCCCCACATGCTGGGACCCCAGCACGGTAAAAGGAGTGTGTCTCCTGTTGAGGGACAAGCACAAAGGAGGGCCGAACTTCCATCCCTGAGGGGACAATAAGGCCTGTCACAGGGACACTTACCCTGCTCAACACCTATGCCACAGCACAGGTGATGAGGCTCCTGTCTTCCTGCAGGGGACGAGGATACATCAGAGAGAACTATCGGACGGACAACATCCTCTTTCAGTCGGCTTCATCCGAGGGTGAATTTCAACAGGAAAAAAGCTGTTGGAGCATGACTTTCCTTAGATGAGGCTTTGTTTAGCTTGTTAGCTAACGGTGGGATTGAAGCCCAATCTGCAAACCATCTCTATAATGGTTGGTGTAGCTCATTAGCCAGCCTCCAGGAGCCATACATCACCAGGCATGTGGAAACCATTTTGTATTCACCTGGTCACTCTGCTGTAGGGGTACAGTTGAGGCAGAAGTGGCCTGTTTAAGATGTGGAGCGCTCCATAATGATACTAATAGGCCCAGGTTTATAGGCTTGACCTGCTGTGTCTTGAGAGGAAGGTTGTACTGAGGCGATTAGCCCGGATGGAGATCCACATCTGCTCTGTGCCAGCTGTTTGACAGATTCTGTTGGAGTGCATGGTCAGGTTTTCCTTCTGTTAGTCCTTTGAAGTCTGTCTTGCTTCCAGTACAGCGCTGACTGTCCACATTCATCCTCCACTACGGGGCACAACAGTATTTCAAAAGTAAAAAAAAACAACACAAAAACACCCTCACATGACTTTGGAGTTCATTCCAAAAGTCTCTCCTGTGAAAAAAAAGTGTGAAATATGAATTGCAAGGTAACACTTCACAAAGGAAACATGTGGTTTCACACTTCCATAGACGGTGAGATCATCAGGAGAGGAAATACTGCATGATCATTTAGATGTAGTCGAAAGCCACAACCCAAAGTATTCTAAAGATATAGGTAAGAGGAAGGAATACCCGTCTTTATATTGAATTATTATGTTGGTTTATAAATTCAGTTAAATTACACATTTTCTTAGCAGTAAAAATATGTAAACATCCATCTGAAATGAACATCTTCATTGTCCACCTGTAAGCTCTCGATAACACTCAATTTAAGTAAATATACTGCTTCTATGTCACACTATAGTCACACTGTGTAGTCAGTTGGGATATTAGGTGTTAACTTGTGAAAACTATGGATTCCTTGACCTGGAATGAATTATGTTATCGTTACATGTATTTATTGTGTTTTATGTTCAAGTCGGCGCTCTGAGTTTTACTTGGCTGCGAGTTGAAAGTTGAAGCTGACCACAGCTGCTGTTGTTTGTGATGGATCAAACTCCGCAGCCACCTTTAAAGCCAACATGAGGAGAGTATTTGATAGTCAAATGTTGATTTTGGGTGAAGTATCACTTTAATATCAGGACTTTAATGAGATAACATATCAGGGCTTTTAGGCTAAAATCACGTTCTCAGTTTCATATTATTCCAACAAACCTTTACAGCGTTCAATATTATTGCAGGTGGCAGAGCTGCCATCTAGACATGACAACCTCTCCGGCCATCCAGCTGACAGATACCGACCCGCATACTAAAACTAATCCTCTACTTTCCACTGTTTGTTTTCACAGAAAGCCTGAATGAGTTGGCCTGGGCTGTTTACGTGAAGACCTTTTGGCTGACGGACCCCTAAGTCTGACTGTCTGAGTGCTTTTGATAAGGCCAGCTCCTTCTCTGCTGAGGCCCTTCACCGTCTGGTATTGTGTCACCACAGCAAAGATGTTCTGCCCACGGCTGTGAGTCCCTGAGACAAGTGGAAATACCCAGAGAATGTCTCCCTACGTGACGAGATAGCTGCTTCTCTCAGTACTTACACAAATATTGATCTGTAATATGAGGAAATATTACACACACTGCATTCCTGACATTCTTCTCGTACACTTCTCCAGTAGACAATAAGTGCTGTGAGCTGCCCAGACACAGGCTCCGATCCAAAACGCAGCACTTCACACCTCGGCTGCAACCCAGACGTCAATCAGTGCCGCTGCATGTTGGAGCGCAAACAAAACAATTCTTCATACAAACGACTGTGGCACCGGGTCAACAATTCTGATATATTCAGGGCTTTTTTTTTTTTTTGCGAACATCTTCCTCCCTTTCTTTCTGTGAGATTGTGAGCACTAAAACTAAACAATGCAGGGGCATGCTGTTCCTCCACCAGATGCAAACGCCATACAAAAGGCGTCGTAACTGGCAGGAGTGTGGTGGGGAGAGGGGTAAAGGTCAGCACAGAGGGCAAGATAAACAAAAGAGGACACACCGGTGCGAGCATGTTGAGGTCAACCACCAGGTCTGGGCCTTAAGTCACTCCACTCACGTAGGGATGAGAGAAAACGGTCACTGCTCAAGATATTTTTGTGGATAAAAGCAGCACTGAAGATGAAAAGACTGCAGACAAGTCAAAGCTGTCTCCTAGAAATGATGTTCTTATACTGTACTTCTATCAGCAAAAAGGTTTTGTAGGACACTTAATGCAACTCAAAGCACTCTATTTAGGTTGGAGAAGGCTTGGTAAACATATTGTTTAAATATAAATATAGGTTTAACGTTGACTTTATCAATATCTAACTAAAACCATAATCCTTCCCGACCATTAAAACTGTGTTTATGGATTTATTTTTGCCAAATGGGCTCCATCAAGTTTGAGCAAGACCACAACTGGTTCAGGTGCCCCAGGCCGCTTATTGTTGAACTTAACCTATACGGAAGACGAAGCGCCGCAACAGACGATTACCTCTGTGGCTCCAAATAGCCACCACATGGCTCACAAGGCTACAACGTCAGCTACAGAGATGCCAGCAAATGGTCCAAGATGGGAAGGGGCAGGAAGCTGGCCACGGTGCGGCTTCCTTCCTTTGAAGTGTCATTAATCCTCAAGCTTGTGTGTGTATGTTTGTGTGTGTGTGTGTGTGTGTGTGCTCTTGTTCTTCCATTTCTGTGAAAACCACATTGAGTCTGAGAGTCAGGACATTTCTGCAATTTTCCAAGACCTGTTTGTGATTCAAACAATCATAAATCTCATAAAAAAAAGACCGAAACCAACAACGCAGCATTTTCTCATTCAATACTTTCTGACTTCCAAGTCCTGTCTGTGACAATCAGCCCCAAGGCAACAAATGGTTCCTACCAAAAATCAGGTTACAGATATATTGTTCAGTTAAAAAAAAAGGCTTAACAATCCCTTAAAACAACTGGCCACTGTATTTTTTTAAGTACTAGTTAAATAATAGGAGTAAAAAGTGAATTTGTTGGGGACTATTTTCAGCTGTGCATCAACATACATTTGGTGCTCTGACTGTTTACCGCAGCAGGACGATGTACGTGGGTTCATCTCAAAATAATCTACATGAGTCCATGTTCATGTTACTGAAGGACGATCAGCCATTCAGTTCAACGGTGAGGCTCCGTTTCGTGTTTTGATATAGTTTTTAGAAAACAATGATGGAGCTCTAAGGCACAGAATAATATCAGGTTTTGGCCACACAGACAACACAGAACTCACCACATATTATTCAAAGGGTCAGACCCAAATCTACAGAAAAAAACCCTCAACAGAACAAACTAAAATATATGTGTCGATGATTCCTCCTCCCACCCAAATATGATGGAAGCCAATGAAGTTTTTGGTGCTAACGGAATTTCAATTTTCAGGAACAGTTTCCTGCATACTCTGAACAGTTTTCACTGGAACTATGAAATAGTGACCCTTCAACTCTCAAACCGCCCATTCATTAAGAATGGACCGCTCAAAATGTCTTCACTCTCAAGATCTAAAACCCAAATTGGTTTAAGAGTGTAAGAGCACACAACCAGTCTGATCTCTCACAGTTGAAACATTTCAGATCCTGTTGGACCCTGGTTGTCTCCCTCGCCCTCTCTGTGCGTGATCTTTCACGGCTTTTACAGGATTATCGCCCCCGAGTTAACAGGGTCTTAAACAGCTGACTGGCACCAGGAATCATGCTAGGAATTAGCCACCTGCTACGTCGGCCATCTGCAACCACATAGCAGCAGGAAGTGCCCTCCTGGGGGGCAAAAAGATGGCGTCAAACAAGGTTGAGGTCGCTCGCCACCTCGCGCACAGCCCTCAGCAGGAAGTGTGGCTTCCTTGAGTCGTGGCTGCGAGGGCAGAGATCAGGGAACGGGATCCGCAGATCGTGTTACTGTGCCCAGATGTGGCACAGCCACGGCTCCAGTCTGGAGGTGCCCCAAATGTAGCGTGACTGCAGAAAGAGGAACTTCTATTTTAAGAAATGCCATAACTCTAATAATACTGAGAGTGTATTGATCTCTTTTTTTAAACCTCTATTCTCTCAAGGCTTTGCTGAGCGTGCTTGCTATTTTTAAACTGCACATTTACGCACTTTCCTATCAGTTTAACACTTTTCCCGTGCGCGACAGAGAGAGAGAGAGCCGCCTCAGTTTTGCCTGTTTTGCCAGTTTAGCCCGTCGACCCTGTCAAGAGTGAGGGGCTTGAGAATGAGAAACAGGTGTGTGTGTGAAATGTGTGGATCACTCCTTTATCTCTCTTTCACTCCCCCCCCCCCCCCTCTCTCTCCTGACCTCTTTGAGCTGGTGAGCTGTGTTTTATGACAAGGGGGGGGGGCAGAGAAAACACAGAAGAAGAGAGGATGGTCGCTGAGAACGAGCAGCACGTAGCTGCAAAGTCTGCTGATTATTCTTAGATTGTATTCAAGTATTGAGGACAACAGCATATTGTAACTTCATAATTTATTGCCCACAGCCAAATGACAAATAATTAGCAGAGGACCACAAATGAAAGAATTACATTAAAATAAGTCATGTGAATGTAAAGCTTTCCCAGCTTCATGGTTCACACATAAGGAACATTTTCTGGTATTATTTTATTCTAACTGCGTCACATGTGACAGTTAACAACATAAAAGTGGATAAAGCTGCTCAGATCATGTGCTAATTGTGAGGCTATTAAAAGCTAAAAGTCCACTAAGATACTGTGTAAAGTGCACTGTAAGGTTCCTGACTCAACAACTGGAGAACAATCCTGATAAAAGCACAATCAATCAATCAATCAATCAACTAAATGCTGGATTGACATTAGTGAACAAGATAGTATACCCAATCAGTATGAGGGAAGCTATTTTTAAACCGCTTAGTGGGTAACTAACGATTTAGTAATTCTTTCTAAAATAAAATACATTTTGGTCATACTTTGATTTATGACGAAACATCCGTAAAAGTTGCACTTTGTGTTTGGTGGCGATTAACAATTACGTTCCCATGCTAATACACCAAGCTAATATATGGTGTACAATATTAAACATATTACCTGATAACCGTTAGCATGTTTGCATTGCTATTTAGCATGCTCACGTTAGCATTTAGCTCCGTTCAGCCTCACAAAGCAACTAGAATATGGTCGTAGACTCTTAGTCATGAACAGGTTTTAATGGTAGTAAACTTTTTGGTAGGCTACCTACACCCCACACTTTATAAAGACTTTATAAGTTAACAAGTTGTTAATAAACAACTTTGCTTCAGGTTTTCTCCAGTTTTTTCCAAAAAATAAGTGGTAGAACCTTTACAACAACAGTACGGGCTAAAAGATTAGTGCAAAAACAAATGTAAAACACAAGTAGGGCTACTAATCTAAAAGAAAAAAATAATTATTATGAATTAAATTATATCAAACTCGTGGATTTGTCCTTCCTGCCCATATGATCTACAGAACATTAATAATTAAGTAATTTTGAGAAATTAAGCAGGAGAATGCTAGATTAAATAAATGATCCAACCGTAAAAAAACAGCCCAGTGTTGCCATCTCTTTTCCAATGAAAGCAGCACCAGCTCCAAAACTTGCTAAATGTAGCAAGAAATTCTTCAAGACGGAAACACCAACAACCCGTCCTTTTAGGCTTAACTTTAAAGCCCCTCCCCCCAAATTACCATTATGACGTAAACATATCATAATGAACGTGAACAACCAACATGGCTGTTAGCTTGTGGAAGATTTGGACCGAATGAAATGCTGTGAGAATTTTAACAAGAATATTTAAAAAAACAAATGTGAAGAAGATTACCAACCCCAGCTTTAAGTGGGACTTGCTCTTTTAGAAATAACTACTGCCTCAGCTACTTCCATCACATATTTCAAGATAAGATATATGCAACTTGACTTGATTAAACTTCTACCACTACTGACACTAGAATAATGTCTATGAAGTTAAACTACTTATTGTGATGGTACATTGGACACTGGAGTCTCCAGTCCTGCCCCCCCACCGCTCCACTCAGCTCCACTCAGCTCCCTGAATGCTCCCTGCACAGGAGTCAGTTTACACGCAACAGCCTCATACCTGCCCCCCCTCCCCCCCTCCTCCCCCTCCGCTGTAGGGACTCTCTATCGGCTGCTGCCGTGCAGCGGTACGTCAGTGTGCCAACAGTCCCCGCAGAGCGCAGAGCTGAGCGCGCTGAAGCTCCGTCTGTCACAGAAGAGCGAGGATCTCCGCCACCTTTACGGGATCTGAAGGAGCGGATACACTGAGCAGACAAGGTGAGCGAGGAGCTGGCTCTCGTTTTTAACGGTTCCGTTATAAGCGGACGTCTCAGTCGAGACATGCATTTTGGGAAGTTTTCCGGGTACCGATCAGGGTGGATTCGGGTAGGAATTGATTCATCGGATCCGTGGTCGCTGTGATTCTGCCCTCATAATGTGGCAGCACTGTTTTACACTTTTGCACGAGCGAAAGATTGGCACGGATTGCTCGCGCATTGAATGAACCATATGCGAACTGAACAGCTGAAACGGTAAATAAAATTACATTACAATGCTCTGGCAATGAGTGTGGAACTCACTGGTGATAACTAGTCTTTATTATAGTCTGCTTGGCTTTACATACCTATATGACTATGAATTAATACAAGTTAAATCCTTAATTGGATACAGCTCTCCCCCTGAGACATACTGTAGTGCACGTGTCTGCCGTTTTAAAGTTTACTACAGGTTTACTTACAGTTTGTCTTCTTAAGAGTCACGTCTGAGATCTTTATGGTGTGTTTATGGCCGATGCCCTATAAGGCAAATTATGCTTGGCAGCATGTCTGTGATGGATGTCAGACTTTTATTTTATAGCTGGATGATCCATAAACAATACTCCAGGTTTATGGATGGATTTTATTTATTTTTTTTGTGAGAAGTTGACAAATGCAGCAATTCATCATCTGCCATGTAAAGCTATATGTGGGCTCCCTGGTTTAACTCAGCCTTGAAGTCCAGCAGCAGTAATAGCAGCGTAGTATGGAGAGGCTGATTAAAGCAGATAACCTGGGGCAGCAGGTTTATCCCATCTTAACTCTGCTCCACACAAAATATTTACATCTGGATGAAATCAGGGCAACGGCACAAGTGAGGCTCTGGCTACTAATCAGGGAAGAGAGTTTTCGTAGTGCTGAAATTAAATTAAGCATTTTCCTACCAATCAGTTCGTTTGTGACATATGCATGTCTCGTTTTGCAGCCGGTCGTACGAATGAAAGCATTATAAAGCCTGAGACGGTGTTACCTGAGAGCTTACAAAAGAACAAAAGTAAGTTGGGGACCTGAGGGGCCATTATGCAACGCACCCACTCTGAAAACCGAAAAGACTGTGAAGACTTTCTCCTCGCAAGGAGACAATCGCGTGCCCTCGGGGTCAACTCCACCTTGACCTGCCTCTACCCCCCCCCACCTCCCACCCCCTAACTCTCCTCTGATGTGTTTCATGCAGTGGTTTGATCGGTGTGGGGGTCAGCAGCGTAAACAACTTGGAGCTAGACTAAACAGACCACACATGTCCTGTAAACACATTCACCCTGAGATTCGTAGGTGAGCACGCGTTGGTTTGGCCCGTGCGCAGGTTTAATTCATGCTTTTTGATGCAGATCATGGACATGATGGTGCGGTTATGAAGCCTTTGTTGTTACTTTCCAGACGAGGTGGGGGGGATTCTACTTCAACTAACTGACAAAAGAGCCCAGACTTCCATCTTTTGAGCACTTTAAGGAGTCCATGTTGGCTGAAGAGATAAACTTATATAAGATTGCTGTTTTGGGTGATCACCCTCAAGGCACTTGTTATGCATGACGTATAATAAATTTACTAGAAGTTAGATTCAGGCCCATTGTCTCTCCCTACCTTTCCATGATTCAACTTTTCTTTTTCTTGAAAGTTTAAACCCACCAATCTGACTCGGTTTGCATCCCTGCCCGAGAGCTACAATGAGTCACAGCTCATAAACACCTACATCCAACACGTTGCACGTGTTTGAACGCAGGCGACAGACATCTCTCCGACTGAATTCCTATACCTGCAAAATTACTGTGTGGGGCCTATCGTAAACAGTCCCTTCTTTTTTTTCCTCTCGCGATTCATGTGGCAGTGCACTAATTTTCCAGCTGTAATACGGCCTCGTCTGTGTTTGATGCTGATCCCAGCGGAGCAGACGGGAATACTTCCTGCCGTTACAGAGCAGAGGGCCCGGGGGCGCAGAGCTGATCGCTGCAGTCTCCGTCTGCGGCGTTGACAGGAGGCCTGACATCATTAACGTGACTAAATGAAATGTAATTTAGGTCTTTTCCCCGTCCCGCTCGGCTCACAGCACCAGCGGTGATATGGATGAGGATGGTGTTGGTGGTGCAACACTTCAGAAAGCCTTGAGACACCAAACATCCTCATAATTGTTCACACGCTCACCGCACCGTACAGGCGTCTGAAACAGAAGCCAAGGAGCCACCACACGACACTGACGTCCGCATGATCTAGCACAGGTCAAAGACGGGAATATCTTACGGGACGGAATAGCACACAAGGATTCCACTTAAGTCTTTCATTTTCCAATTTTCTCCCCTGAAAAAAACAATGTTTTTTTGAGGCTCTACGAGTGTATAATCTGATCGGTTGGAGCCACATCAGTGCTGGCTGCGGAGGGCTAGCGGAAGCCGCCAGATATGTCATGGTTTTAGCTCACAATGGGCCACTCGTGTATCTTATCACTCACAGTTCAGCTTGTACTACAGTCACATTCAAGGCACGGTTTAGTTTTCCTGCGGAGCGCAGCCCTAAAAACGTCACATTTTAAGAATGATGTCAAACATTTTGTTCCGTTTAATCCCCGTTTTGTTGCATGTGTTAGATGAAAAGTCCCCCAAGTTATGGTGGAAGGCTCGAGTTTCTAATTAGAGAAGAAAACGTACCCTGTTAATGACATCATCTTCCCCCTGGCACTGCGTTAGTGTGTGTTTGTGTGTGTGTGTGTGTGTGTGTGTGTGTGTTGCTGAACAGCAGCTGGTTTTAGAAATTTGAGGTTCACAACAGTGTGAGACTTCAAACACTCACACACACACACACACACACACACACACACAAGCCACCAGGCTTATAATTTAGCTTTATTGCTCCTTGTTTGGGCCATTGTAGAGTCTGTCTCTGGGAACCTCCTCGCTGACAGTTTTCAGGAGGAACTGTTTAAAAAAGAGGAAGAACTTGTGAAAAATAGTCACAGTTCTCAGTTACACCCAGCAGCAAAACAACTTATTCAGGCAGGTACCCCATGATAACGTGATACCCACTCTTATAAAGGCTTGCTGGCTGAGAAGGAGAAGTAAAACCCACCATCTGCTATATGTACCAAGCTATTTCTCCTGTTTTGTAAACAACAGAGTGTGGAATCATGTTCATTGAAGTGATAATTTGATGAGCAGGGACATATTTATCATAATAGATGTAGCCTTTTGGAGTGAAACCTCTACTTGTTGGCTTATCTCTTGAAAGATTTATGATGCTGCGCTCTGGGGAAAGGTCTTTGAATACGCTTTAGCGTGCTGGCAGAAATGAAGACTTGCACTAAGTGTTTGCATCCAAACTCTGGAGCTGATGTGATCATTACCATAATAAGTTTTGTCATTCTCTGCAGGCCTGAAGTCTGCTCTTACGTCACTCGCATCTCCATGGGGCTCATAACTCAATCCATAATTAATTGTGGGCAACGAAATCATGAGACATGATCTGACAGATCTCCATCTCCTGACAGTCCCCTGTGTGTGGGTGACAGCTGTGAGAGCAGCCCTTCTCTCCGCCGCTCTCACATCCCCGTAATTGTTCACTGTCCGACCGGGGCGCCTCTGTCGCTCTGCCACATCCCATCACACTCAACCGTGCCGCGCCGCATGTCCGCTCAACCGCGAGGAAGATGACACAGGCCCGGACAGTCGCTCCGACACGGGAGCGGGGACCGTCGACGCCGCCCCGCAAAACTCTTCCGGCTCCTCCAGATGTTTTCGGATTCTGACAGGAGGCGAGGGAGGCGAGGGAGGCGAGGAGGAGGAGGAGGAGGAGAAGGCACGAACGGCGGGGGTCTCTTTTCCGTGGCACTCGGGGGGCTGTTTGCCGAGAAGCAGGTCGCTCGATCGGTAATGAGAGAGGACAGCTGGCAGGTTCAGGGGAGGTTAACAGCTAAGCGTAGATGGCAGCGAGGAAAAAGCTCGGTCGAGGGTACTTTGTGTGGGAGATTTTCTGTTATTCTTTTCTCGTAGTCGGAAAGTTGTTATGCTTGTTTGAGGTTTTGTTTTGGAAAGGTCGCAAGAGATTAATGTTGGATGTAAGGCCCTAAAAGCCTTAACTGAATCAGCTTTTTAAGAGTGATGGGGCATGACCATAAACTATTTTGGCCAATGTTTTTGTTATTTTACACAAGAGATTTCCGCATCATGTGTTTTTGTCCTTGCTTTTCTCACTTAGCAGAAAGAGGACAGACTCACTTATTTACGTTCCTGCACCAATCAGGTTTCAGGAACAGTTGAATCAAAGTGAGAGTTGTGGGGTTGTTTGCTATTATTTTAGCACTGTCAAGTCAAACCTACACATTCCTGATGAGTTTTTTGACTGTTAAATTTTGAGAGTTAATTATTATAGTCCATAATATCTGCTGTTCTAGAGAAATACTGAAGCTTTGGAACCAAGTTTTCAGGGCCTTTTTAATTAACTTTAAAGCAAGCTAGCAAAAAACACTTTGAATTAAATGTTGTGCCTCAAAAAAGAGGATTGGATGATGTTTATCCAATAAGTATATGAATAAGAAGTGTCAGTGAATCATTATTTCAACCGGAGTTGTACTAAATGAACCTGATCAAACTGTTCAGCTGTGCAGAAAGCAAATCGATACTGGCACATTTTAAGTGGTGGAGAGTGGTGTTGGTGTGTGTGGGGGTGTTGGTGGTGGTGGTGGTGGGGGGGGGGGGGGGGGGGTTGACACTACAGTCACAGACGACCTAGTATTTGAGGGACACGGCACAGCTGGAGCAGCTTTAAGCTCTAACCAACCCCAAACAAGCGCTGGTCCTCGAGTCCTCACAAGTCGGTGCTAACCTTTTACTGCTAACATCAGCAACATGTGTTCAGAGTAATTCTGCAAATGTTGTGTGAATGTCCTTTTGACAACCTGGTGTGTCTGCGTGAAAAGAGGGTGGGGCTACACAGATGTTACGCTCATTTTCCTTCTTTCTGGGCGCTGTGGGAGTTCTTCATTGAGTACTGAGCATCACCAAAATCACCTCTCTGGTGTTTCGTTCAACGTCCTCGATCTTAAAACAAAACCTAGAAGTGGTGGATCCCACCCTCTCCACGTAGAGATGTTCATCCATCACAGCGTTGTGAGGCTTTTTGTTGTGACAAGGTTTCACTGCAGGTACACAGGTGTATGATTTAACACCACTTACCATGTTTTGACATATTAGTTGATCTTTGCGGGTTTAACGGCCACCATCCACTGAAGCGTCTTTTATCACTTTGTAGAAGACGTATATGCCTGGCAGAGTGAAAAATGTGCCGACTTGGTGAAATAAAACATCTGGCAGCTGGCCAGACAGTGCTGTCTTTCAGAGCATTCTCCCCAGCTGAGAGCTTAATGAGGGTGCACAGTGTGGGAGCAGGCCTTCATAATTTAAGACCCTGGGAGATTCAGGGATGTGCCCAGAATTCTGTGCATGCACTGCGCTGTAAAAACAGCCTGAGGACAGGCTTTTTTAGGGGAGATCTGTGTTACCCTGAGTTGCAAAGTGCATTCCCAGTCCAGGGCTGTGCTGCACACACACACACACACACACACACACACACACACACACACACACACACACACACACACACACACACACACACAGTAGACTATTGCTTGTCACATAAGCCAGGCTGGCATGTGAAGGGAGCAACAGCGGTGGTCATAATTTACAAAACAACGCTGTCCAGAGCTGTGGGACGTCTACTTGATGTAGCCCAGATCTGGACACTTGGTATTCAAACTCTCTCTTACTGTCTCCTCCCACACAAACATCCATATGACACACTGCACACTCTGGACGGCCTCGACCCACGATTTAGACAAATCAGGTCATCGACTTAGATGAAAAACTATTATCTTATTAGTATTATCTTCTATTATTTTCTTTTTTTTTCCTACAATTATTATAGTAGTAACATAGTAAGCTGTATCATTGTGTTTGCATCATTGTTGTGTGTGGGTAGTCAGGCAGGCTCAACCAGAAGAGACACTAATGTGCATTCAATATGAGCACCTGAGTGGTAGAAACCTTTTAGATGAATCCTCTGATTGAGTGGCTTTCTTTGAAATGAATGACTATTTTAGGACACATTTTTTGATTGTTTAATAGGTCCATGCCCCACAGATGAGTGTAGAGAGTGTTGTCCTTATTAAAGACAAATGCAAGTAATCCAATGTCTTTCTGGATCCTTGGCTTTAATAATAATACATTTTCTGTACAGTTCTTATACGAGGATCCAGGTTTACGTCATCTCCTTCTAAGTGCACGAGTTCAACCGACAATAGTTCACTCATCAGAAGTGAGGTATTGCAGCTGGGCTTAACATTCCTGGACTGGGAGGCAGGTTCAGGTGTCTCTGTGTGGATTATAAGGTTTCCCAGCACAGTGCACCTGGTGTCGAGATCATCCGAGAGGCCTTTGGGTCACTTATGTCAAAATTTGGGCTGAAATTGGAATTGCATTCTAATGATAGTTTAGTCTCTCGTTATTCTCGTCGTTTGAAACTGAATTTAAGGTACATTTTCCAGTCAAATTGTTGGCCAGACAATTATATTTATAATTATACAGTTATATTTGCTTGAAAAACTGTAGCTGAAAAGGTAAACACTCAGTGACTCATAAAACTTTATAGGTCAGAGCTGTTTAATCATCGACAGCAACGGCACTCTTAGCAGAGAAGAGAAAGGAACTTACACAAGTCTGTGGATAAAAGTAAGAATACATGTGAACACGTTATCTCAGCAGACGTTATCTGTGTTAGCACTGCATGGGTGTAACAGTTCCTGTAAAGGCCAGACTTACAGTATAACGGCTCTTACAGGTCGTCACATGTTAAAGCTGTCATTGAAATCTCATTGCTTTAGTTATTACCTCAGATAAGTGGAATACAGCCACTAGCAAGTGTTTTCGCTATCGATTATTAGCTGACATGCCAGTTGGCTAATAATTATCTCATTTACAAGCTAATTATCTGTTTAAAATGATGTTTTCTAAGTTATTTGAGTAGAATGTGAATTATACCTATACTTTTTTTAAATTTAGTTTCAACACAGAGGCCAAAATTATAATTTCCTTAACGAGTTCCGGCTAATTTTACCAATAAGCTAATAAGCTTATTAGCTAGTAATTAGCCAGCTTAGCCAATTGGCGTGACTTACTTAGTTCACTGGCTAATTAGCTGGTCAATTGAAAGGTTTTTGGTTATCGCGAGCAACTTCCTTTCGCAGACTCCTGTGTTTTCACTCTTGACCGTCATCTTTAATATTGACACGGACTTGTGTATGCACCCAGCATGGCACGCGTCTTATCACTGTCATCTTAAAGTCTGCCCAGGCCTCTTTGGTTTGTTCCTCCAGAGCTCAGCTGTCTCTGCGATGATTTGCTTTGAATGACAAAAGAGCTGCAGCAGGGAGATAAGAGCCCATCTTGTCCATTTCACTGTTTGGGAGGAGGCCTATTCAGGTCGGGGGTCCCTTAACTCATCCCAGGTGGCCTAGCCATCCCCAAGGTAGCCTCTAACCGTAGATCAAGCAGTTAACGGCGCTCACGGCCTCACAATGGTGACAGGATTTACAACTGGCTACCAGGCTTTGTCTTTGAGGGAACAGTGTCTGTCCCGTGGCTCCATCTCTTACATTTTACTGCCACCATGTTGTTATTTGTCCCTTTCCCTCCCTGACTAATGAGGCAGAGCAACCAGGTCAAGACTTATCTGTAGACCTGGGGGAGGACTATTGTTGTTGGCCCATTAATAATGCAAAGACAGACTGGTATGGATAATAGGAGAAGACACCTCCTTTTCTTTGTCCTGCCCCATCACAGACTTCTTGAGGTTTGTAGTGTTGGTTAATGACCCAACCGGACAGTCTCATGAGTCGTGGCTCATTACTGGCCCATGCAGGCGCTTTATATTCACACTGCAGAGAATCGATGTGCACAGATGCTTCGTCATGACATGAAGAGCTTTGGTTAACGTTTGAACATTTCAGTCCCTTAGTGATGATCGTTAGTCTGTGTCATCCTGAAGAGTGCCGCCAGATGTTGGTACAAAGAAAGGGACAGAGAAGGAAGAGAAAAGGCGTTAGAGATGGCCAGTTGGTTCCTTGGCGGCAGCAGATGCCTCTTATCTGTCCCAGGATTTATTTGACAGGTAAGTGTGCTACATTCATTCCAAGGAGCTTCAAAGGTGGTCCATGTGAATTGATTAACCTCGTATCTCGTGTTTACCTCACTGAATGCATAATTCACACGCAAACTTCCTTTAACCTTCTGATCCGAGGCCAGATGGTTTTCTTTGGATACGCCCAGTGAGCCCGGATGAAGTTATTCTTCTCTGTGGGGTAAACAACCACTTCCTGGATTTTCTGGGGGTGTTCAGTTCTTTCTTTTCTTTTCACCGTCAAATATTTGCACGTGACAGTAAAATCGATAGCAAAACGTAAACATAACCCGCTTTGTGTTCTGAAGGAGTCAAATGAAAGTGCTGTTGATTAAAGGGAAAATTGACATGACAGGTCTCTGTCAGGGCTGCGGAGCATCTTGATGTAGCACGACACAGAACATCTGGTTCCTCTTTAGCTGCATGGGGGCGCCTGGCTAAGCCTCCCCTGCAGGCCGGGCCATCCGCTTCACAGGGAGGACATGGGGGAGGCGGGAAAGGAAGATAGAGGGCAGACAGACAGACAGAGAGGAGTTTTATTAAAGAACAGAGAGATGGAAGGTGTAAGACAGCGGTTGCACATTTAACCTGCTGAGTTGATAATCCACGAGTTGGTCAATGTTTGGGTTCCGTTGTTATCGTTAGCACTGACCGCACGTCCCGTAAATCACTTTTAGAATGAGATTTCACTTGTTTCCTTGTATGTTCATCCACTTAGACTAACATTAGCTATCCTCTTGGTCATGTTGTAAAACTTGTGTATTGTTCAGCCAGAGACTGACCTAGAGCGACCTGTAATAAGGCTCACATAGAGTTGCAATGGACCAGAGTGCTTATTGAACAGCATCTGAAACCTTTTGCTCCCTTGTATTTTGGGGTGGGGGCTGTAACTTTCTGAGACTGACACTTGGAGAAGCTTGCCAATTCAGGCAGAAATTTGCCCAAATTCTCTTTGTAGCTATTAAATGTGTACATTTTGCTGAATTAACAGCTAGAGAGGGAACAGAGAAGTAAACTAATGATGACATGGTGCCCACATCAGGTTTCTTTTTTTGTGTATGACAGAGGATGTTTCCATTGGACTCTGGACGACTGGTTCCCAAACTATTTGGTCTATGACCCTTCAGAGGCATGCAATGTCTTAAGCCCCCCCGTCACGGGTTGCTTTAATAAAATGGGAATTTCACTTATTTCAGAGTCCAGAAGAGGTAAAACTCTCCAGCATTTCTCAAGAAACAACTTCAGAAAATAAATGTTTTTCCTTCTTCTGACCTATTTTGTTTGGAAATCAGATTTATCTTGCAACCCCTCGGATTACTGTTCCGCATGAACATTTTACTTAACTAACAGTGTCAATATATGAAGAAAAAAAATCAATTCTCATAAATAAAACATCCTGTTTTGGCAAAAGCTTTTGAAGCTTGCACTTAGATGCAGGGAGCACACAGTAAATAGAGCAGGAGAGAGGCAGGAAGAGGGTGATGGAGTAGGGAGGAAAATAAGAGGGTAAGGAGGCCCTTTGGCATATACAGGAGATGTAGAGAGACGAAGAGTGGGAAGGAGAGCAGGAGAGTTCAGCGGGAATGAAAGACACAAGGCTAGATTGCATTATGAAGGAGAAGGTCGTAGGGGTTGTTCACTATAGAGATGAAAAGGGTTTAGAGGTTAATGACAACCTACAGTGAGAGGCAAATGAGGTCACGCACCAAGAGAAAGATTTTCACAAACCTTGAGATCACAGCAGAAGGTGCTGGGTACTTATCTGGCTCATTAGGGTCAATGGAGCTAATGGTGGCTATTGTTCTCTAGCAAATCCCAGTTGAGTCACTGGTTCACTCCGTGTGTGTGTGTGTGTTGTCAAATGTAACCTTTTCACTATGCGCATTTCTTCTCCCTGATGTTCCAGTTTTGTTTGAACATTTTATTGATTATTTTGTTGAAAAGACTGCTTAGTCGTCGTCTCTACTCAGCACCATTTCTGGTTGAGACGTTGTGTCCCAAACAGCTGACTCAGATTTGAGTCATATGATGTCCGCGATAGCACTCGGAGCAAGAGATAACCTCTGAAAGCGGCTGGTTTCCTTCAAGCTCGTAGTGTCAGATTCTATGAACGCACACTATCGTTAAGAGTATAGAGCCGAGGAAAAAAAAACATTGGAAGCTGGAAAATATCGTTCTCTGTGTTGTGGATTTCAAGGTTATGAGCGTTTGGTTTAGTTGCTGTATTCATATCATTTTGCATGCTTTACCCCCATCCCCCTTCAATGGAAAGCCACCATCAGGATTAATGACTTTGTCTAGGCTCCTATGGCGATAATTCCCCCCTTTAATGCTTCAATAGCATTAACCTGCACCTTATCCATTTTAAACACAGATGGGGAACAGATTGTTCCGGAAGAAAGGTGTCTAATAAATACCCAAACCCCAGCAACAAACCGTAACCTCTCTTCCCACTTCCTCCTCATTTTCTACCCTTTTTAACTTGTGTCATGCCCTTTCTTTTCCTTCCACACCTGTTGACATTTTGTCCCGGAACTCTACCTAAACAATGTCTGACTTTCCCGAGCTCTGACAGCCCGACATCTGGAAAAACAACAACTAGTTGGCCGTTGCCCCCCCTCCCCCCCTCTTCCTCAGTGAATTTATAGTGGCGTGCCATTTGACAGGCTCGAGCTTCTGTGTGAGGGGTGAGCAGACTGAACCAGGTAGAGTTACGTGAGCATGAAATGTCACCGTCTAATGTATCAATAGTAGTTAAGCATTCAGTAGTAATAGACTATAGAGTACTACAAGTCAAGCTGAACCCTGAATGTTGTACATTTTAGGAATTGCCTCGTGAAATAAATGTTTCTTTAATTGTAGGTAAGCCAAATAAAAGAAATAAAAGAGCACTCTTCTAATGTGAAACATTATTTTGATCAATATATTTCATAAATAAATGTCCATAAACAAACTGCTGGTAATTTGCTGATCTGCAGGTTTGATATTGGTTACTTTGTCCTCAGCTTCGTAGCTTATGACCTTAGTTGCATGTCACACTATTATCTTTACTATCTTACAAATGACAAATGCTTTATATATATAAGACGGAAAAAGCTGAGGGTTAAGTGTTTGCCACTATCAGCTGAGTCATATGGTTTGCCTTAAATGATGAGACATATATCCCTTTTCCTGCCGAAGAAGGTTGTCCATTGTTTTCCCCCATGTGAAGGAAAAGTTAAAATAGCATTTGATAACACTTGAGGCAGACCTGACCGAACAATAAGCACAACACCCTCCTGTCGTCTAGCACAGAAACACAGAGCATTTATCTCTCCAGGTGGACTCTTAATACATTTTGAAGGGAAGCGAATGGAAAACAGGCTCCACTTGTGCCTCTGGGTGTATCTATACATAACAGCTTCAAGTTTAAGAGGCAAGTTCTTTATCTTCCTGTTTCGCAAGCGGCAAGCTTCTGTTTTTGTCGACATGAAAAAGGTACAGGATGAAAGAATGCGTTTCATTTTCAGGGAAGCCTCTTATTGCCTCGTGCTGACACACACACACACACAGACACAGACACAGACACACACACACAGCTTATAGGCTCAGGTGCAAAACTAGAGCAGATTCACAAATATACCCATGACCACATGCACACATACATAGACACATGATAAGTTTGCTTGGTTGTTTTCATGCTATAAATACTCCTCGGGTCCAGCCTTTCCCATTATAGAGACGCGCAGCCTCCTCCCTTCTCCCGACTACTCACATAGCACGAAAACTTAAAAGATATGAAACGTCTCTCTTCACAGAACACATGGTGCCTTGTTAATTTGAAGAACAAGCTGTTTAACTGTGACTATGAAAGAGTTATTGCTTCAGAAGTGTAATGGTTTAATTAAAACTGTTTAAATGAGAACAACCTCAGTCTTGATTTCAGTTGAGATGTTTGTTTAACATTTTAAAGCTGTCATTGTTATTTTCCTTCAGTCACATGTCCTGGTTTGTTCATGTAGAGGCGGTGATAGAGAGCAGAACTGGTGCTTGTTGCAGTGCTTTGATATAGGGGAAAAAAAACAAGTTAAATACATAACGTTGATTTTGATGTTCAAAATAAAATCCGACTGTCTCTGCCTGCCAGTTTTTCTCAGTGATCCAAATTACAGGATGTTGTACTTGCTGCCATTTGTCTTGGCTTAATCTGCCCAGAAAGAAAATAACAATGCAGTACTTCCTGAGCAGGAAACAGGCACATCATGTGGATGGACATCAGATATTGTTCAATTTATTTTTGTATAGACCAAAATCACAAATTACAAATTTGCCTCAGAGGGCTTCACAATATGTACACATGACATCATCTTGTCCCGGAACCCCTCACATGTCCCGGAACCCCTCACGTGTCCCGGAACCCTCACCCTTGCATCCATTCATCTTTCATCCAACACTTACAGGATGTTGCAAGAACGTCTGGACAACAGACAAAACTGCAGGAGGACAGACACAAACCAGACAAAAGTTAAAGAAATACATGCATAGGAAACATTACCCACATGTGCTTCATTCATATATGGGATATCTGTGTTCACATTTAAGGAATTGCTGATATTATGTTCGGTGACAAAGGAAAAACACATTTTGTCTCACTTCTAAAATGTCTGGTTCAGCTGCAACATGTCAATGTAGCCTGTAGTTGATTAGTATTGAATATGTAAGGTCATCAAATGCTTCCACATGTCAGCTCTGTATTGCAGTCTGCTCCAGACAAGTAACCCCCTCGAGCTTTAAATGAGCAGAATCTGAGCTGAGCTTTAGGGACCACCGTCCTTGCTGCCATCTGTTTTTTGTGGCTTTTGCCCTGGAGAATAACACTTCTAACTAAAACCCACTCTTTCTCTATCTGTGTCTCCCAGGAGTCCCCGCAGGTGAGGTGAGGACAAGGACGAGATCTGCATCTGCCCCATCTGTCCATCAGCGAACCGAGTGCCTCGGTGCCGGCCACCCTCAGGTCACCTCAACCACGACGGGCGGCAAACAATAAAAAGTCTTGACCCGGCGTCCCTCAGACAACCTGCGCAAAGCAAATATTTAAGGCCATTATATCTCATTTCTCCAGGCAGCCGTCACTGAAAAGATCAACAGTGAAGGGTGTTGTTGGGAGAGAGAGAAGGAGAGAAGAAGAAAAAGTGGGGGAGGAAAAAGTCACTCTTTCAAAGTGCACCCTGCCTGCTATTTCTGCTGCGGTGTGGGCAGGGAGCGTCTCATTTGGGAGGGCTTGGCTGACAAAAAAAGGACTTCCCTATGCCCTGCCTGCCTATCCAAATGCCTGTGTAAATACTGGATAGAGATATCAATTTGTCTGGGCTCTGAAATTGCCCCCAAAAAAGACTGCAAGCTATCTATAGAAAAGGTTACAACAAACTTGGACTCTGTGGTCTCCTGAATTGCTACGTATCTAATACTCCTCAAAGAAGATTCAAGAGCCGTTTGAACAGGAAAGAGAGCAGGTTTCGTCCCTCAGGAACCTTTGCAAACTGCCAACAACCGCTTACTGGGGGACACCAGAGGCTGTCGGTCATTTGAGGGCTGCAGTTTTGATGTCTTTCCCAGCTCAGTAAATCAACATGAAGCCCCTAACGCCAGCTGGATCCCCCTCTCCTCTGAGGCTCCTCAACAAGGGTCCAGACTACCTGCGCAGGCAGATAGACGGTGGAGGCCACGGCCGCTCCATCAGCGCTGTGGAGAGGCTTGAGGCGGACAAAGCCAAATATGTTAAGAGCCAGCAGGTGATCAACACCAAACAGGAGCCTGTGCTGGTGCCATGTGCTACCCCTCCACCGCCGCCACGGCGAGCTATATCCATCCCCGGGAGCCTGACGCCTCGTCTTACCCCGCGGCATTCATCCAACACCCCCTTCTCTACACTCTCCGGCTCGTTCACCTCAAGAGATGAGAATGAAAATGATGACTCCAGGAAGGAGAACAGACGGACCTCTGTGGACGTTGAGGCGCATAACAGGAGCAATGCGAACAATGTACTGCCTCCCAACCCCAGGACTCTTGGCATCAACTCCTTGGTAGCGCCGCACAGCGCCCCTGTGCTCAGGAGAAGCACAGGCAAACGCATGTTGAGGCCGGACTCCCTCGTCATCTACAGACAGAAGAAAGAGTGCAAGAGTCCCAACGGTGCAGCAGTGGGGGACAACAATAACACGGAAGTGAGGGGCTACAGTTTTGTCCGCCGCCTCTTCCAGGGCTCCATGAGGGAGAAGGGAAGCGGAAGTGAAGGCCGAATCCAGAAGATGGTGATCGGTGAAGAGAAAGCGCCTTCACGGGATGGAGACTCCCGCATGTCTTGGACCAATGAGAAAGACACTACGAATGGAGGACCAGGAAGCAGGAGGTCCAGTAAAACGGATCCAGAACGCAGCCCAGGGTCTATCCCCAGCCCTGGGTTTAGCTCTACGCTTGAACGGACTAAGAACGGATTTACAAATGGTACCGGTGATGGTATCACCAATGGCAGCCACTCAAGTAACCATGATGATGAGAATGACCCGTGGAAGCGGGCGCCACCCCCACCAGCACCCAGAAGACAGTTTGGGGAGTTGCGGCGCTCAAAGTCAGACCTGCATCTGCGCTGCTCAGTAGCGTTATCGGAGCAGGAGCATTTCTTTGACTTCTGCGGTCTGGACGTGGACATGATAGAGCGTCTGGGTCGAACAAATTTCCTCTCGGGTGCCAGCTCCATAGACACACTCTCATTGGCCCTCCGCAGTGTCGCCGGGGACGGTTGCTCGGAGCCCAGCGAGTTCTCCCAGCACTCAGGAGACGGGCTGTTTCAGGAGGAGCTGGCCGATCAGCCTCCCACTGGCGTGTCGATCATTGAGAGGAACGCTCGCGTCATCAAGTGGCTTTACGGGTGTAAGAACGCTGCTCGAGAGGGACCCAAAGAGTCTACTGTTTAACCTAGGGACAAAGAAACCATGTGCCGTGGAGTGCAGAGAGTCTGAAACAAACAGTTGAGTTTGCTGGTTTCTTTTTCGGATATCACATGGTGCAGACCTTTACCCTTTGTGCAGAAATCTGCTGTTGAGATGCACTATGAACCAAAAGTCAAAGCATTGAATCATCACTGAATATCACTTGAATTTCAAAAGCAACAGTATGGGCTGTGATTAGCTAGCAGCATTTCCGCAATGCATTGCAGAAGGAAGAGTTTGTTTTTTGCTATTTTTGGAGCAGCAATGCAAGTCAAAATTTTCTTTAAATTTCAAACAAATTTCTCTGACAACTTATGGTTTGTTTCAGACGCCTATCACTGCTCGTAGGGTTAGCACTCCATGGCACACGATTACCTTTTGTCTCTTGGTCTCCCCAACTCCAAAGAGACTGTTTCTTCAAATGAGAGGACAACAACTGCTTCTAGTTATCTCCTGTTCAAATTGATATATTGTATTTATAGATCTATTGTGTGGGTGTATAGACAGACCTTACTGATGAATGGAACCATTTCCCCCGGCATAATGTTTTATGATGTGTGTGTGTGTGTGTGTGTGTGTGTGTGTGTGTGTGTGTGAGACTGTGTGTTGAGTAGACGTTGTTGTCCTCTCCATTTCTGAAATCAGTCCCTGTGACCATCTACAAGGCACATAAGTGTATGTTCGTCATGACACAGTGGGCACAGTCAGTGTGCTTGACACCAACACTTCCCCTTAATGACTAAATTAAAATGGAAAACCACTAAGCTATGTTATTTTTTTCTAAACTGGAAAACTGTTGTGTGAGTGTGAAGTGAACCATGAGTACCTCATCCGGATCTGTCCCAGTTTAGTTTGTGTGTTGCCTTTTTTTTTTTGTACTCCTTAAACGCAGGCGTTGGAACAAACATGCGAGGCACCCCTGTGGGGTTGTTAATGCACTGAACTGGACAGAGAGAGAGGAAATGAAAGAGAGACATATGGCTTGAACTCTTTACGGGAGATTCATCTCATATAACGTTAAACACTGAGCTGGATTCAAAGGAGCTGCTTCGTGGAAGACAAGGAGCCATGTCTGGCCGTCATTTTTATCATTTTCATCTCAGTTTCTAAACCCAAAGGAGGGTTCACGCAGTATAAACACTGTCCAATAATCACTAGTGACACAGTCATTGATTACCACAGCTAATGCTTCATGCCTGTTCAGTGCTCATAGCTGTGTAGGCTACATGGTTGCAAGCTCAGCAACAGAGAAAGATTCCTGTCAGAGAAAAAACAAGCACATACGAGCACAGTGAGGACTTAAAAGTCACAAAATAAGTTTAAAAAATTAATAAAATGTCATGAAAATTATATATTCACCTCCAAAAATAAGAGAGCTCAAGTTGTCAAACCCTTTACAGAGAAATGTTTTTAGGATGTCACTTTTACCATCTGTCAGTTTGCAGACGTTGAACCTTCCCAGCTGACTCAGTCAGCCGTTTCCCATCCAAACAAGCAAGGGGAGGCTGAAGCCTCCTTTCTCTGATAACCACGGATTCCACCTCACTTCATCCATCCTTCAGTGATTCTCACTTTATCTCCATGAAAGGATGCCACTGAAATATGAACTGGGGGTCTGCCGAGGTATGCGGAGGTTAGACTGAGAGGCGTTCTGGGGTGAGAGTTACTGAACTCAAGGGCACGATTTATTTCTACATGTGATAAATTTACACAATTACAGTACTTGCAGCTTCGATATGATATCTTTTCTGTATTCGGCATCGGCATGGCACACTCCTGAAATCCCTTCAACTTTTCTTGTTTTTATATCTCCCTGTTGAAAACCATTTGGTTGCATGTTTACAAAGTGGCTCCGTGAAATTCTGAATCTCTTTTTTTATTTGATATATATATATACAGTATATATATGAGAGATTTAGTTTTTATTCCAAAGAGGTTTGTGTATGATGTACACAGCAAATAAACACAAAGAATGAAATAAGTGTGTGAAGGTGATTTCTTTTTGGTCTTTCTTGTGTTTTTGGGTGATTAAAAAAAGGTATTAGTAAACCAATTACTGTATACCAATTAGTAAAAATAAGTGTCCCTGCATAAATGATACTTAAGAAATCCTGTGAATATTTAAGAAATAATTCATTTATATTACATGATATTACAGCAGTCAATGTACAAAAACATAAAGAAAATGCTGTGGCTGTTGTTCTTTAATCTTCTTAGAGGGTAATGGTTGACTGAGTCAGTGTTGTGACGCTGTCTCGTCCTTGACTCTTTGTGACCACATCACGTCTCATTTTTCACATTATCTCAAGTGGCTACGCGCTAATCCTTTTAGCATTCCCTGCATGGTATGCTCTTGAGTGAGTTGCAACAGGTTGTGTTTATAGACAAGAAGGCCTCTGTGTGGCCCGATGCTATGTCTACGCCGTCCGAGAGCCAACCTCCACCCTGCCTGTAGACTCTTCCTGACACTCTTGTCTTTGTCTCCTCTCTCCTTCTTAGACCTGCTGACTCAGCTTTTGTTTCTGCACCAGTTCACAATGTATTCAAGTCTCAAGGGGAAAGAAATCTAAAAGGTTTTCTTGGGTTTTTTTTATGCGCACAGGTCTCCCCTGTCACAGCTTTTGAAGTGAAAATATCAGATGACATATTTTGGAGTTGGTCCATTTATTGTCAGGAACATTTTGGGAATTATGCGTGATAACTCTCGTGCCGAGGGTTAAATTAGAAGATCGATGCCATTCTCACATCTGTCCGTCAGGTATTGAGCTAGAGCCAGAGGCAATTAGCTTAGCTTAGCATGAAGACTGGAAGCAGGGAAAACAGCTAACCTACCAGTGCTGCGTCTGTTCACCAAGAAATAGTTACAGCACGTAATTCCCCCTAAAAAAAACACAACTTGTCATATGTAGATTTCTGTTTGTGTACAGATGAATCAAACAAGCTATATTTTGTTAATTAGTGAGTTTTAGAGGTGCTGAAAGGCAGATTTCTATGCTTTGGAGAGCCAGGCTAGCTATTTCCAGTACTGCTAAGCTAGGCTAATCGCTGACTCTAGGTACCTCAAATTCACAAAGAAAAAAATACATGATTTCTATTTTAGGAAGTACTTTCCCTTTAAAGAGGCCCAACGTGGTTTAAGGACATTTAAGGATACCATCGTCTGACACATTCCCAGGGCTCTGTTTTGCAGACACTGAACAGCATTTTGCGAGCTGGTTTGTTTCTTCAGATAACTCTAAAGTCCTTAAGTCTCTCACAGCAACACTTCAGTGTAACTGCATACATAAACACACACATCCAATTTCTCCATCCCTTAACCACACTTCCCTTTCCCTCTTTCGGTCTTTCCCAAAGCTGAAGAAAACAATAGCCCTCCTATGTGCCTATGTCTATGTCAGTTACTCTTACCGGAGGTCCTGCTGCGACATCCTGTTTTGGGTTCATGGGACAAGGTTTAAACATATGGTCATGTTTTGGGTTTGGCCTTTCTTTCTCAGTCTTCCTGGAAACAAACCGACAGTAACTGGGAGAGTAGAGGACAAATCAGATTGTGCTCTTACAGGGTTGACGTGGTTTAGTTCGGTTCAGTGTTTTTTTGTGGCAAAATCAAGATGGTGTACCTGTTTAAGAATGTTGCCGTGCTCGCAGATAATGCCTGGTTTGCAAAGTGGATGATGAACTGGCAGCGATCCACCACCACTCCAGGCTTTGATGCTTCTGATGTGGTTTTCCACTTACATAAAACAATCACCACAGGGGGTCCAAACACCTCCTGCTTTACACTTTTTGCCCACCAGCAAATCCTGTCCAGCAAAGTTCTGACCCAATTATGACATCACAAACTGGTTTGGAGTTTTACCCGAATAAAGCATCTTTTGAAACCTTGCAAATGTATAATAATCCGCAAATGTTAAGAAGTTAAACGGCCATTTCGTTTCCTCAATGCCACAAAAGTAGAACAGACTTATAGGGCAACAAATGAAAAATGCGATTCCCTTCATGCCTGCAGTGTTAAAGTCACTGTGGTCTTCAACGCTTCTAGCAACTGTCACAACAAGACTTTTTCAGTGTCACGTCGCAGAGGCAGACATACAATGAGCTTCTTCTGGGCTAAAAACCTCCATTCCAGCTGTTTGACAACAACTCTGGTCGAATATTATCACGTTGTGTCCGAGTGGCCTCAAACTGTGACGCATGTGTAGCTAGGATTTATTTTGTCTTCCTCTGAGCTCCGAGAAGCAGTAATGTGTGTCAGGGTTAGCATGGGTTGTGAAGTGTGTCAAATCTGGCCTAGTTCTTCTGTGCCAGCAGCTTCAGCAGACTGTGGATGTCTATACGCTTGAGAGAAGCTGGGTTCATGACTCAGGGAGAGAGCGGCTGAACTCTCAAAACTAGCACAAAGGTCTGTATGATCTGCCGGTACAAGAATAAAACACGATAAGCCAATTAGCAGCTGTTGCCAAGGCACATTTTCATCAGTGATGTGCTAGATACATCAAAATTCTACAAGCATGGGGACGTTGTAGACGCAGTGGTGGTCTGGAAATGAAGTTACTGGTGAGGACGAGGGAGCTGTGTCCCAGTTTTTAGTATGTAGTCCCTAAACATTGGTAGACTGAAATATAATGAAAGATGTCAGTTTGCCTTATAAATTAGCTGGATTTTTTTTGGATGTGCCGTTGACGGGCAAAAGAGAAACTTGACTGACTCAGAGCTGGAAAAATGTAAGAATGGTGCAGGGGGCAATTAAGTATACAACATTTGTTAAAGGTATACTGTGCAGAAATAATCCCTCTCAATCATCACTTGTGACCCACTAGAAGTGTGTGGCGGTGTCTGTATCTGCACAGACTGTGCCCTCTACGTGTATTTACTTATTTTCTGATTATTTTACTGTGTTTGGGACGTTTTCCGGTTGTCGGGTGTAAAGCCCCAACGCATGCGCAAGTATGCATACACAAGAAAGCAACCACAATGCCAGACACTGTGCCGAAAAAAACGCAAAAAATAACAAGGCGAAACGTCAAGAGGTCAAAGCTCGTTCCAAAAAAGAGAAAGAATCTAGGGTTGGCTTTCACTTTCGCTGCCGTACGTGATGCTGCGAGTGAGGGCACAACTTTGAATGTTGTGTTATCAAACAGTAAGTGCTTCATAATTTGCCTTTAAGTTAAAGCTTCGTTCAAAAAGTCCTCGTTTGACTCATGTCTGTCGGCATAAGAATGAAGAAAACCAACTGTGCTACGACTAAGTTCCGCATTAAAGCCACATGTGTTGCGTTCAGAAGAAACCGAACAAATAATCATGTCGATTTTGCATTTTTCTAAATCTCAAATGACAGCCCTAGTATGTAGTTTTGGAACTTGAGTTATGAATCAAGAGTGGAAGAGGACACCAGAACGTCAGCCCACAGTTTGATTTGATACAGTCGCAGACTCACGACCGAGACACCAAAATAAAATCCTCATGAGTGAGTCCAAAGAATGTCTGGAATGATCTAAAACAGCAGTAGTCGTATCAGTTATGTAACGGTGTTCCAAAATCCAACAGCTGGCGAACATCTGGGTATGCAAACCTACCAGAGAATCAGTCAACAGAAAAAGATAACTGTGTTGTACCTGCTTATTGTCCGGACACACCACAAAGCAGTTTCAGCTACTGCCCCTTTTGACTCTGAAATGCCGAGCTTCCCCCTCTAAATGTCTGAAATCTTAAACCAACGTTGGCAGGAGGTGCTGGGGGAATCTGCTTTGGTGTACCTCCACCTCCCGTAACAAAAACCATCCCTGAGCTGGAGGTATCCTATGGCTGCGCCGGGTCATAAATCAGGAGGAGTGGCCCTTTTCATTCCGCCTTCTCTCATGCGTGACCTCTGCTTCCCGGGGGGTCGGGGAGATGTGCTGGGCCTCGGGCCTGTGGGAAACCTGACCAGGAGCCACGGACCCTCTTCAAATAACCATCCAACGCCAGGAAAGACTAGAGCAGAACAACGGCAGGACTGCCGGAGGGGCTCGGGTTCAGCCCCAACTGAAACCTACAAAAAGAGGAGACAAGAGTTTCATGTGTTTTCTTCTTGACCCCTCAATGTAGAACAAGGGCAAAGATCGACTGCAGTCGGGCTGAACCGAAACTGAATGTTGAACAGTTTTCATTCAGGGAGTATTCCAGCTATTGACAGCTTTCTGGTTTAGGTGTTATAGTTAAATGTTATAGTTAAATAGTTTACTTTACCCATTGCTGCCTCGTGCAGGAATCTAGGTTGGTATGAATAAAGAGACTGTGCTTTTATTCTGGTAGTTTTCCACCCAGATTGACAGTGAAGCACACAGCTATCTCCTACGATACTTCCAGTTGCAAACAGCCAGTTAATCTCTGACAGGCTTCACTTGTCAGCAGAAAAACTGAATAATTGGCTCTTCCTGGAACTTTATTTCTCCCAGAAAATATTCAAAGAAATAGATTAGACTGTCAGAAATAGTCTTTTACTCTTCAGGTAGTTGAAAACTGTAAATCATGTACCTTCTTTGTTTGAATATGTTCCCCTCTTGCTCACCTATCTTTGGTTTTAATAATCTGTCTGTGTCTTGACTTAACAACCAAAACATGATTACATATTGAAAATAAAACACAACATATTCTATATCTGAGATAAGTTGTTATGACTCTGAATCTCTCAGACGTTTGAACCAGAAAAGCGATTTATTGTCTGGAAATACATTTCAGTTTTTTTTAAATGTGAATACTATATTAACTATACAGCTACTCATAAACATGTGTTCAAATGTGCAGACCTTAAAACCATTAACCAAAGAGCAGTATGTTTGCCTGCAACAGTAATGTCAGCTTTGATATATTAGATATTATATTTGAACCCAAATGAGGTTTCTAGAGTAAGAATAATCAAACAGAGTTCTCTGTGCAGAACTATTTTTCTGCAATATGATTTCTTGATATTCTTCTTCTTGTCTGAACACAATGTCCCAGCTGTGAAAATCTACCAATGACATTTGTGAAAGTCAAGGATGCTAAACATGTCACATGCCATGGGAGTGCTCTTCCTTATTGTGAACATTAAAAAATCCATTACCATATTTTGGGCAGCCACTACTGTACAGCAAGCTAACGGGACACTTTTATTTGTTTTGACGGGAAAGAGAGAAATTCATTTTCTTTGTTGTGACAAGTCCAGTGTTTTGGATAGTTTGGGTTTGAGGCTGTGGGGTCGAGAGTTCAGCAGCGCCGGGCCAAATACTAGCAGCAAATATTCCTCCGTGTTTGTTTTCACCTGCTAGGAGTGCAGATTAACAGGGTTTACTGCACATGTTGCTCTGAGAGAGAGGAACATTTTCACTGCAGAGTATATTTAACCAATATTTGGTGTTGGTGTAACGCCCTACTTTGCATTCGGTGGGAAGAATGAGAAGAATTCAACAAACAAATTAGAACAGATTTTGTGGTGGATGGTTTTAGTTGTGCTTTGAAGAATGTTATAGAAGTTAGAGAGATACATAATAGATTTGCATACCGTTATCTCCAGTTTTCTGCTAAAAAAACAACAAGCTAGTCACCATTCAAAAGACTATAGGAATAAACTTTTGGCAGTAAACAACAACAAAAAGTTTTTTTTTTCATGCTGCCAAAAATGGCATCTTGAATACCAGCATGTTCTTAGTGGTTAGAGGTTTATTAACTAAAATTCACCCACGCTAGCTGGAGAAGTTTGAAAGTCTCTTTGAGAGCAGATGCTCCTCATAACAAGCAGTAAACAGGTTTATAATAAAACTATGGAGCTAAATCAAAAATCCACAGCAAGCCACATGACATCTTTAGCCAGTTTGATGATGATGTTGGTTCAACAGGGCGGCAAGCAGCGATCAAAGTCAACTTTCTTTTGGTTGCAAACCAGTATTTTAGCTGCAGGATTGCGCTACATCTAATTTGATCTGAAGTACTCTGGCGTCCCACCGGTCATTACTGTGATTAATTTTAAGAGAGTTCGGTATCTTCAACAACGACCCAGTTTCAATCTGGGGTGACTTTCCAAAATCTTGATTCCACATAAAACAATACAAATTTTACTTTAATCCGATTTCATAATATATTCCCTACAAATGATCCGTTGACGTGCATGCATGTGGTGCATTAAGATGCAAACACCGCCTGATAGCTGTGTGAGCAGGCAGGAGTCGTGCAAGACTTGATGACCGAACAGCTGTTGATGGGCAAATAACCATTCAGGTTTCAAACTCGTGAACTTGCTGTTACAGTGCAGACAGACTCTATTATTACCGCCTCCGACATGCCACCCTAAGACAGTCCCAAAACATGGGTGTGTGCAGATTTGCAAAAAATGAGTGTTTTCCACTCTTTTCAAAGTATAGCATTGAAAATTATTATAATTTCAATACATTTTGTATCCAAATCCATCATTTATCTTTTACAGCAACATTCTGCAGTGTGTTCTTCCCTGTGAACGCATTTTAGGCCACTGGGTGGTGAGAAAGCAGCTTAATCACATAGTCAGATCTATATTCCCAGTCATGTGGGAACAGGAAAACATCAGGTCGACAGCTGGCCCTGGTTCCCCGACTGTATCCATGAAAACATTCATCTACACTTCTCCGGCGCTGATACTCGACTCCCGCGAGGGCACAGAGTTCATAACCCAAACGCCTCGATACAGTCTCTTTATTAGTCACTTTATTGCACCCCTATGGTTTTCGTTTACTCTCTTTCACTCTCAGGTCTTGATGTTTTCACCAAACAGAGTAAAAGCGTCTCCGGGGGACCATATGTTCACAATGTGGCCTGGGTACAACCAATGACAGGCCTTTTTCCTTTTTAGATGGTAGCTTTGATGTGTTCCACAGTCAGTAAAAATTAGTTTGGGATAATGTATGTTTAAAAAAATCAAATCATCCGCAACTTCTCCCTCAGCACCTCCTCCTCACACAAGCCTTCAGTGACGGTGAAATCCTCAAACCACGCAGTTATCTTCGGCTCAACAATACAGATTTTTGCATGGATTTCAGAGGGAGCGGCAATCATTTGTTATAATATATGCAGGTATAGTTCACTTCAACAGGTGCTGGTACAATCCCAATGGGTCAGGTTCCAAAAACACTCAATCCTACAACTCTCACAATGCAGTTTAAATGCATTTGCGGAGCTACAGAGCCCAAAAGTATACCACTGATGTTTTTACAAAACACAAATATGTCCACAAATGTTGAACTGCTCTCTTTTGGCAAACTTCAAATCAGGTAATGCTGGACATATTTTATGCCATTTTTATGCCGAAACATTTTTTTACAGCACACATTTTGAGCTCAGCCACAGCGTAGACCGACCGGCTCAGACTGTAACCTTCAGGCTGCAGAGAGAGAGAAGCTCTGCAGCCTCTGCAGGGCCAGACACCAGGAGCCGGGGGTGGAGAGTAAATCACTGTCTGCTCTTTACGTCTCCAGGTGACCGTTAGCTCAACCCCACTCCCCTTTGTTACTCCAGTCACGCTTGTCAAGCTTTTCCTTCTCATGTGGCACTTGAGCAGTTTACAATTCTAACAAAGGCAAATCCCAGTTCTGAGTCATTCTTCAAACAACAGATCTGATATTTCACACAGAAGTAAACAAAAGAAAGTTTCTCGTTTCTGGCCGGCAACTGTTGATTAAGTCTTCTGAAATGACAACCTGACTTTATCAGCTATAAGCTAACTCCGTATAGCTTGGCTGTAAAAAGTCGAAAAGTTGATGGCTACACACATGATATAATGGTAAACATTTGAGGCTAAAGCTGCATGTGCTAAGCTAGGATTGGACAACCGTTGTTTGGCTGAGTTGTCTTTTGAACAGTCAGTTGCCAACTGTTAATGCAGGGGACAATTTACGTGTCCCCTGCATTCTCACAGAGTCGGGGTTCAAGCTGTGGAGTGGAGAGGTTAGGGAAACAAATGTTGCAAACCGTTTGCACAGGGCACACGAAAATGAAGGGTGATGCATGAATTAGCTTGATCTCCACACGCACACGACAGTAGGAACCATCAGCACTTGAGCCGTCCTCTAAGGGTGCCTCAGGCTCCTGATGGAGAGCGTCTGTCTGCCGCTCTCTCCAACCTCCGCCATCATCAAAGCAGACGGGAACGTTTGACCTCGCCCTCGTCCCCGCCACAGTTCTGAGGTCAGCCTTTCCTAATTTAACCCCAGTCTGGTTGCCAAGGCGAGGGAAGGCCCATCACCACGGCGCCATGCTGGGCTGGACCTCCCTTGAGGATTCGGCCAATGACAGCCCAAAAAAACCCACAGAGGATCCCCACCTGACATATTATCCTCTGTGGGGTCTAATTGTATCGTACAGGACAACAGCTGTCAATGTGTTGGAGGTATCGCATTAGTTTTTAGTGGTTTTTGCTGTTTTTTCAATCCTTGTTTTTGCTGTTAGCATGTCATAAATAGTTTGATTTGATTTTAACGAACTCCTCCCACCATAACCATAATTCCGTCCCATTTGTTTGATTGGTTATTTGCACTTAAATATCTAAAGACATCACTTTTTATGACTTACTTTTTTCTCTCTTGCAGTATCAGTACCAGCAGTGAAAGTGGAAAAACAAATATAAGAATAGCATCTTGCACATCCTCTGCCCTTTATAAAAACACTGATGTAAAATGTTACAAAGAAGATTCTCTCGATGTAAAAGCAAAGCAATACCTTTGCATTACATTTTAGAAAAATGACAACAATCTACCGCATTGTTTAAGTGGACAATAAGTGAGCAATATTAAATGCAAGAACAAACTCACTGAAGTAATCATATGCGAAGGTAACTACCCACAATGCTGATCACAACCGACAGATAAGACACTTGAAAACAAATGATCGGTCAGCAAATGACATGTTGACCCAGTGAAGCCTAATGTGGTCTAATACAGTCTGTTTCCTCTAATTACATTCTTCAGTCCATCAGCATGAGCTCTTATTGCCAAAGATCCTGAATAACTGTGCAAAGTCCAGGGAGGAATGCAGCTCCGTGACGTAACATACTGCAGAATATTTGAGTTATGTAAAGACAAGTTTCCATTTTGGTGATGACTTATTCACTGTAGGCAGAGAAGCTAAGAGGTTAAAGCAAACTCTGCAGCCTTGTGCAGTGGATCTATTCCAGGATGAGCTGAGATCCAAGTGCTGGTTTTTTTTTAGCACTGAAGCAAACCTTAGTCATTAACAGTGGTGTGAATCACAGTGTGGTCAAAATCACACTTTGGCTGTGATGTTCAACTTTAATTGAAACAAGCACAAGAAATCACATGAACCACTTCTTAAGCATTTTGCTCTAACGTGCCCCAGGTGACACATGAAGCTCTGTAACATCTTCAAACTGCTGTGAGTGAAGGCCACAGCTGAATCTGAATTGAATTGTCCAAAACCCGACGCCCTGCCTTTTATCTGACACCCAAACCCCGGCGACTGTGACGGCGTTGTCTCCTCAAACGGGATTTGAAGCGTGGCTGATCCAGGCATCCAATTTGCCAATTAGTGCGTCACTCACACAGGTGTGGAGGTCCTCCAAAGGAACAATTAGTCACTCCATTCAAGATTTCCAGAGATGAATGAAAGGATTAGGGCCGCTGTAATCTCCCATGAGTCTCCAAAAGGTTTTCACCATCTGCGCAGACAGGCCAGACGTGACGCCAGACAGCTGTGATGAGGAGCTATAACACAACAAAATATGACATATTACACATATTGTATGTCTTATTTTGTATATTTGTAACTGTACACATTTTGTTTCCTTTTTAGTTTGCTTTCTTTAGTGCTATGTTTATATAGTTTGCTCCATTTCATTTCATATTTTCTTATTTATGTTCTATTTAAATTTGAATATGTTGAATATCTGTTCATGCATGTTCTGTGTGTGTAGCGTGGAAGAGGCTACAACTACTCCTTACTGTGCAATACTGAATTATACAATGACAATAAGAAATATTTCAGTCTTAGACCAAATGCAAGATGGCTGCATTTGACTGATTGTTTGACTGATAGAATTATAACTAAATCCAAGCTAAAGTTCTGAGTTATAAGAATAATTCAGTAGAAATATTTCCTGTTTTTATTTCACTAATTTACTTTGGTCCCACCTCCCACCACCAGACGTTTACTCCTCTGCACGGTGTATGACTTGTGCATGATCTTACAATATGAAATGATGTCAGAGAACAGTTTTAACATTCATTTCAAACGCATACATCATATAGTTGTTTTGCGTCCACACAAACAAGTCCTCGTAAATGCCGACTCCCCACAATAGCCTTGTCCCACAATAGCTCTACCTCCTGACGGCCTCCGTCAACTCCTTATCAAGTGACGCCGTCCACTCCGCCGCGTCCCCTCACCCCACCTCCTCTACGGCCAGACAGGCTGTGACACCGCAGATTCCCATGTCAGAAATAGAGATGGACGGAAGCACGACGACTCCAAAAGAGAAGCAGCGTGCAGAGGAAGGGAGGAATTTGTGTTGGGAAGGAAAAGCGAAAGAATGACCTGCCGAAGGAGAGACGGAGGGGCTTTAATGACATCGTGATGACAGGCTCGATGGGGGTGTGCATGGCTCCTGCAGGAGAGGAGGAAGAGAAGGGCGTAAGGCGAGCCATTTGAGCTTGTGTAGCTGTGAATAGATGTCTGCCCTGTTACGCTCCGACCCTGCATGTCTCCATACCTGCACTGATCATACATGATGAGAAACAGGGCCAGCGAAGGTCTCCAGCTGTGCACCAATGAGTAATTTCCGACTTGGCTAGTTATGTTACGGGCCACTGGTTCCTGCAGGCTCGATTGGCTGGGCATGGATGCATGATCAGACCGTGGAGTATGGGGGCTGTACGGTGGAAAAAAACCTGCAAATACCCTTCTTTATAACGTTACTTTTCTTTATATAACTTGAATTACAAAAATACACATTTATACACAAGAAAAGTGACAGAAGTCGTCGCGTGAAGAATAAAAAAAGGGAGCTTGAAAGAAAAGTTGAAACCCTCAAAGGCATAGTTGACATTTTGGAAAATACGTCAACAAAATGTCAAACTATTCCTTTAACACCTCGGCGTGTAAATCTCTGCTTCATTATTGAATAGTCGGATTCAGAGAGTTACGAAAAATTGACGCTGTTGGACAATCACGTTGTTTTAAGCACACATTAAAAAACGTCAAACACCGCGTTTGTCTGCCTCCTCCAACACGTCATATCGCTGTTTCCATCCATGTCTGTCCAAAACTTCATCACTTCATTTTAACGTCATCATTTGATCCTATTTGACATTTATGTGAAATTGCCCTAATTAGCATTAGAGTTCTTGAGCTATGGCCAAAAGTGTGTTTTGTGAAGTCACAGTGACTTTTGACCACCAAAATCTTTGTGCCAATTTGCCAAAACGGCCTTAAGGCTGATGTGACCTTGACCTTTGAACTCCATAATCTAATCAGATCATCCCTGAGTCCAGGTGGAAGTTTGTGCCAAATTTGAAGAAATTCCCTCCCGTTCCTGGGATATCACGTCCGTCGACAAACCAACAGACAACCATAGACATAAAAAGCAAACCCGGTTATCTTTGACTACTTCTACTTCTAGTACTGTGACACCTGGATCACAGAGATTCTTCACTTTGTACATATATGAAACTTATTAGTATGAATACAGTACATGAGACGAGAGTTTTTATCTCCATCGTCCTCAAAATTCAGATACATTTTCTGAATAGCTTCTCAATGTCTTGCTGGAAACGGTCAGTTCTCACGGTGAGCTCTGCGTGTCTATGTGTGTGTTTATGTGTATGTGTGTTTATGTGTGTGTGTGTGTGTGTGTGTGTGTGTGTTTAGGCTTAGAGGCTGTAGCTGCAGGTCGGTAGAAAAAGCAAAGAACAACGACCCTTAACAGCTGTAGCAACAGTAACTTGAGCCTGACAGAGACTGTGTGGAAGGCTAAAGAATCGATTAGCATTCCAGCAACCACAATACTCAAATATACAAGATAAAGATTTCAAACACACGCAAGCACTTTTATTATAGTGACCGAAACACCCACAGCAGCAGCCTGAGAGCCCAGCTTTGGGAAGCAGTATGATTGATGAAGGACTGTAACCCTCTGGCATATCGCTCCCTTAAAAATAACTCCACAAACTATAATTTCGGAGTCAGAAACATCTCAGCTGCTGAGTTATATTTTCTATGTCATGCATGGAAATACCAAGGCTCATGTTCTACAGCTCTCAGAGCCGCTCTTGGTAGGTCGCCCCCGTTAAATGATCAATACAACCAACATATACTAACATGAACTGAGTAAAAAAAAAAAAAAAACACGTGTGGACTGAAAATGTATTGACTTGTGATCGTGGGACAATCCGTTAAGCCCTGAGCTCTTGTTAGAGCGTCAAAAGCTGGAGAAAAATCTATCTATTTACAGCAGACAGAGACAGATACACGTGGAGATGGGTGATCAGATTTCAACAGAGATGTAGATTGATGATGGGTGGCAGCGTGCGTGTGTGTGTGTGTGTGTGTTTCTGTGTTTGCGTGCCTGTGCCTGTGTGTATTTGTGTTTTTGGTGGGTTGCGGTGTGGCCAGAGGGGGGTCTTAGCAGAGAGATTACCCCTCTGCTGGGAAATATGGGAGAGGTGGGGGGGGTATAGGAGGCAGGTTTTCTTTTCAAAGGGGGTCCCAAATCCATTGCTAAAGAGCCACGAGATTACAAAACTGAGATTGAGCCTGTAGATTAGAGGGATGAAACGTCCTGTGAGAACCTCCTTAACTCGAGGTGAGGGACTGAGGATTGTGGGTCGTTGCATAATTCACCTCCCTGCCTTCTATTCTCTACTAAAACACGATAAAACCTTTCAGAGTCACGACAGAGCCATGCCAATTAAATAACACCATCACTCTTCTTTTTAAAAAGCAAAAGAAAAATTGATTTTATTCACTTTTTCTGGTGAGTGTCATAAAATGATTCATCCACAATTAAGCATCATTCTATGTTGTCGTTATGACCATTTTAAGCTCCGTAACTTCAAAATATTAAGAGTTTTGAGGATTAATACTTCCGTTTCTTAGCATTAAGTGACAAGCATTTCATTAAATTAAACCAAAACCAAACCACACTTCGAACAGGGATCCGCACATTATCTCTTGAGGATTAACGAGGTAACAGGCTGCAAGACAGAGGTCATAATAACCCAGTAGAGAGTAAACTTACTTTGAAAAAAAAAATCAACTTGCCTCCTTATCTCTGCAGACACACTGCAAACACTGGAGATTAACACTGACGACTGCTTTGGCTCCATGTTTGTTTGGGGTACCTCCTGCTTTTGGCTGATAAAAGTATCAGAGTGTTGTCTGGTGCAAAGTTACCGCTAATCTCTCACACTCCTCCGCCGGAAAACGTGACCTTTGTGCAGCAACTGTAGTTCTGACACGTCCAGTCAGTCTAATACGACCACGTTACTTTTGTTTAGTTTACTGTAAACAAGAACAACTATTAGAGAAGAGATTAGCTGCCTCCATTGGTGTTTCATAATGTGTGGTCAAATGAAATCTGCTACAAATTTACACCACAAACACATTTTGCTTGTAGCACTGTTAATGATGTTGAGCTAAATATTTGAATAAAACTCAAATAAGAGATAATACTCCAGGGGGCCGCGTTAAAGCAGCCCTGTGGAGTTTGTGACGTTCACTGCTCACCAAAACACAGAGACTCTAATTGACACTGAACACATTCATCTATGTGTTCCTAGCCAGCAGTCTTTTTCTACCTTGTCCTTGTCGGTTTATTACTCAAGCCCCCAGGAAGAGCGCCAGGCTCCGAGGCTCTGAAGTGAATTTTACATTGTGGTCGAACGGAGGAATTCAAACTTCTGGGTTTGTCACGTGATGTGATTGGGCCCAAAAAGACTTACACTGGGAAAGAGACGTCTGTAACTCAGTGGCTAAAGTTTTTTAAGGTAATTTCAAATTCCCAGTGCTAACACTTGAATAGCCCTTATTAGGTCCTGAAAGTTGTAAAAAGCAGTTATATTCCTTTCTTCGTTCATGTGACTGAACCCGATACTGAGTGCTGGGTATGGGCCCCATGGATGTGGGGGGTCGGAGGGGATTTTATACTCAGAAGCCAAACTTTTAGTTAGTGGAAACCCTGTTGCGTCACATACAGACGCTAAAAGGTGCCTCGGTATCAGACGCAGAGGGGCACTGACCAGGCGGCGATATTTGACAAGCGGATTGGTTCGTACCTAAATGTCGACTGTACGAATTGTAGCCTTTAAAAAAAAAAATGAAGATGGAGTAATTGCTACCTTGTTTAACATTTTGCATCAAACTTTCATGGTGATGCTCTTTCATCCTCCCTTCTTGGTTGTTTTGAGGAACTCTTTCCTTTAGTCGAGTCTTCGGCAGGTGAAATACATGTTCAGTTGAACAGAGGTCAGATAACTTACTTGGCCAGTTAGGAGCAGAACTCCTTGGGAGTCTAAAAAGGGCTCACCTCTTTAAAAGTCAGCTCTTTCCACCGCCATAGACATTTAATGTCAAATCAAATGTGCTGCAGGGGAGACAACACAATGACATTACAGTCCTTCGCTAGACTTTTTTCTTGGATTCTATACGTTTGTGTGTGTGTGTCTGCGCATTCCACAGACTAGTTGCCACATTCTTGCTTCAAGCAGGTGTGGCAGTTGTAGGTAAGTTTCAGAAAATCCTCAGACAGCGTGTTTGTGTGTACATCTCTGCACCCGCAAGTGTGTGTGAGTCACCGTGTCTGTTGAGACGCAGTCGTCATGCCTGAGTGCTGCCAGACATGTCTGTCTGTCTGTGAGGGCGTTTATGTAATAAATGTCTGTGTGACGTTTGAAGTCATCTTTAACATCACCTTTGCTGTTTTCCATAACTTCACTTGTAAAACTTCTCGCCGACTGCACTTCTGATCTCAGATTTCACAAAAAAAGACAGCACCTCAGGGCCAAACTTCAAGAGCTTGAGCTGTAATCTTGAGGACAAACTTTCCCAAACCTGGCCGGTCACTTTGGCTGCTGCAGGATTTACGACTCGAGTTAGCCAAGAGGAGTCACAAAGGGACAGACGCTGGAAATACGACTTCAACTTACAACATAATCACATGGTAGTTTGACCCAAATTCACCATTCTGCAGCGGGAGGTCAGCGGGACCATTCTAAAATGGTCCCGCTGACCTCATGTGATGTTTTCTCTTTCTTTATTTCAGTAACAAAGAAATGAGTTTTGTGGATAACCAAACTTCCCTCAGAAAGCATCTATGTATAATACAAATCCAATTTTAATTTTCTTGTGTATTTAGCTTGTCTAAAGTTATGCCCTTAGCTTGAAATTGTTATTTAAAAGCTCTAATCAGAGCCACTACGCCTTCGTAGCATTAACCTGTTGCCACGATTGATGCATTGCCATATATAATCATTATTACAAAGGCAATCCCAGCACAAAAAAGACAATTATGGACACCAACAGATTAAACTTGTTATCTTCTATTTACCATCTCCTATCCATCTGAGCAAGCATGAGTGAAAGAAAAGCATTGTGGGCTATGTGCAACAATTAAACTCAGGCTCACATGGCGTTGTGGGCTGCTTTTGTTTGAAGTAATTACAGTGTGTGCAACAGAGCCCGGGGCAAGGTGCGAAGGGGTTTAGTCATCCTTGTTCATCAGCGGGAAGGGAAAAAAAGAAAGTACTGCGAGAGTTTTTTCCGTGTAGGAGGCGGGCAAGTGTTTGTGCTACACTGAGAGCCAAAAGTGAGCCAAATGGCAAAGGTCACTGGATCAGTGAGACGTACTGTTTGACACCTGTTTGAAAAGACAAACGATAGCCGACACGTCTGGAGTGGTGCGTGAGCATGAGAGAGTTGGATGTATTAAGGACTGATGGTGGCACACACAAGACTTTCAACCAGGAGACATGGTGTTCAATATGTTGAGTTATTGTGAAGTGACGTTGAGGACGATCATGAAGTGTTTACGTATTTTATTTATCAAGTGGTTTGGTTAATGTTAGTTTTGTTGCCTAAACCTAAAGTAATGCGCTGTTAAGAGGCCGTGGTCATTTCGAGCGAGAACATTTCCGTCAGACATTACTTCACTATATCTTTACACAGCAAATAGTTGTTTGCTATATTAAAACTTCATATTTGGTGTCGAACTGCTCTGCTAGTTCTGTAGCGCTACCATCTTTATATCTTGTTTTGAGGAACTTCTCCCTTTCGTTCAGCAGGTGAAATACATGCTCAGTTGAACGGGGGTCGGTTGACTTTCTTGGCCAGTTATTAAGAACAAAACACCGTGGTTGTTTTGTTGGTATCTTCTAGAAACAACGCCCTGATAAAACACTGTTATTTATAACTTTGTGCACTGCTGCTGTTAGCCTGCTAAGCTAGCTCCTGCAGGTTATGTTTACAAACCCACCCATGCTATTTCCTGTCTCCGGCGCTGTTGACCACACCGCACGAGTACATTTCAGTCTGACTGCACCTTGACTTAGATGCCGATCAAGCACAGCTTCACAGAGTCCTGAGATGAGGTCTAATCAGGCAGGTTAAGTGAAAACACCTGTCTTAGTGGCCCTTTAATGAGGGAGCGCACTACAAAAAATATGACCCCAGTTAAGTAATTTCTAAAATGCTCTTTGAAGACTAGGCTATGCAACATTTACTTTGTCACATTTGATCATGTGAAACAGTTAGAAGTTATGATTAGGCACCCTGGTCATAACCATAAAATATGAATGTTAATCTCCATGCAGAAAACTGCATTTATTGACACTTGAGATCAAACTTTATATTCTGTTGTAATTGTGAAACAAAAGCAATAATTGTATAAACTGCTCTATAAAAGTTGTACAAAGTGATATTTTTATGAATTAAATGACTGTATTGTGAAATGAAACAAGTGCTCGTAGTTATGAAATCACAGATAATTTAGAGTTCTACGTTTTTAAAAGAGATCTCCGGTTTATACTCCAATGACACCTGTTTACTTTCTATTTACAATTTACCACGAAAAACTATAGTACAAGTACAGCATCTGAGAAGCTGCTTTTAAAGACATGACACATCCACATCCAGTCTCCCCCTGCACAGACTGACAACCATAACACTTCTGTCGATGCTTTCATGCTCCACACACCCCATTTCCACTGAGAGTTGGTGTAATAAAACTTCGACATGGGACCTAAGAACTGCACACAAGCATCAAATAGTCAGCAGCATGCATCAGCCTTCACCCAAACAAGCCACTCTCATGATTAAAATCAGCTTTTGTGGAATAGATTCACCTCCCGGGCTTGTGTTACGGTCTCTGAGACAGAAACTGAGTTACATAAATCTATCCCACAACAGTTGTGAATATAGGGGAGATCTGTTCTGAGTCAAACTGAGACTGACAACTGTGGAAGTCTGGACGAAACTACTGAGACTGACTGAGTCTCACAGGATACACGATGACAGCCCTGAAATCTGACTGACACTGGAAGCACATGGAAATAATGGAGGCTGGTCAGCTAAAAAAAAAAAGAGAACATGAACCCGAGCTTTGGGTGCATTTGCTCACGCAGCCTTTGCCTTTTATTAGGGCGTACTGTCAAATTAAAATGGAAATGTCAACAAAGGCCCCTAAATTGAAAAGGAAGCAGTGTTGTATGTGAGGAAACGTGGCACAGTAGTAGAGGAAATGGGTGTAGATCAGGGAACAAACGGAAATAAAGGAGGTGAAGGAAAACAAAGATCAGAGTTTTATTGACAGAGCATATGATCATATTTTTGGCTCGATCATAAAGGATGCTTTAGTCGGTATGTGATGGAGAGACAGGCAGTATAACAAGATAGAAAATAGAGCAGACGCATGTTTTACATTCAGAAGGTAAAGGGAGCCCCCTGCTGGTTAGAGGAGCAACAGACTGAACACAGATTTAAATCATGCTCTGGAGTTTCTGTTGATTTTGTCACATTTCAATTTTGGATTAAAGAGACACCTCAGAAAAAAAGGCAAATGGAGGCGCAGACCAAAGCAAAGGAAAGGACGTTAGATCTCAAAACTAACACAATACAAAACCCTTGTTTTGGGTGACCAAGAACCTCAAACTCAAACAAAAACCAACTAACTCTAAAACAACAAAAAATGACTTTGTGTTTGCAGGAAGCTGTTTTCTCGCTCCCCTCCACCTGTCCTCCTTCACAGCCTGACGAGTCAATCAGCACAGGTGAAACCTATCTGTCCATCAGAGGCTGTTACATGCAACTGTAATATTTTTTGTATGTCCTATTGTTGAAAAGAAAATGAAATACCCCAAACAAATAAATATGAATGACTGTTTACTCATCATGCGATATGTGACTCATACGCATTTAAAGGCCTTTTAAAAACAAGAGTTACGCTTTTCAAGAAATCAACGGTTTTGAAATATTATGTGTTAAATATCAAGAAGCCGAGCAAACATTTTACAATGAAACCTTTAAAATGCAGTAACTGTGTCACTATTGTTATTAGCAGTCATAATTCTTAATACTGATTTTTTTTCCTTTTTCTTTTTAGGTCTGTTTCAGCTTGTCTTTGAAAAATAAACTAGAGTAAAGTGACAAAAGGAAGAAGAAAGAAAGAAAGAAAGAAAATTACATTTACTCATTCATGCTTTGTCAGAACCTTTAGTGCAGTAGTCTTTTATTATAGCATACCAGAAAAACAAAACAACAGATTAAAACATACAACAAGACAAAAAAAACTAAATCTGAGATAAGATATTTTTGAAATGCCATGTTCTGTCATGTCACAACATAAGGAATGTTAAAAACGCACGCTTTGCACAGCCTCAGTCACAATCAGAAAATGAAAGTCAGTTAAATCATCAAGTCAGTGCACCTGACATTATCTCACCACACACACATTCACATTTCACACATGTCATATAATTGTGCAGCACATTTGCCCTCCCTGACGTCCGAGGAGCGAAAAGGTGGTTTATAAATGCTAATATTATGTAATAGTCACATCGCTGATCTCTACACTGAAATCCTCTGCCCTCTGCACAGGTTAAGTGAGATAATCCTCAAATAATCCAGTTATTACTGCCTTTAATCTCTTAATCCGCTTTTTTTTGCTTAACTATAGATTAGATCAGGTTTGCTGACAGGTATGAAGGGCCCTTTTTGTGGTTTAAAAAGCACTTTGGGAAAGAAGATATCACCATGCAACCCCAAGAAAGGGCTGTATTGTGTGGCCTATATAACAGATTCAACAGCGGATCAGTTGTATTTACCTGAACCTTAATGATCACGTGTTACACTGTCAGCAGCTGCATCTCAAGCTGGGAAAGAGACAAATGTTAGCTCTGCAGGCAGCTATGCGTCGTACACCCACCTCATCTGTAAGCAATAAAGAATTTCATCAATTAACTCTCTTAACTCTCTTTCAAGTAATTGCAGAAGTCCCCTGTTGTGGAGTAAACTCATGTTATTCTGTAGAAGTATCTATTAGTATATTCCAGAGTATCTTCAGGTTATCTTATAATCCGTCCTTTCTTTAAAGATTAAATAAATGGGCCTAAAATAGGGTCGCGTAAAGGTTTAAAACCTGCTTTATTATAATATTAATAATATTTAGTTTATTGTGATGTGGCTGTAAAAGGACATTTAGATCCAGATAAAAGGGGACTTCTACAATAGCTGTACAGTTCAGTGACAGGACATCCTGTGTATAATATAGCCTCCTCCATAAACTTCCTACACCCAACCTCTTCATCATATTGTTTATACTCTCCAGACTGCTTCATCACGAGCAGCTAGTTGCTCTTCGTCTTCAGCTCTGCCAGCTTGCTGGTGACAAAGTTCCACTTGAAGGACGTGTCCTCGCTCCCTCCTCCCAGAGAGACGTATTTGGAGAAGCTGTTGTTGCTGCTCCGTCCTCCTCCTCCTCCTCCTCCTCCTCCTCCTCCTCCTTCACTCTCCTCTTCCTGAGGGATCTGCCCATCCTGGCTCTCCTCTCCTCCGGCCTCTGTCACCCCCTCCTCACACTGACCGACTGCTGCCTCGTTTGCTGCAGCAGCAGCAGCGGCAGCAGCTGCAGCCTCCGCCTGCTTCTTGGCAGCCCAGTTGGCCGCAAAGCTGTCCCAGATTGCTGTGCGCTTAGTGGGACGAGGAGGCTCCTCCGGCTTTATTGCAAGTGGACTGAGGATTCAGATAAAAGTAGTGCAGTTAAACACACAATCACCATTGTCAACTAAATGTTTTCCGATTTTACATTTTATGCTAGTGTTCTACTCAAAAAACAAAGATAAATTGGTCAAAAATAAGGTTAACTGCAGTTTGACTTTTGGGTAAATACACTTATGCACTTTCTTTTGGTGAGTTAGTTGTCCGCAAGAAGATACAGCCAGAACACAGTTAGCTTAGCTTAGCATGAAGACTGCAAAGCGGGGTACCAGCTAGCCTGCTTTGTCCAAAGTAGCAAAATCCACCTGCCATCACCTCTGAAGCATATTTTTGTATATTCCATATATACTGTGTTGTATACAGTCTACGGTTATTCGCTGAGATTTAGAGGTGCTGGTGGTTGGATTTTTGTTACTTTTGGACTGCCAGGCTTGCAGTTCCCCCCTGTTTCCAGTCTTTATGCTAAGCTAAGCTAACCTGACTGCAGCTTTATATTTCGGGGACAGAGACTGGTAACTGTCTTCTCATTTAACTGATGGCAGGAGAGAAAATAATCGGATATTTCCCAAAACTACTGCTGCAAATTTAGAGTAATTAAGATATAATTTAATAGTCAAACTAGAAGTCTATTAAACTTTTATTTTTTTAACCAAATTTAGCCCAGGGTTGCATCAAATCAAAGCTTACATTGATAGGTTTAGTTAGATTTTGTTATAATTTCCTTTTTTGTCATTCAGTTTGTACTAGAAACTACAAAAATACCCATCAAACCAGCCCTATTTCACCGACACAAACCCCACAGATACAAGGTGCGAGAATGACATCCGTCCGGGGAGAAAGAGGACAGATGTCAACAAAAGAGAAAGATTTGAACTCACTGGTCGGGGACTGGCGGGCTCTCAGTCTCCTCTAGAAGCTGGTGTTCATCTTCTTTGTTGAAGAGAGATGATAGTCTGTTCCAGCTTTTAGTCCCGGCCCCCTGCATCTGGACACACAACCAACCACACAGGTGGGGTCAAAGGTCAAAGTAGGGATACGTTTAGGTGGTTTCAGAGGATCAGTCGAACAATGCTCTTCTGATACTTTAATGATTTTACATCCACTTATTATGATATTAATGCATTTAGCAGTTATATGATTCTAAACTGTATTTGTTTACTTACTTTCTTGGCCAGCTGGGATACAGCGTTGGGCCCCTCATCCTCCTGCACGGGACTCACATCATTCTCCACCTCTGTGACCTGCAAACGGCAGAAAATACCAGACAAAATGGATGTACCTGTCCACGCAGCAACGTCCCGATGCGAATACAGATGCACAGGATTTGTGCACCATCTAGTGCAAAATGTGGATACTACAACCTGTAGAAAACCCAGAACAAGACCTAAAAGCGCACGTCAAGAAATGTTCATCACTAATATAGAAGGCAGAGAATACTTTTAAATAGTATTTCCACACCAGTGTATGTTTTGAGATCATGGCGATTCACTTTAGCTGTGTCATATTTCACAAGTGCGCATGGAGCAATGACGACTCAAATAGCAGCTCTGCACATCCCTCCAAATGGAAACCATCTCTCCAAACACACACAGTTGTGTGTGTGACCCTGTCGTCCCTGTACATGCCCTGGCATTGCGAGAGACCACAGTTTGAATCTGTCGGCTGGCCGGTCTTACAGCCTGAGCCCCCCCTGCCCGTGTCAGTCAGTCGGTGGAATGCCAACTAATCCGTTTGTTCAGCTCCCGTGCAGGATCGAGTTTCTGAGTCCTCCAGAGATCCGGGTCAACTCAACACTGTGTCTGTTCCGTTGGTACCAAACCTCGGATTGGAGTACAGGTGTCGCAATAAGGCCCGTGTAAAGCAGTGGTAGTAGAAGAAGAAGTGGACATAGTCAGAGACTGAAGTTGAAGTACAAGTACAACAATGTTGAATACTCCATTAAAAGTAAAAGTCATGTGTTGAAAGACTTACTTGAGAAAAATGATTGTTACTAATGTAGCTGGAGGAGGTGGAGCTACTTGTAATCACTTTATATACAGTTTGGTGTCCAGCGGTTCCCAACTTAAGGAGTGCAAAATAAATCTGGGAGGTTGTGAGATGATTTATGAAAGAAGAAAAACTGATGTTCTGCAACAAATGTGTATTTATTTATTGAACTTTTCTTGAATCGTCTCTTTTTTATGTGAAATATTGTTTAACTTTTACCTTGAGCAACTATACAGTCATCTGTTAAGGTTACAGCAGAGCGTGTGTGTTGGGGGTCACCAGCCAAAAAGATCAGTGACCACTGGTTTAATCTTCAAAAATGTTTTAGAATCTCATCGTTATAAAATTGTAATCTGAAAAGTAACAAGTAAATATAGTGTACTATAGTGTAGCGGGGCAGAAGTGACATAAAAATGGTATACTGAAATGTGATTTCCACCACTGATCACATGCCGTAATGTTGCCTTGATGTAAAATACTTCAGGTACAAACTGCTCTATTGAGGATGTTAATACATCTGCTACTGGTTGAATCTTTGACACTGGAAACAGAAGATATATTGATCAATATTAACAGTTCGATCAGTTAACAATTCAGTCAAAATAGCCAAAATACACAAGAGGAAGTATGTGGGCCGAACTTCTGCCTTAAAGTTCCCTTTGCACGTAAAACAAAACAGTCTAGCAAGCTCGTCCGACCATGTGATGAATAAAACATGATCAGCAAACCAAACCTGGTGACTCTCTGACTTCTGTTTCCAACAAGCATGTCAACTTTCTGACACTTTAATATATCCAATTGAATCAGTGAGATGGAGAAAGTTGTAAATTGTGTACCTCTTCAGGAGTGTCCTCCTCATACTCAGGGTTGAGAGTCTTCAGCACTTTGCTCTTATAGACTTTCCACACCGGATTCATACTTGCACAAATAGACGCTCAACACTCGGGGCAAGACCTGTGACGACCTCTTTTATGCCTCTCCGTGGTCCACCCTCCGCCGAGTCTCCGCGTCCGGCCTCAGCTCGTCTCAGTTGGGCCGGCTTTGACCTGTTTCCAATGCGTGAAAGTTCTCAGCAGCTCAGCAGGGCAGAGGACCAGTTCAGCACCGAGGCCCGCACTGTTTCATGTTGTTCCTCCCTCTCTGATAGTGTCGGTCTCATCAAGCAAACGGAGTTGACAGCTGCTTTCGTCCCCACAGAGTGTCTGAACAGGTAAAGCTAGGAAGCTGTGCTGCAAGCGCCCACGCAGGTGTGTACACACACACTCACACACACACACACACACACAGTGAATTCAGCGTCACGGTTCAGAATCCCTGCCTTGGTTACCTGGAAACAGGTGTGGATTTCCTCATGCATATTTCAGAGGGTCTCTTTCCCAGAGCCAGAGGTCCATTGTCAGCCAGTGTTAGTAGACTGGCTCGTGTAACCCTGATGCATATGCACGCACACACACACACACACACACACGCACACGCATGCACAGTATTGACATGTTTATGCTCAAATCTGGATGATTTGTTTTTTCATGCTGCAGCAGCTTCACTTCCTTTTGGCAGGTTGATGTTTTCTCATAATTGGAGATAAAACCCTCCTTCAATTAACGTGGGGTGTGAACTCTTCATGTACCTCAGCAGACAGAACGTTACAAAGAAAGAAAACGTGCATTAACGACTTGATGTCTGATCTGTAATTCCCAACACACACACACACGTTCATGCCTGCAGTTTATTCATGGGTACACAAGTTAATACCATCCCACCACACAACCCCACTGTTACCAGCCACTTCCTCGCGAGTCGTCCTCCTCTGCTCTCATTGGTCGCCGCAGCATATCAGTTAAACACCAATCAGTTTCAGGTTCACCGCAAAGGCTTTTTTTTTTTTTTTTGTGACCGGTCGCTTGGCAACCTGAGAGGGCCGGCGAGTGCCGCGTAGATAAAGAGAGATGTATAAAGTTTTGATGACTGATTGAGTTTCACCAGCCACCCACAACAATACAGCAGAGTACAGAAATACGCACTGCTTTGCATATTTGCTTAAAACTACTAATTACGATGCTGACTCGATACATCTCGATCATCTATTTTATTGCAGCAATGATTCAAGCAAAACTCTACATCGACACAAATGCAGTACTTGCTATACATTTATGTAAATGTCACCAAATTAGCCTGAAGGATAATCTCGATTCATCAGAGAAATGTGATCTAACTCGTCCTATAGCTCTCCTGTTCCTGGTTTAGTTTTCCGTACAAGTTGGACGTTAATGAAGCTGTAAGATCGGGCAGATCCATAAGACCAGCCTGAATTATGGATGCAGTTCTATGGACGACACGTCTGTGCACACAGACTGATGGATGTCTGTTATTTGAAGACCAGCCAGTTTGTTTTAGGCCGGAGCAGCTCATGTTTCAGAGTGGAAAAGACACACCCATGTATTTATCCGAGTTAACACACCAGGGCAGTGGATTCTTATGGAGGCAGCACAGCTTCTTCAATCTCGACTGGGCCAGTGAAGTAACCTACACATAAACGTTTTAGAGCATTATGTCTAACAGGACTTTTGCATAAAAGAAGATAATAGTTAATAGTTAACAAAAGTCTACTCACTATGTATTTAAAGTGCATATACGTATTTGCATTATATACATCTCACAGTCTATTATTCAGTGGTGGAAGTAGTATTCAGATATTTTTCTTTAGTTAAGTATTAGAAACAAAATGTACTCAAATGATTAAAACGTATTGCAGAATGGCCTCTTTCAGAGTGTTATATTATTGCATATTTTGTATTATATTATTATTATTTTTATTGATGCATTAACACGTATGGAGCAACTTGATGGTGGAGGTGGAGCTAATTTGAATTACTTGATATACTGTTAGACAGTTAAATCTACTACAAAGCATCATTTCATAAGATTGTCTTTATTGTTGAGTGTGTACAATTTTAATGTGTAAAAGTAGCAGGAATGAAAGGATGTACACGTGTACTTAAGTACAGTGCTTGTGTAAAGAATCACAGACATAATATGAAATGTTTTTCTCAAGTGAATCTGGAATTCAAATAATGTGCTTGATCAAAACGTCGGTATAGATAATTGACAAAATAACAAGTTCCTCTTAATTGTTTTTTTTCTTGAGCTTTCGGTCACATTTGTGAGCTTCGTCATCACGATAGTATCAATAAGTGTAACTACTATTTTGAAGCAAAAAACAAATATTCTGTTCAATTAAATCATTCTTCACACGTAATTAACGTCTTAATGTGCTCATTTTAATCAACAATGAATTCATGTGACCTATTGGTGTCCCTGACATGATCTGCCTGCGAAAGGGTCAGTCTCACTACTGAAATAAAAACCTTGTACCAGTGAAGCCTCCGTATTACCTCTTCTCTCTTCCTTCTTCCAAGTTACCTCTTACTTTCACCTTCACTGGGATTTCCTTATCAGTTACTGCCTGGTATTTGCTTTTCATCTGGAAAACATCCAAAGAGAAACATACCTGTTACAGGTCGTAGCGTTAGATTACCACAAGGTGGCTCAAGAGCCCTTTACAGCGTTGAGCATCTGGCTTTGGATGTCATGAGAAAGCTTGACTTTCAGATGTGCAGTGATTATTAACATGACGTTATCATGTAACAATCTGCTTATGCTGATATAAAGTAGTGAGGGAGATATTTCAACACTAAAAAAAGAATAAATGACACAATACAATATGAAGATTAGTAGAAAGCAGCTTGCATACCCTTTGCTAAATTTGAATGTCTGTCCTATATCTGGAAATCCATCCATGCAAATAGACATTTTAGGGTAGGAGAGGCACACCCAAAGAGGTAAATATGTGCATGTTATATCTCGTTGTGGTGTGCAAGAAAGTTTAAAGCTGATGTTTTATGGCAAGACCACGAAGAAAGAGCTTTTATGCTCTCAGTGTTTCATCAAACATGCAAACAGTCTAAATCTCACACCCCACACTGCCCTCACGTGAATATAAGCTCACAGAGGTTTACACGGTGGCCACTGTCAGCTGTTCTGTTTTCAAATAAATGCGGCACCGATACGTATGTCATTGTTTTAAATGTTCCAGTTCAAACGCCTCTGTGAATGTGGGTCAATACCTTTGTCTCGCAGCAGTCTATGTCTATTATCTTAACATAAACTATTTATATTTTAATGTTTCACGAAATAATTGTATGTTTACCTTTTTACGCCCCAAAGTGCCACTCCGTGAACTGAAAGATGAGGGGAATGAAGACTGAGATGTTTTTTGTCGCAAGTGATTGATGCAATTTATAAATCTCAATTCATGCCTGTTACTGACACATGGTGATATTAATAATAATCATAATAATAATCTGGGGATAATTTGAGACAACCACTCTTCTTTGTTTCTTTACTTAAACACAGCTTAACAAACACTTCCTTCCTTCCCACCATTAATATGAGCTAAAGTCCATGCTAATGTCTGCAGGTGCCTGAGTCCACATATGCATGTGCATCGTATGCATGTGATACATCCTTTTTTAGGTGTTGTGTCATGAGCCTTGCCTCCCTCTTTGGACCTCTAGGGGGTGCTCCAGTGTTGTGCTTCATATGGAACAGAATGTACAGAACACAGTGTGCAAATGTATGATGTTAATATACAAGCACACAGTGCCACAGTGTCAACACGCAAGCCTGTTCAAAGTCACCTGAGGGAAATGACAACAACCTCTTCTGAGGAGCTCCGGCATTATCTATCTATCACAGGCGTGGGTCATCTGAATGTGAAAGCACATGAGAGATCCTTCCCGACAAAAATAATGAAGATTTTGGTTCAGTGAAAACTAATCCTGCGGACAAAAGGGAAGAAGGCTGGAGCAAATCAATTCAACCTCTTTTGTACAAACACAAGGCAGCAGGGCGCTACGTGAGCGATGGAGGGGAGAGTCTTTGCTGACCTTACAATATTTGCCTCTGAAATAACGTTAAGTGCAAAGGTTAAGTAGCATAAAATGGAGATACAAGAAGTGAAAAAATGTACCTGAATAAATAAAGTTACATTCCACCATTGCCTATTGTTTCTATGAATGCATTGATGTCGGTGAGTGAAACAGCAGTAGGCCCCCATCTGTGTGAAGTGTACATGCACTCAGAGGTCAGTGCAGGTGAGCTCACTGTCACTCCTAAAAAACAGGCCACGACAGAAGGTCGATCTGTCAGTAAATAGTGAAGCATTCCAGTGATCAGTGGAGACACTGGGCTCTAAAACAGATTATTAAATTAGCTTTTCACCAGGATGGACGAGTCCTCCGACCAGTTCGAATCAGCTTAAGCAAAACTGTTTGTGCTCATCAGATGATTAAACTCCGCTGTTTGTCATAAATCCTTCTGTTTAATGAGAATGTTACTCAATGCTGACAGTAGGACAAAGAAGCTCTTTAAACAATAAATGGTAAACTTAAGAACCTACAGTCCACAAGGCCTGAGGATGATATCAATATGTACAGACCTGCTGTCTTCATCAGGTGTTGAACTCACTCACTTGACTCTGTAACAGAGTTGAAACTCCAGTTTACTGTTGTAACCATCACCACATGGCACACTATGTTGATTGAGCCAATATATATATATATATATATATACTTTGTGTTAAGATAGTATGCTAAACTAAGATGGTGATCGTGGGAAATATTATACCTGCTAAATATAAGTGTGTTAGCATTGCTGACATGAACATAGAGCTTTCTAAACAATAATTAGAAAGGGACTGCCGACTGCCGTCCTCCCCGGATTATTAACAGAGCTCTAGCCGAGAACAGAAAGCAGCTTGGTGTGGCGTCAACGTGCTGCGATAGTTCTGCTGTTGTGGTTCAGTTCTTGCATCTGGGTGGGGACATTTTGGCAAAATGACACAGTGGGGTTATTTTGGTGAGGAGAATCAGGGTTCACACAAGTTTAAAGCTAAACAGGGAAAATTAGCGCCTTTGCATTCACATGTCAGTTGGTGTGTGGTTGCTTAGGCACTAGTTTGTACCCTGAGGACACTTCGGGAGCTGCTTTTCACTGTATGTGGTTGTAGTGCACCTCTGTGCTTTTCTCTTTTCAGGATTTAACCTGTTCAAACCGGCTGTGAAAAAGTTACAAGCAGGTTTTAACTGCTTGGCTGGAGGCTGTTCCCAAGGCCCACTGTTTAGCTCCACAGGAATTTAAAGTTCAAGATCAAGAAGAAAACAGACATACAGCCTCACAGAAAAAAACTATGATGCTGTACACAGATGTGATAGACTCAGACAGTCAAAGTTTCAAATGAAAACACATGGCCATATACACAGATTTCATGGTACCCACATTAAAAGGTTACCAAGGTGGATTTTTAGTTTCCATCAAAGCAGAACACATTGCTGATTAACTACTTTAGAGATCATAAAGAAATAAACATAGTAAGAAAGGATCTTCATTCTAATTTCATAGACAACAGACCATATCCTTGAAGGGAGAACTTACTGTAAATACAGTCTACATGCATGTGTGTGTCAATACATGAGCTCACTCCATGCCGTGTAATTCATGTGCTGTATCTCCATGTGGAAAGTCGCCTAAACTTGTAGTTTCCGTACTTTTCTCCATTTCATTTTCGTGACATTATCTTCAACTCGACACTCGCTGGATCCTTTCATCGGCAACCAAACAGAAGAACGTCTGCTCTTGGTCATTTGTAGGGTGTAGTGTGCGTAGTGTGCGTAGTGTCGTGTAGGACATAGTTTTGACGGTGGACATATTTTCGGTGAAAAATGAAATGCTATTGACCGTCGCTTGGCTATCTAAACATGGCAGGTTTGTGCAGGATGTCCCCTGTTGGGCTCGCGATTATTGTCTTTGACCAATCAGTGGCCTGCGTTGTTGTACTATGCAGTGTAAACGCGGGACGGAGGGATCAGACGAGACGATGAGAAAGTTACAGCTGTCTATGAACTCTGCATTCTATTTGTAGCAGTCTTGGGTTTTGAGTTCTGCAACGGATGTGAGTGGAACTTTATCCTGCGATGGATGAGTTACATTTAGAGTAGTCGGTGATGGAAAAGGAAAAGGGGGGTGTAGATAGTATTCAACACAGCAGTGGGTGTTTCATTTTGACACAAGCAACATGTGCGAGCAGCAAACAAAGAATTAGTTTGTTGTAAGCCAAGATACAGCTTGTTTTTGCATTTGTTATGACCACACTCTAGCATGCAAATACATCTATAAAAGCCCAAAAAGATGCAGGTGTAAGCAGGCAAACAGGCTGACACAGGGACAAACTACATTAGTGTAGGGCCTAAATCTTTGTTTACCCTCACTCAGCAGTTACAAGCCCAGCAATGTGTGACTCTAGGAAATCAGGGAACGTCTCCACATGGATTTTGGAGCACCAGAACTTATTGAAAATGACACAAAGTAACCTAAAGTCATACTATGTATCTTATTTGAACGCGATTGCTGATTGCTGGGTCAAATTCCACGGCCTCCTGAGAAGAATGTGGGCAGGGACAGAGAATTTGTGAGTAATACCTTCCCCTTGTCATTGCTCCCATGTGGTAGCTAATAGTAATAATCCCACACCGAATGCACCGCTGTCAAACAGACAAGCAAATGTTTTTTGCATGTTTTTATGATATATTCATAACCAGGTAATTACTATGACATTTCAGGATAATAATCTCAGAGATTGAGAAGACATCTTGCAGTAAGTATCTCAGTGTGTCTTAACCACGGAGCGATTCCCAGAAAAGGTGCAATTTCAAAATGTGCTTGTGATAAGATTAAAGATATTTTAGTTAGTTCTAGTTTTGACAAATCATTTGAAGTCGATGGCTACACACTGGAAAGTGCCTGAGTGCGAGTACTGTCATGTTACAACTTATATAAGATCCTGTTTACAGCTGAGAAGTAGGTCACCTGGCCCGAAGATATACCCTTGCGGTGTCATACGATGGCATTGAGCTGGGAAAGGTGATCTATTCCTAACAAGGCACTCCACATTTGGGTAAGACATTTTCTAACCAAGCAGTATTGCACTGGTGTGGAGAATGAGGCAAAAAAAGTCTGTGAATACTGGAAAGAGAGGAGAGACATTAAAAAAAAAGTATTGCAGTGTAACAGAAAACTCCCACACACACTTTTGTCCACATATATACTCTAAATGTAAACATCCGAAGCTCTAAAAAAGTGACTGAAACTACGTGAAAACACCATATATGTATAACAGTATGTCCAGGGAGATAATTGTAGAACACTATCCGCTCATGACAGAAATAAGACTCTATAATTCCCAAACCGCCATGTATTCCCAGCTCTGGCTCCCACAGTCGCTAGTATTCTTACAAACATCCCCCCACCAGTATAGACAGGAAATCTCCAGCTTACTGTCCACTGCTCCTCTCATGCAGCAGCTCAGCAAAACAATGTGCCCATGAAAACCTTGTGGGGTGTTGAAACAACATTCTCAGGCTTTCATTGGCAAAAGGACGGGTCTGAACTGATTTTAAAAAGGGATAAATGGATGCAGAACATACTGGGGTCAGTTTTGACTCATGTCCAATACAGTGGGATAGTTTTTCCACCACTTAATCACTTGTTGGAGGTAAATATTTTACTCAAAACAGCTGATGCTTCAAATAATCTGAATTACATTGAAAACTACTTCAACTTTACATTTACAGACTTCAATAAAGACAAAACGAGTTGATAAGCTGCTTGATTTCACAGCAGACTTTCATGATGAATCCATAATGTTATGCGTCAGGTTCTTGCTTTTTTTGTTTTGGTCTAGTAGGCTACTACTTCCCATGTTTGATGCAAAGCGGAAGGATGACGTCCAACAGTTAAAATACTCTGAAACTGCTCTGAATATATAAATATATCCTAGCATGTTTTCATGACACTGCGAGGCACAAAGTTGCGTGACGGTGCTGAATGTTTGTGGTTTATTAAGTCACGACTTCCTCCTCCAGTGATTTCCATTTAAGCTTTCTTTAGCGCTGACACAGTGCTGTGGAGAAAGGTCTACGGTTCTGCAAATGATTTCCTCCATGTGTTTCCTGGTGGCATGACAAAAGATGAACAAATGGTAGTTTTAGATTGAGTGACAACATTTAAAAATAAATTTAAAACAAAAGAAATAAGATAAAATAAACAAGAGTTAGCCATGCTAGCAGCTCTGTGAGGTTGAGCTAAATGCTAATACCAGCATGCTAACTTGCTCACAATGACAATGCTACATGACAATATTTATCATGTTAGTCATCTTAGTTAGGCGTGTTGCTAACACATGTTTAGCACTACACACAGCTGAGGCTGGCAGGAACATAGTTTCGTCATTAGTGGGGAGCTACCGACGGACCAACTCAACCACACCTACAGCCGCGCCGCTAGTGTGTCTAAAATAAAAATACACTAGAACCAGAGAAAAAGTGTCATTGAAATCTATGTGAAACTTAAAAGTATTCATGTCAACTGTTGGACGTTTGTATATGTGGTGGAGTGGCAACACTATGACCTATTTTCTACATTGTTATCTTTTATCCAGAATATTCATAAAATAAGTGACACTATGTTTGCCACAATGCACATTATTAAGGCAAGTAGTCGCAGTGTAAAATCTATATGGTTTGTCTGATATCTATCGCTGCACTCTTTCTGTTTGTCCTGAGTGGATCCACATCAATTAGCAACAGTCATAAAGCAAAATAATCATAAACCCGGTGGGGGAAAAAAACCTTTGAGCCCATAAACAGAGAAACAAACAGCTCTTTGAGGCCAGAGATAAGCTGCTTTTCAGTAAATCCTAATGAAAAGGAAGCCATAGGGAGATAGAAAAAAAATCTGAGTGAGATTAGGAGACAGAACATGGCGTCCTACATCACTGACCTGGCAGTTTAAAGGGCTGAGATACTGAAGCACTAACAGCAACAGGAAACCTATAAACACAACTTTACAATCGTCAGGTTAATTTATATAGCACATTGCATTCTATGTGTTTGTTTTGGGGGCATGGCAGGTTGTCCTGTGGCCCATGAAAGTGATTAAAAAAACAAAACAAATTTTAATGATCACTGAAAAATAGATTTTTAGTTATGAGGTCTTTTTAAAAGTAAAAAGTAGAAGTAAAAGTCTATATTTAAAGAAGCTTTGGGGTGGCAGCAGATACCAGTGGATGCTTGTGCTGCAGGGTGGGGTTGTCTGGGATCTGAGAGACACTGTGTTTTTTCTGCAGTCGGCACGTTTGACGCCAGTCACGATAGCGGCTCCCCGTGCAGAGTGAACACTCCATCCAGCACATGCTCCAGCCGGGCACGTGCACGTGCACACTGCCGTCTCTTCAGCCTAACTCAGCCAGAGGAGCTGAGATGTGACCCGATGTGACCCGATGTGGTCTCTGCACATAAACAGAGATGTTGATCTGCAGGACTGTGGTTTACATTCTTTATGTGTGCCTCTTAATGATGCTGAAATACTGTTTTGTGTGTCTTTGCAGCAGCTCTACATCGCTCATGTCATATTCATTTAATATACAGTGTATAGGTCTATGTTAAACTATAGGAAACCCCTTCCCCCTACACCTTTCTGATGTTGAAATTAGGGGGACTGTGTCTGAACGTTTGTGACTTTACAAAAAGGGCAATCTGACATTCTAGCCATGATTGGTCAGCTGTCCAGAGGTGAGAAAGGAGCCCAGATTTATCTTCATACAACTTTTTCTTTTTCGTGCCACATTATGAACACCAGCCAGGAGAGATCTGACAATGTGCACGGTTATCCCCAATACATAAACAGCAACATTAACATGTCAAAAAGCCTTTCTGGTGTTTTCTTTTGCTTCTCTAATGTTCTTGTCAGATGGACATAATCAAATTTGTGGTTTAAGAAAAATGCTGACAAAGTGTGGCCTGAAATGCTCATAGCCTTGGTCCGCAAGATTTCTTAACCCAGTTCTAAATATACGTACGATGAACTAATTCATGTGATTTTTCAGCAGTAGGCTGATCACGAGTTCATAAAACGACATTCAGGAAATATATGTTAATGTCTTTATTGAACAAAAAGCAGCAGCAAAACATATAATTTGTTCATAGGAGGGAGGAAATGCCTTGTGAGGCTCAAACACAAAGGGGTACAATACTGTTTGACAGAATATAAAGCTAAAGTGCTATTATGCTTCAAATGGAGTTTACCATATTTCTTCATTATTATACAGCCTGTCAAGAATAAATCATATCTAAAGATGATACATATAGAAGCAACACATTCTCCCGCCGTCTTACAGATTCATCGCGCACACAAGTTGAGCATATTTCTCATAATTGCTCGTCATGGTTATGAACATTAAATGAGAGTCATCTGAGAATGAGCCTCACAGTCCTGTTGGCGTCTCTTTTTTGCACCTGCAGCTCCGAATTCCACCCATCACCATTCTCTACAAAAAGCATTTTAAAAGGCCTTCACAAACATCTACCAAACTATCTCATCTGCAGAACTTCCCTTGGTTTTGATGGTTGAGGCCAACTCTTTCTGAGTGCAATCGTATGCCCCTTTGTGACAATTCTTCAGATATATCAAAACTAAATAAAACAAAAAGGGAATGGAACCCCAACTTCCATCCCAAATAAATATCTTCCCCACCCACATTCCCCACCAATGACCTTATCCCCCATCCTTTTGTCTCTGTGGCTCAGAACCAGGCCGATGTTGGTGACGCACCACCGGGTAGCCAATGGGCGCCCTTCGTTAAGGGTTGTGTCCTTAACTTGCATCACTGAGACGGCAAAGCGAGGTTTTTTGCCCAGTGATGTGCAAGGGGGGGGAGGGCGATGGGGAGGGGCTTACGGCGTGGGCAGAGGGGCACGTGGCGCCCAACGAGGCCTCAGCCTGTCACAGGGCATCACATCAGACCATGAACAGGCATGCGCACTTTCTAAACTCTACGCCCTGCGAGAGAAAGGGGAGAACGTGCGGAAAAGCCATCACCAATCTGCCTCTAACCGGTCAGTGTTGCAGGGGAACATGGGAATCAAGTGAGTTATTAGTTCGCTTACTTATAAGTGTAACTGAGGAAATAATAATCAACTCTTAATATGGACAAATGTTGCAAACATGTTCTTTAATTTACCATTCAGAGACGTCGCATTACGAGATAACCAACCAACCAAAATAATCCCAGATCTCCCCAACGTCCTATTTGCATGAGTTTTAAAACGTGATATTCAAGGTAGAACATGACTTTCTCCTTGGAACTAATAGACTTGTTGAGCATGTTCTCCCAAACCCTTCCATGCCTTCCTACTCTGACTCTCAAGCCATCCTTACACAACCACATTTTTGCAAATTCACGATACATTTGGGCTTGCGTGAGAAGAGGGCACACGAGCAGGCACGACAAGAGGCTGCTTTACTGAAAGACACAATGTGTGCATCAGCTGAACTACTTCCTGTTGCGTGCAATGACAGCACGGATCCTCTAATACAGGAAATACTGCAGCTCTGCAGCCTCCAGCGCCAACAGAGGAACTGCTCAAACTCAACTCAGACTGTTTTTACGTCATTGATCACTAAACACTCACTGCGCATCTCATTCAAAATATTCACAGCTTTATTAAATCTTTACAAAATAAAGTAATACATTCATCAGTTAAAACAAGACAGGCTGATTTTGATTAAAAGTCTGCACACCCATGCAATATTCATTAAAGTTAGCTGTTCATTAACATGTAGCAGATATTGCAGGAAGGGTTCTTAACCACCGTGCTTATTAAAGAGTCACGCATCTTAACAGGACTTCATCGATTCATGATAAAATAGTGTGAAATCACAGAAAAGGAAAAAAAAAAAAAGTATGAGTAGTTTTAAGTCCCTTTGAAGATCTAATGTAGCATTTAAAAATGCACTTTTGTGCAACTATTCACTGAATCTTTGACACCTGACAGATACATTGCACAAGTATATACTGTATGTTGACAGTTTGTGAATACAGCTCTTAATGTGTTCACACAGATCTGCAAGGTTCTCTCGAGAAGCAACAAAGAATTACAGAAAACCTAAAACAAAACACGGTTTGGGCTAAATTTGAATCCCCTTTAGCCATGTACTGGGCCTGCCATCACTTCATTACAAGGTGCATCTCAATTGCAGTCAGCCTTTCCCTTAAAAAGGCATTACTGTTTTTTATTTAACCCCCTTTTTGGCCAAGCGTTGAGCTGTGGCAAAATTCACAGTTCTTCAAGAGTTCCCCCTCCCTTTTTGTAGCTCAGAACAGTATCGACGGCATCTTGCAAGCATGTACTTTTGTAATGACTAATGGTCAGACCCAGTTGGCAGTCAGCTGGTTTTTTTATCACCTACCCAAACCAGTCCATAAAACCAGTCTTATCCACAACCCCAAGTGAGCCACCCCCCCCCCCCCCCCCCCCACAAAGCCCTGACAACGAGTATAGAAAACACATGGTGTGTGAGGGATCCCAGATATTCAGTGTCTTGAGTGTGACTATGACTGCGAGGTCAGAAAAGTGCGGTCCTGGATGACACTGCTGTGTCTCTGCACCGGCCCCCCCCCCCCCTCCCCCTCTCCCTCCTCCGTCGCTCCACTTCTCATTGGCTCATCCGTTATCTCCACGATCAGAGTAGTGAAGTCTCATCAGGGCGGAGGCTGGACCTGGTCCTTCTCCGTCATCTGTCTGGCACTGTAGTAGGACAAGCTCAGGCCCATGATGGCCAGCATCATGGCTATCTGGTTGACGGCGCGGTCCTTCGGCTGCGTCTGCACCTCACCGGCCACTTGCCTCTGCAGCGGCAAAGAAAAAAAAAAAAAAAAGACAACCAGGGCAAGGGTCAGAGGTCAGCCAACAGTAGAAACAATGACATTTATTGGCCAAACATTCAAATATTTTGTCCTAAGAGACTTCTCTCTTAAAGACCAAACATCTGCAGCTTTAGCTCCACAGCCCTCTGCCGTGTGACCAAACCCACGGCAGGAAAAGTTATTAAACATTCAGGAAGGGAGAGACTTGAGCAAAAGGGGAACACAAAGTTCTGGGCACAAAAGGAGCCAATAATGTACCTGGGATCCAACGGCTTGTATTTTATAGAGTTTGATTATGCCAACTGTGTGTATTCTGAATGTACAGCTCCTCCTTGCCCCCCTATGACTCCAGCAGTGAGATAGGAATGTTCGCATTTTAAAAAGCTCAGGCTGCCAACACCCAATACATAATACATAATAATATATACAAAAAAAAAACAATGTTGTGCTGATGAGACTTTGCTCGGTTAAAAGTTGTGTGAACTCGATTTTCTGGGGAAATTCTGTCCTGAAGCACAAATTTATAAATTTGCATTTGAGTCGAACCACGTTGAAATCTTTGTCTCCACTGTAGTAGACTCTCCATAATACATACAAACTGTACTGTCCCGCTAATGTGTCAAATCGCATGTAAGAGGTAGTCACTTTGCTCCGGTCTGTTGGGCTTTTGAGTCAATGTAAAGCCACATGAGGAGACAGTCTTTGTTTCCAAATTAGTGTAAATAAGCGAACAAAGACTTTACACAGCGGGCGAGACATATGGAGGGTCACTACTGATGAGTGGATTAACGATGACAGTGGGACGAACAAAAGAAACTTAGAGGAAATTATACCACAATCATTAGTGTCACCCCTGATTATAGGTGATGAAAGCAGATTGTGGGTCACAGAACAGCACCGGGCCCTTTGTGTGACGAGGTCCAGATTAGAACCAGTGTTGATGTCCATATAAGCAAAGGATAAAGACCAACTGTGAGGGACACGTTGACAGCTAAAACAATTTGCCAAAAGTGAAAATTAAGCTCTTGTGCAAGAATTGAACTCCGACAGATGGTTTGATTGTTTTATACTGGCACATAACCACCAGTCATTCATTTTCATCTTCAGAAATGATCACATCAGATTAGAGTTATGCAAAGTACATATAACCCAGCAATCATCTGCACATACCTGGAGGAGGCGGAAGTATCCGGGTGTCAGCCTGCCCAGTCTGATGATCATGTTTGTTGATGTGGTGAGAGGCGGGGCCAAACAGAGGGAAGAGCTGGGGTGGCTCTCAAGACCTGCAAAAAAAAAAACCGGAGAATTCACTTAATAACTGCGCAGACATCTGACAGAAAGACGCCAACAAAAAATAAAGTTACCGACAGAAATACAGCCAGGAAACCAAAATATCCACCAGCAGTGAAAGTCAGTTGAGTCTCTAAAACATATGGACAAAAAAAAACTAAATGTAAATCTAGTATCCAGTCGTTACTTAACTTCTATAGAAGCATCAGATACAATCTACTTTCCTAACCAAACTTTTAGAAGAGTTTTTTGAGTACTGCTGCTGAAAGAGGAACAGAGCATTGCCTCTCAAATAAACCATCTGATCTATGCAAGAGGGAACATCTCTCGCCTGCAGGCACGGCACAAAACTCTCATGTGCTGCTCCAATAGGAGCGCCATGTAGAGAAAACATAACGCAAGTGATCATATATTTTAGATCTGACCTACTTGACACCATTTACTCCCGGAATGCCCCTTAAACCCCTCGGTTATTAAAATCGTCATGCTCGCATCCAAAGCAACAGAGCCTCTATTCATGCTGCGCTCTAAACTGACACAGCAAAGGAAAAGGGACAATTTTGTTCATTCACGCATGAACAATTCCGTGTAACTGATTAAGAAAGTGGCGTTTTGCATGATTGTTGGACACCCAATTGTTGAGTAGGAGCACCAAGCCCAGAATTAACATTTACAAATTGGATGTTCTCTACTGTTGCAAGGACGGGAACGAGTCATCCCAGAGATAAAAGATGGAGCAGAGGAGGTTGTACATTATAAAAAGACAGAAACCCAAAAAGGTGATAAGACAACTAGGGAAGTCACGCTCAGCTGGGATTGACAACATTTGTGATCAAGGCTCCAGGGAAGGCGAGGAGGAGGAGGAGGAGGAGGAGGAGGAGGATCGGGTAGAAACATGTGTGAAGCATTAATGTGCCAACCTGGTATGAGTTACACCCCTTATGAGTAACAGAACTGCAATCCAAGCTTTCAAAGCGGCTCCTGGTGTAAAAAAAAAAAAAGGTTGCAGGTCGGGATTCCTCACCTTCCAGAGGTAGTTTTTGGTCAGTCAAAAACTACCAGCGGGACGGGACCCTCCACTTCCCAACCACGCTGACAAATCCTAACAGATGCCAACCAGAGAGCGACGAACTTGAACTTCTGAGAGCTTCTGCGCCGCGCTCCGCCTTTTTATACAGCCCCTCTCTCACCCAACCCGATCTGCGGGCTTGCCTTCAGCACACGCCCACTTTCAGAACACATACATGCTGTCGAAATGCATTACTCTCAGTGGGTTACTTTCCCCAAACGAACCCTCCTCCCAAAACAAGAAAAACCCTTTGTGAACCATCAGATACGATGTTAAATAGGAATAACGCAAACGGAACAACACTGCCTTCTTCTAAGCAGCATGCATGTCAGAGAGTAGAGTTACATAACCAGCATGATGTGGCCATTTAATCTCAGCTGGAGAAGAAATTAAATGCCACAGACCTCAGCACAGTCCAGATTAGAAACACGGGACTAGAACAGCCTTCTTTTATTAACATTTATTTAAGCCGTGCGTTGTAATTGCGCTAGTGGCCGTCCGTGTTATATAATCGGTTTCCATTTCACTGAACAAATAGTTGCAGTCACTATCCATGGATCCTTGATGACAAGCTCGTGACAACATCACGCTGCAACTGACATACATCACCACACAAGGCTTTATCAGGATATTTGGGCTTTGTAGAGTTTGGTCACACCTTGAACAAAGACCAGGATTTAGCTCGAACTCAAATCATTGGCATCTGATCAACAAGGAGGTATGTAGGGCTGCTAATGCCAAACAAGAACCAAATAAGTCACATTAACAACAAGTTCAACTCATTTGAGGTCTTTACAGCATAAGAGATTCAAGCAAAGAGTCCAAGCAAGTCTACTATAATCTGATATAAGTAGCTTTTAGGTGTCAAAGATTTAACCTGCAGATCTGAGTTTGTGGAGGCACATTAGGAGAAAAATAAAACAGATCTCAGTAATTACCGGTGACTCTTTTTAAATTATTTCCCATCGATCAATAAGCAGTAATGGTGATGCAGGCTCGTTGCCAACCAGGTCGCCATACGAGAACAGCTCAGGGAATGGAGTTTCAGCCACACTCAACAAGCGCTTTCCCCTTTGTGTTTTAAACTCAACATTGAAAATCACTTGGCCGCTGGGTTTTGTAGTCAGAGTTTCTTCTGCAACAACGTACAGTTCCTCATGTTCCTCTAACACAGATACGTTTCGCAGACTTCCTAATAACCATAATGATGCCTTCAAGGTCCTCCGTTTAGGTTTGAAATTTAAAGTTTTTAGCAGACAGCCTGCGTTTCAAACCGGCGGCGAGAGTTTTGAAATAAGTGGGCATGGTCGGGCAAATAATGGATACTATTGAGGTGCATCGTGGGAGTTGTAGGATCCAGCGTTTTTGGAGCATGAGCCATAATGGAGACTCAAAGTCAATATATCTTTGACCATAGTTTTTAAATGCTGCTTGGCATAGTTTCTTTTGGATTTATGTAAACATGTCACCAGTGTGAATCCAGAACATCCTTACTGGCAGCTGATTCATGTTGGTGTGTGTGTGTGTGTGTGTGTGTGTGTGTGTGTGTGTGTGTGTGTGTGTGTGTGTGTGTGTGTGTGTGTGTGTGTGTGTGTGTGTGTGTGTGTGTGTGTGTGTGTGTGTGTGTGTGTGTGTGTGTGTGTGTGTGTGTGTGTGTGTGTGTGTGTGTGTGTGTGTGTGTGTGTGTGTGTGTGTGTGTGGGAGTGGTTCACTACGTCCAGGTGAATCACTTGTGAACTATTCAGGCTTACCTGAGGGCTACCTGAAGCGTGAGGGCGTTTCCCCCCACATGTGCATCACTCGAGTTGTGGCCACATTTCAACATACCAGCTGTTGACAGACTGCATGAGTAACACACGGACAATGTCTGACGTTTGCTTCCTGGCAAAACTACTTTTACCTCAAATACCAAAACTAATTTATGAATTTTCAGGAATACCAAATTAGTTTAAAGCTTGTAGAAAGAAAATGTCTGGAGAATCAGGAGAAGTTATGAAAACACAAAGAGGGCTGACATCTGAAGTCAATTTACTTCATCTCCCACTGAGATTGATAATAAAAAAGCCCCTGGGGAGGATTTCACTCAGCCTGCACTTAGCCTGTAAACAGTCACTGGGTACATTGTGCACTTAACACCTAACAGCCAATGAGATACCAGCACTCCTTTCCTCCTCTCTTGGTCCCGCCTTCCCATGTCCCTTAATGGTCCCTCTGCAGACCACCCGCTGGCAGCAGGGGATCTCCTGCCAGTGAGTGTGGATGGCAGCAGAGGGAAAGACGGACACAGCAGCTGCAGCTGAAGCGCCACAATAAAAGTCTCCTGACGGGCAACAGCAGTTAAGGATTACATCATCATCAACCTGACTGTCAGGTCACTTCAATCTTCATCTAGGCTTCTGCCACATTCAGGACTATGGCATGTACACGACCATGGTTTCTCTGCGCACCATCGCCTGGGAGGCAATGCTGTAACTGACAACTGCTGATTGGAAGCCTATGAGTTCTCAGTTTTAATATTTAAAGTCCATCACAAAGAATATATTTTTGTCGCTACAAGGAGTAATATAGTGCACGGGTCGGTCCACACCCTGGTTTAAGAGGCACTTTTTCCACCGAGAGTTCGGAAAAGCAGAAAGAAGAAGAACAAATCTATACGGATACGTTTTTCATTTATTTTGAACAGAAAGTAGTGCAAGTGGCAAAGACAGAAAGCATTTTTGCCCACTGGCAACTTTGGTAAACTATTTCCATTATAAAAATAAGGAACATTTCAAACACTTGTGTATTATACACTGCACGAGCACTGAACAAACACGCTCCCAAAAGGCTATAAAACTGAAAAAGCATCCCTTATGCTATGAAATGGAAAATAAATAAAAAACACTAAACCCGAAGTGGGAGTGTTTCCATTTGTTCCAACTTGACTATATGCTCGGTTTGCTTTCTCCTCGTCCCAGCGGACTGGGTGATGATGATGATGATGATGATGATGATGGCGGCATGGAATGTGCTTTAGCATGTTGGATAGGTTTCCATTCACATAAAGTTAACCTTCAAAAAAAAGTAGAGCAACACTGACCCCGTGTTACACACACACACAACCTGCAGTCAGGTCTTAATCACTCCATAGTGTGACGGACAACCAGCTTGTTGTGCTAACATTAGCACATGCTGCTAACAGCATACAGCTAAAAGTTTGCGCTTGTGAACTTTGGTCCTGCAGCGCGTGTCATACGCACTACTCGCACCCATAAAAACGTTGTGCTAAATTGTGTAGAACCTTATCACAAAATAATTACGGCTGCAACCACTGAGTATCAATGTGTCTAACATTTCTACGCTTAATCATTTAGTCTATAAAAACAGTAAAAACTAAAACGCCTGTCGCAAGTTCACAGAGCTACTAATTCTATTTTGATCGACCAATCGTTTGAGCTCAACTAAGATCAATTAAAGGGAATGTCAGAGCCGCCCCCCCCTTATTGGCCAATCAAGGTGTACATGACAATGAAACTCTAGACATGGCCTCCATTTTGGGCCCCCTGCTGTGAAGACGCCAACATGGCTGACACAAAGTAAAAGTTGAATTTGGGAGAGCACCACATTGAAGAATGAAGCTTTGTCAGTTAAATGAGCCAGACATCAAGCTTGTTAATTAGTGTCAGGCTAAACTGTTTGCCTACCTGCTGTTAAAAAGCCAACACATGAGTAAATCCAAGCAATAAAAAGGAAAGTGACCCAACAGAACAGACTAATCCAACTGGTGATACACAAACAGCTGATCAAAGAGCAGTAAACAAAGGGTACGCACTATTGGCTTTCTGAGGCATTTGACATGCCTCAATTTTCAATTAAAGAAATCAAAACTTCAAAAATCTTCATCCACTCAGTTTTAAAAATTCAAATGTAATCTACAGTGAACCGCATCTTTACCCTTCAGGCTCAAACTGCACGTTGCAGGCCGATCTGCAGACTCTCCTGCCAGGGTACACAATGTACAGATGACACGCAACGAGCACAGTGACTTCACACAAACACGAGCTGCGCAGACACACACACTGAAAGCAAATATATAATTTTAACGAAGTCAAATTTCTATATTTTGCATTTTTGGGATGCATTAAAGCAACAAAAGCAAAGATTGGGGTTTTTCTCAGACTTTTAAGCTCACATCATGAAAATCTTCATTAAAAGACTCAAATAACACATACAAATTATGCCTAATGGTCATTTTAAACTAGATTTGTACCAAATGTACAGCCACACTGCCAAAGAATAGAAACTAAAAACACCACAGCTATTTGCTCCCAGTCAGCTGCACAACACGCCAAAATACACAAATTCATAGTTTACCTTTTAAAATAAATGAATCCCATTATTCAATTCATGGATGTCAAATGTTTTTCACGCAGCTTCTCATTTTAGGTGTGCTTGCCCTTTAAAATTCTATACTTTCAACATAAGCAAACAATTGACTCTGTTTTCTACCAAACGAGCTCAACAACAGCTTTTACGATTATTTTTTAATAAAACTTCTGCAAAACCAAGTTTTAATAAGGAAATAAAACCAACAAACCAGAACAATTACTGCCACACAGAGACAATAGGACACTTTTCCTTTTTTTTCCTCCATACGGGTCGTAACACCAGCTGTGGACGCTTGTTCCTCATCGGTTACTTCTTTCTTTTTGCAGCTTTACACTTCTTTTAATGCATTACTTGGACTCCAGCGCGCTTACCTGCAGCTGCAGCGCGGTTCAGGACGGTTCAGGGGGCCGCTCAGCCTGCGTTTGGGTGTAAAGTACAATATGTACACGATGTACAGACTTTATAGGAGGCCGGGATATGTCCTATATGGGCGGGGGGGTGTGGCAGCACACACAACGCATGCTGGTGTGCATGTGAAACACATAGACCCCCACGCCTGGGAGAAATGGACTCGTCCACGTTTTGCTGTCATGTTAAGGACACGCTGGTTCATTTAGTTTGTTTTTTTACACCGTGAAATGTTAACACATAGACTACCCGCACATGTCATGTGTACACTGTGGAAATATGGCCTAAATAAAATGGCTAAAAAGCATTTGTTCATTTATTAAGTTGACATTTTAGATGTTAAATAGGTAAAGCAGGTGTGGGAAAATTGCATAAAAACAGAGGTTGGTTGGTTGCTCTTTGGAAGAGATTAAAAATGAATTTGTCAACAAAGCAATCTTACGACGAGGTCAGTTTTGTAGATGTTCACTCAATCTTCCTCAGCAGATGAAGTGAATCAGCCAGTTGACACGATCACCTAAACACAATACTTCTCGTCCATGTTGGCTTTAAAAAACAAACAAACAATTTCTATCCATCTCAATTTCCAGCCAATATGGACGAGAACTCGGAATCTTAAAATTAAACTGAAAATGGTTCTGTACCTTGAAAACAGTATTTGATCAAAGCAATCCCACCACATTGTCCAATCAGTGCCGGTTCTGGAGCTTTTGCTTTGAATCACACAATCTACCCAACTACTAAGAGACATGAAACAACTACAAAAAGGGACAAACGACTACAGAAGACTACAAAGAGATACAAAACCCACAGAGAAATACATAAAGACTACAAAGAGACATGAAACAACAAGAAAAAGAGGCTAAACAACCACAAAGTCTGTGTGTCTTGGAGCCGGTGGGACCTTTTTGCATGCCTGTGCCCAGGGGCACCACGTCTTGGCCGGGGTCAGTGGACTTACATGCATTCTCACCCTGATGCAGTCGAAAAGCACACGCCGGTTTAATATCAATCTGATGCATGAATGTAGTGATGTCGTGTTTGTCGTTTCCAACATAGTAACTGACCCGTGTGTGCTGCAGTCTTTACCACATGTGGAGAGACATGACAGCTAACTGATTTAAAGTATGTGTTTACTCTACAGTATGTCGTTTAGGAGTGTATATGACCCCCAACCAACTGCATGCTGCTACACTCACCTAACAGATCGTGTACACACATGGCATTTACTGTTTTTATCAACTCGTTGGCTGTTCTGGAGCTTTTGATCGAATCACACACAATTCCTCAGCAGATGGATGAGATGTTTTATCTTATCTCTGATGGTTTGTAAATTGAGATTGACACATCTACATTTAAATGACAACGTTCCAGCGATGCTCCGTGTGATGAGGAAGATCGTGTGATTTGATCGAAAGCTCCAGAACAGCTACTAAATGGAAGTTATGGTGAGATTGGTGAGCTGTTTTTTTTTAATCGAATAGCGTTTTCCAAAGTTGGAAAATGATTGGTTAATACTCAACTAGAGAAGAAGAGAAAAAGGACGGAATCTACGATATCTTTTACAACTTTATTAATAAAACCACAGTACAACAGACAGTTTAAACAAGTAAATACCAGATTAATATACAAAATATGTATAACAAGGGAAGTATATCTACACCAAAATAAACATGAATAGTGGTAAACATTTCTCATGTGTTTTAAAAGACCTTGACTGGTAACAGCTTTCTAATCTTCACAAAAGATTTAAGGATTTCTTAAAGGATCGTGAACAGCTGTTGTAACCTTGGTCACCTGTAGCCTTCCTAACCCATATCTCACTGTGTTAACCCAGATAGGCAGCAGGACCCTGGACGTCTGGTTAAAGGTCTCAAAACAAAACGTGTCATATGTGACCGACTTTGGTGTGACGCTGCGCTCTGCTGGTGCTACGGCGCAAAGACACCGAGAGCTCCTCCACAGCCGGGAACTCATCACAGAAGTTTCAACTCAATCATACTGATTCCTGCTGAAATATTTACACCGGGATGGATATTTCAATGTTGTGCGACTTTATAAATCCGCTCCACTGTTTCACATTTGAGTTCAGGATTACTGGAGCCTTCTTTTGGCACATGCTGAGTATAGATTTGAGATTATCTACCAAACGATGAGAGAATTCTACTCGATGCTACAGTAAATTCATACGATTAAAAGACAGTATATACAGTTTGTTCCTTAATTCACACGAGTGTAGTTTTTACACGTTTCAAAGAACATTTCTAGGAGTTTTACAGAACCGTTTAGCTTTTATCTGGTTCAGGGATTTATAACATCCAGATGTTCAGGCTCATCATTTCAAGTCGACCAGCTTCCTAAATCAAGTAGGCGTAGAGAATCAACCTTTTTAAGATTAAAGGAGGTAGAAAATAAGAACTAAGCCACTTACGTAAACCCTCAGAGGGGACCAGGAGAAATAAAAACATCTGTGTTGCTTATCTTAAAAACATGGCATTAGTTTTGGGGGTTACTGTGCACCTATGTGACCCTAAACTACTTCCTTTTCTATTTATGTTTTCATGTCGCAACAAAGTAATGCCATGAAAACATTTTGACAATTTTTATTCAAGAACATTTAGATCAGCCATTAAAGTCAGAAAAGCTTCAGTCAGGAGAGAAACATAACTTAACGGGACTTCTCATCAGATGACCAGGTTCACGTCGTACATGTTTTTGGGATGTGTCAATCGTTTTTACCTAATAACAGGATTGTTTTGTGGTGTTTTCACTGATTGGAACTTGTTTCAATATACAGTGTTTCAAAAACATTTGGTAAGCAATTTCTTATTAGTTTGACATTAAAATACAAGGAGATAAAAGGCAAAATTCCTATTTTCCCTCAAATTTTGACAATATGCTTTAGCTGCCTCATAATGTTTAAAATTAGATTCCAATTCCAACTTGGTGGAAAAATATTGATTACTCAGCAGTTTAAAAACAACAAAAAAAAACAAAACAAGATTAGACAAACTAAAAATGCCACGTCTACGAGATATGGACGGTAATCATTTTTAAATGGATATAAAATGGATATGAATGTGACAACAAACTTTTGTTACAAGTGCAAGCCCAAACAAACATATAAATGACATTTGTAATATAAAACTTGGTAAAAAATACTAATTTAAAACTGTACAATCACCAAGTACACAGAGTGAGCACATCGACTGTTATTCATTTGGCTTCAGCGGCTTCGGCCTTTGGCTCCTGAGGACAGAAGATAAGAGAGTTATACTTCATAAGCATCGTTTGTTTCAGCAGTAATGTGATCGTCATCATGCTATAATTTACTACAGATCATATTTAGTAAATTGCATGCCGCCATCAAGTCGGACCCATTCTTATAATACCAAATAAAATGTATTGACAGACGATGCGTGCACCAAGAACATCTGATTTCTAGAACTTTATTAAAGAAGTAGAAATGGTAATAATACAAATCTGTTTGAGGACTTTTCAGAACGTGCTGCTCTCATTTGATTGACGGTAGTTTTTTTCAGTGTAAAATTACAGCTTTTGCTCACAATCACACTTCCAAAGATACACTTCCTCAATATCAGGAGAACTATTTTTCAACTTTTGTGCCCTCAAGCTTATACCTCAAAACACAGAAATATGTCATTTGAGTTTTCAAATGAAGTTTTGTGGTTGGCGAGCAGCTGTGTGTATGTATTGAATACCATAGAAATACTAAAAACATTCCTTCCTTGAGTATTGTAAGCTCTGTAACACTCTTTACATAAGTTTACATACTTTGGATAGTTCTGATTAATTATGTATCAGTTAATGGCACAGATTTCCAGCAAAAAAAGAAACGTCATAAAAGAAACAAACCTCAGCCTTGGCGTTCCCATTTTCAGCTAGTTTGGTCTTCTTTGCTTTGATTGCCTTCTACAAATGACAAGAAAATTGATTACTAACGGATTAGATTAGACAATTATCACATGTTTCAGATTAACGAGGATCAACAAGGATACCAAGACATCTAAACTGTTCATCAAAAAGGTATTTTCCTGTATCGTTTCCTTGAACTAGGCCACATTTAGTTTCCCTTCCAGGAAGTGGCCATGAATCAGCTTCACATGTGACATGCGGCACACAGAGATGTTCTGTTGATATCAGCTAGCGATCGGTTTCATACTTTTACGGCAGGTTTCTTCTTAACCTCCAGCGCTCTGGGAGGGTTCTGCAAAACAAAAAGACATTTCATTTAGTATTTAACAGTAGATGATGAAGAAGAGGAAAGAAAAAAAAGGCTGCTGACACGAGGCATTAGTTTTGTGACCATCTCTCAAAAATAATCCCCCTGTTCACTATTGTAATTACAAAAGCGTTGAGGATGAATTGATATTGAGTGACGCATGTTTGTTGGAAACACACAATGAGTTTTTGCTGATTCAAATGTCAAGGTTTAAATTAATCCTCACAGGAAGCTGCTTTTAGAAAACCAACTTGTGGGTGACGAGTAAGAATAATCGCAAAACAAAATAGCAGTCCTTGATAACGGATTAATCGTGTTTCTTACCACAGCAGCCAGCCGCTTGGAAAATCGTCTTTCCTGTTGAGATAGAGGAAGAAAACCGTCAGTAATGATTGCAGATGTAACTATTTTTGCACGATGACACTAACTAAACATGCTATTCACAGCCCTAAAGAGGGCATCAGATGACTTGTCTTATCAAAATGACAAAAACAGAAAACTAAAATCTAAATAAAATTACACTCAAAGCAGCAATTAACTACAAATCTCAGTTATCAATGTATTACAAATTATTTGTATACAATGGCATCAACAGCTTATGAATAATATGAACAAATAGTAAATATGTCTACAAACCTCAGGGCGGATAGTCTGAAAGACAAAGAATAGAAGAAAATAAACATAATATTATTATTCACAACAACTCAAATATCACTTAATCTTAAAATCACGGAGTTCTGCAGACATAACCTAAAAGACGTGACAAAGGACTTCCCGCGCATATTTGAATTCAAATTCGGGCTGTCCTGTCACTATGACACGGCTTTGGCGCGCTGACAGCTTCCTTTGTTTTGTATCAGTGCGCGCCGACAGACAGCTGTCGGGAAACTGATAAGATTACTACTTTACTAATCTGTAGCCGTGTAGCGAAACCAAGCCACACAAAAGCCTGCCGAGGTTGCAAACACAATTTTAATTAAATTAAAAAAAAAGGTTGAGATTTCAGAAAGAAAACCCCTTTTTTATTTTATTTTTATGTTAATTATAATGTATTTACAACCATATGCTACAGGGTGTTTAATCGCGACGCGCAACATTTACTGATTAAATATATTAATAATTGAGAAAAAAAAAATCCACATCAATGCATTCGTTAAATTACTGACACGCACACGTGTAACGCTGTAGTAAAGTCAGCCGACCTCGATATCGTTCCGCCAAATGTGATTGAATTCAACGTTAAACCCGTTTTAAACAAACATGCACGAGCAAGTCGGACTTTTCCGATTCAAAACAAGAGGGAAAAATAAATAAATAAATGTGACCTCCCCTCCCCCAACTCCTTCCTGACATTTGCAAGTTGTGCTTATAACTTACTATCTCGATTGCTTGGTAAAAAAAACAACCATTCGGTGATTAAGTAGGTCGCGAGTTTACGCGTTCATATTGAGCTAACAGCTACAGTAACACATTTAACGATTCAGCGCGGAACGTTATCTGTAAACCGTCAACATCACCCCCCCCCCCCCCCAAACCTGCTGCCAAAGAGGGAAAAAACAAGACAGCGCAATGTCAACGGCTGCACTTGTCGGAGCATTTGGCGCAGGGCGTGAAAATAACATTATGTTCGTTACCAGTCAAGTTTAACCGATAACGGTGCATTTGACGTTACTACCGAGAGTGCAACTTTAATTTTCGCCGACCGGGGAGGATGCCCGCCCAGGTCTCTCTCCCCGTCGGACCGCCATGGCTGCACTGTTTGTCGGGGATGATGACGTTCCTCTGATGCAGATATATCAAACGCAGCCTAACGGTTGACCCGAGTTAACACGAACCTAGTGCACGGAGTTTAAATACAAATAAAACATCTTACCTTCGATTTTCCCATGTTGTTGATAGGAAGTGGACAGAGAGCTCAACAAATTGAATTGTTTTTTTTTTTTTTCTTTCTCGCGCAGAGATAACACACAACAACCGACCAGTCGCTGCGTAAAATGGCGAATGTATAATGCAAACGAATGTTTTTTGTAGTTTATACGCTGAAATATAAGAACGAAACCGGTTCGAACCGGTTTTGTGTTTCGCTGTCTGTCATTGGATGCAAATACGTCACGTGCGTCCAGGCGCCGCCCATTTGTTAAAGAGGCAGGAGCAAGACCGGGAAAATACTGAACAGTGCCGCGAGGGGGCGCTGTGTTGAAGGGCTCTGAGGTTTTGTCGTCGAAAAGAATGCACTGCATCATAAACAAGTAGGCGCAATAGAAGAAGTACTTTTACCGACAAATAAGTAGCAATGCCAGAGTGTAAAACATAGTAACAAACTCCTAGTAACAAAATCTCTACTAATTAGCTTTCAAATCCCATTTTTCAATGTAAAACAGGTGAATGTTAACTATCCAACAGAATATAAAGTAGTTTAAATTAGCTCCACCGTGACATTAGAATAATGCATATTTGTTTATGCCTTGGTAATAATATTCTAATTATTCATAAATCATTAATAAAATACACGAAATGGGGCCATTTAGCTTTGTAGTACTTTTCACTGTTGATAATTTTAAGTACATTTTGTTGCTAATCATCCTTTGATTTGACTTGAAATGGAGTGTTTTGATACTGTGGTATTGCTACTTTTAATAAGTTAAATACCTCAATATTTATTACCCCATTGGATTAAAGTGACATCAGTTGCATTAGGATTGCCTCACTGAAAATATTAGTTTTGGTAATATTAATATTTCCTATGGAAGGGCATTAAAACTCCTAATTCTACTAAGTGGAATAAGAAGATGTTTTGCAGTTTCGACCTGGAAAACGAACTAAAATAAGTAGGAGATAAAATTTAAGGAGTCATAGTTTACCGAACTTTTACATTTACAAACATTACAACTACTAAATATTTGCTTCGGACAAAATAGCAAATATATACAATCCCACTGATTTAATATACGCAATGGATTTCTCAATTAAAACTGTACATCTACCATGTGAATCAGTGGAGGTCCAGTACTGACTCCACAAGTAGAAACTAAAGGTTTAGTTGATCTGGCTGTTGAATCTGTAGAAAGACCTCAGTAATCTCGTGGACCAAACAGAAATCTGAGATTCAAGTGATATTTATCTACTGCACAAATTAAGACTTGACATACCGACGTATTAACAGCCGGACGGAGGCAACAACTGTTCAAAGACGGCCTATTAACATGTGGTGTGCAAGAACAAAGGTCGGAATTGTACATAATTTAATCGAAGCTGACATACAATAATCGCTTTATTCTGTTAAAAGGAGGCTGGTCAAAATATAGTTATGTCATCAAAGTTCACACTCAACAAAACTGCACTGATTTACATTAATCTGGACGGCTGCTTTGGGATCCCTGGCTTTCATTCATGAAATTAGATCTTCCAATCAATGGCATGCAGATGACAGACAATTGACACAATTACTTAACTACATCTTGACCAGACATTTCCACCTATTAAGACTTTCTTTTTTAGATCTTCAATCATAAATATTGATTATTTTACAGCCCCATAGGGGTAAAACTGCCCTCTCGTTTTGTACAAACCAGTAACACAGCTCCGGTTACTGTTCACTCTTCATTTCGGGAAGAGGACCGGGGAGGTTTCATCCTCCTCGGAGCCTTCCTAGGCCGAGACGGCGTCGCTCCACAAGTCATGAATGAAAGAGTCTCTCTTGTGCTTCAGCGCTTCGAGGAAGTCCTGAATCCGTTCTTCCCGGCGGGTGGTGTAGTGCAGCAGGGCCTCCTGTCTTCTCTGGGCGTCTGCGGGCTTCCCATTCCCACGATGCTGCAGGTGCTCTGTGACGCAGGCACGGTCCGCCTCGAGCTGCTGTGAGGCCTGGTGCTCTCGATGGAGGTCTCTGGCTTTCTAAAAGATGACAAGAACAACAACAACGTAGATGTAGACAGGAATCCTGATACTGTACACATCATGTGACTGGAGGCTGAAGTCATAGAGACGAGGTATTACGGTTATCAGAGCTTTTGCAGCTTTGCAACGTCAAATGCAATCGTTTATTACATTTTTCTAATTTATGTGTTGTGCCAGAATGACTGACAAGTGACGAGAGTGACATTCTGTGGTTGGACGATATAATACAAACCTCTTACAAAACAATAACCCTGCAGTAAATAAACATAAAGCTGGCAGTATTTGGCGTTTCTTGAGATTGATTGAAAAGACACCCAGCTGGATATTTGCTTCATGACGCTACCGTCTCAAAAGCGACAAGAGGAGCGCAGCTGAATCGACACTTTTGGCAGGTTCACAAAACACAAACATTATGACCCGTATCTTCTGCAAGGCCTCTGTATTCTGAGACGTTCCTCTCATGCAGGCCTTACCTGAATGGATGCGTGATTTAATTGATATTGGAGAATGGCTTCACACAGGTTCCAGAACGAATACTCGGGCCACAGAACCGACTGAAACACTAGACAGGAGTGGGACGTCTGCAGAGTGGGAGATATAAATAAATATATAAATAAAGAGAATGTGAAACGTTTGACATTATGATCCAATCATTTAGTCTACTTCGTTAACGTTGTCTATCGTATATTGAAACCCTAATTTGGTGGATAATACATTGTTGTTATAGGCATAAAAAAGTATGAATATATAAATCATAAAAAACTTGTACAAATTGCGTGCTCTTCCTACGATCGTAACATGGTATTGTTGATTTTGTTAAATAAAAATGACCCTTTATTGGTGAAACTCCACTTTGACTGCTGCTACATAGAGTGCTGCAGCAAAGAGTCCTAAAACCTGAAAATGAGTTTATTTTTGCACTTCTGGTTCCTCGTCTCATATTCAATGTTATTATTTTTAATGTGTTTTTGGTTAGATGTTTGAACTGAGGTCTGTGGTTAACACAAGCTTTTGTTCCTACGATGTATAAAGCGTCAGTAAATACCCCTCTAGTGAATTTTGTTAAAGGCGGCTGCTAACAAGTGTCTAAATGAGACTACTACACGTCATCCCGCTGACTAGTCCTCCTCCACAGCCTCGTTGCGTTTACTTGCGCTCATGTGACCGTGGTGTAGTTCGTTTATAGCCTAACCTTCACGCTTCAAAAAGTCTTAATGGAAAACTAAAAGTAGACTTGTCTGCTTTGCTGTAAAGGCTTAATCGGACAAAGATATATTTTGTATGCACCAAAGACATATTCGGGACTGTGTCTACGTAAACTGAAAGCCTTCTTTAAAACCATGTTTTGCAGGTGAATACTTGCAGCATAAAAACCTGACATACAAGTCTAACCAGGGTTACAGCTGCTACGCCTGAAGATTAGCCAGTGCCACTCATTTGCATTGATCACTTAACACTAAACCAAGCCTTGGAATTCATATCTCCAATCTTACTTTAGTGTTTTCAAAGTGAATGATAATCATAGTAAAAACCATTGTCCTCGTCACCTGCCAAAGAAGGAAGTCGCTGAGTCGCACCTCTCCAGACGTGCGGATGAGCAGATCAGGATTGGGAGATTTATTGCTGTACAAACACTCACTGAGCAGCGGCTCTGAAACGTCACTGAGCACCACAGAACAACACAAACGCAACGCGTTAGAGCAAAAGATCCCCAGGTTGCATCGTGGGTGTTGGCAGAACATCAACAAGATCAACTCAGTACGGTCTTTGCCGTTCGTCACCTCGCTTTGATCAAGCCCTGCTCCACTCCCCAAGCCATTTCTCTGACCGCATTGGTGATTTCATATCTCGACGTGTAGGCAAAGCACACATTCAGGAAACATCTGCAAAACATTTGCATATCTGTTTATAATAAACAATATAAAATCTGTTTATGTCACATGGCCAATGTGGCGGTAAGGGGTGAGCCACTAATGATAGGTGTCATAGAAGCAAGAGGAACAAATAAATAAAACAAGTACTTATTGTGCGCCTTGGTGCTGACCACAGCTTTGGCAATAAGCTGCTGAAGGTCCAGCGGCAGCATATTCAAGTCGCCCAGCACCCGGATGCACACGCCATGCTTCTCCAGATTCTCCCTGCAGAAGGAGAGAGTGAAGAGGGGTGTGTGGGGGAGTGGAACAATCAAGAAAAAACAAACAGGGAGAACAAAACGACCATTTAGACGAGGCGGAAACATCCAGGACGACATTCAATCCACGACTATTTATTATTATCATTTACCTTTATTTAACCAGATAATTCAAGGCAGCAACAGGAGGAAAGTCGATACAAGACTAAATAAAACAGACTCGATCCCACTTGGGTCAACCTCTAGTGGCCATTTGTGGAACTGCAGATTAACAAGCCTTTACTTGTTGATTGGTTTTAATACGGTTTCTTTACATTTACAGAACAACAACAGGCCAAATCTAAAAGGTGTAAACTAGATATTCTGGTGTGTTGCAGGGGAGAAGTCAGTGTCAGCTACAATATCATGGAAATAACTGATATTGTAGACTCCTATTTATAAGTCAGCCTTTCTTCCCCTTCAGTCCGCAGTATATCTTACTCATTGGCCATTGTTAGCGTATCCAGTTGCCACTGTGAACTATGCAGATGTAAAAGCATCGAACAGGGAGTTTGAAAAAGTTCTTGTTACACTTGACTACACACTATCCATCTGAAGCCAAAACACTGAAACTGACACCTCAACGTTTCAGTCTCGCAAAGACACTTAACTTACTTTAACTACGCTAAACAGTCACTGCATTCGGTTCCTCTCGACTTAACTTTTAAGGAAGCTGTGAATCATAAAGATGTATCAAATGGGACTTGTCCCGAAGAGAAAAAAAAGAGCTATTTTAAATTCCTGAACATGAAACTCACCGTTCATCCAACAGCTTCTCAAACTTCTGCCTGGCCAGCTCCATCAGCCCGTCCACCTCGTTTTGAGTTCGCTTGAAGTTCTCGATGCTGAAGGCGTACACTGTAACCTCTCGGATGTTCAGGTGCTTACACCACCGTAATGTCTGGTGTAGAAGGGACAAAAGGGTCACACGTAAATGAGCGACCGGTTTTATGCTTAGGTGACATGTGTGTTGAGAAGCTTTGAGCTCACCTCTGCCAGCTTGTTGAAGCCCTGCATGTGCCCTTCCTGGCGCTCCATGTTTTTCTTACGCGCAAAGCGGCGGTTGCCATCCATGATGAAGGCCACGTGTTTAGGCATGGGTCCAGCCTGGGAGACACAACGCAGGTCAAGAGCAATTAGGGTTATAGAGACATTAAGTAATGTTAATAATAAGGTCGTATGGAGCTTAAATGATTTGCAAATCAACAGGAAAGAAAAAAAGGCTAACAATTGTGATAACATGCCAAATATTCTCTGGTACAAGCTTCTACTGTGTGAAGATCGTCCTGTCTTCTAAGTTTCATTCATGACCTGAGCTCCACTTGCATGCTTTTTTTTAAACTTTAACCTGCATCTCACAGTCGTTATCAGCGGACGACGTATGAGCTGCTGATGAAGACTGTGAGATTCAGTGGAAAGCTGTGGAAAAGTGATTCAGTAATATCGAACTAAACAAGCTATTTAAAGACGTTAACTCTGGCTTTGTACTCCTATGGATTAACATTACAGTCGAGTCACAGAGCTAAAAAAAACAACAACAGACAGTTGTTTAACACGTAGGTTAACCAGGTGTTTACAGAATCCTCAAAGACTGTTCGAAACATCTGGATGGAGAAGAATATTCTGTCTGCAGCACAAATTACACATCCTTAAGAATTAATATCAACATAAAAATAATAATACAATGCCACATTTTTTCATTTTGTTTCAGATTGTATCTACTATGTTTTTATTCAGATTTATAAAACAGTGGCACATGAGTTTTTTATTTTGAATATACTGTGCAGTGAGTTTTTAGTCAAACACAGCTTGGCAGCATATCTATTTTTCGGGGTGATAAAAACGAGAGGTACATTCAAGGAAGCACACAAGAACACACAACATTAGGCTTACCTTCAGGACATTGGCTGAAATCTTTTCAAGCAGGTTTAATTCCCCCTCTCGTATCCACGACATGTTCGGGCTTTCAACAGTCTAAAAATAGGTGATTTAATTTTTTTTTAAATGGTTATGAATGTCAACATTATATCACACCATTCACTAGTCAAAAACAATGACGAAGTTACTGTGCATATGGCCAAAATAACGTCTTACTAATTTCATTCATTTCTGAAATGTTACATGCAGCCAGTGATTGGTATATTCTGGCTCACGAGACATGCAGTGAACTGAACTGCTGTGAGGCCATAAAAGCCCCAAACCGAGTCCCACGTGGTCCGGTAAACACACGCGCTTTATGTAAACCGCTTCGTTCATTCACACTATGGAACCAGACGCTGTTCTAATCACAAAATCACTGTAATTGTATCACATTTCAGATAGCTTCCAACTCACAGCTTTTAGCGATGACGACCTCTTCCGCATTGGAGTAAAGTGACGTAACCGCGTAGGGACTACTTCCGGTTTGACGTTAGTAGATTTTCAAAATATGTGGATAAATTTAACGTCCATAAGAAACGTTACTTTTTAGAAATACCACAATAAAGATACTCAAGTATTTGTATATATGTTACAAGTAAAATAATTGGACAAATAAAAGTACACCAAAATGTAACCCAACTGTTATGGTTTGCAGACCACATTCGGATTTATTTATATTTGCTTGTAAATATATATTTATGTGGGAATGTGGGTGTATCTAGAATTTTATTGTATCCTTTATTCTGTTTGTCTGCTTTGTAAAAGACGTTGCTGCTCGTTTTGAAAAGTGCTATACAATTAAGTTTTATTATTATCAACCACACAAGAGGTGTTTTAGATTATACCTTCATTGCACAACATGAGACTAATAGCCAGCAATGTAGTAATTACAATTACAGAGAAAATTAGTATTTTTCCACAAAACGTGGTGTTTGTTGTCAAAACTAAGAGCCAATCAGCTCTTAGATCAGACGACACCCAGGCGTTTCCCATCACACCCTGGGTCTTGAGGTCGGTGGAGAGCACCTGCAACTCACAGATACTTAAAAAAAATACAAAATAAACCCAATATTAGTCATCCCAATGGTGTGGCCTTTATTTGTGGAAACGTGCAAATGCTGCAGGTCAGCAGTGCTGAGTTGACCTTAATGAGATTGAAAACATAACAAGGTATGTTTCAAACAAGATAGCAATAAAGACACATGCTAAATGTGTATTATATTGCCGTATGACATAAGGAATCACATTATTTATATTAATTAAATAAGTAATAGTGAATATGTTATATATATATATATATATATATATATATATATATATATATATATATATCATTATAGCTAATCATACTGCAGTGATGCTGCATGTCAGGAGTGCTGTAGGGTTAGAAGGACAAATGTTACTGTGGGAGGAGCACTGATGTGTGCTGATGATACACTAGTGATGGAAACACTATTGATGATCACAATGATGATTTTTTTTCTAACAAGCTAAAACAATAGCTGTCTGTCTGTAGTCTAAGATTACAAGTTTGTCCTTTGTAAACTTTTCTGCTGGCTGAGACAAAGCAACGAGGAGGACTTGAGAAATGACATCTATCTAATGTTTGTGTTCGTTATTATTGATAGTGACTTTGCTCTTTTAAACATTACTGTTGCTGCTCTGGAAACAATATTTAGTAATAAATACATTATAAATAACTTTTAATTATGTTCTGAATTTATTTGTTTTAAAAATTATATCTGGGTTTGTAAAAGTAATTATTTAGTCAAGAAAAATAACAGAATATCGATAAGAGTAGCTCCTTATAGTAATAAAATCCTAATGATATCACTACCAGAGGACCAAAGTTCTCCATCAGCTTGGAAATGGAGGGAACCCAGCGGTATGTTGTTGCTTGTAATCCGCATCCTCACCACTAGATGCCCCTAAATCTCACTCATTTCCTTTTATTTCAACAAGGGAACTCAAACCTAAAATATTTCAACAAGACAGGGAACTCTAGCTGTTACACTTACTAATCCTCAAATATTAGCACATTTTATTAAATAAAAAAAAAGAAATGGACAAAATACAAGGCTCAATATGTGTTGATCTATATGAATATTATAAATCGATTCTTTTATTGACTACTAATTAGCAAAAATCGCAATTTTGTCTCTCAGTCTGCACCGATTTCTACCAAAATTGTATACATGCAAATTGCCTGCCAAGTACTTCCTGGAACTATCTGAAGTCTTTTTGAATTACTTGACAATCAAGAATTTAGAACTTCTGTTGATGGGACTCTCTCTTTATACAGCTCTGATAGCTGGTCCTGGAGTGTTATGGGTCATATGATTACGTATTTTATGATTGCATAATTAGTGTCACTAATGAATTCATGTGCAAGTAGAATTTTACTCTGAGCTCGTCAAGGTTGTAATAATTGTACAACTTACTATATGTACTAGTATTGCCGGGTGGTTTAATCTACAACAAATCATATTTAGATATTTTGAGTGATTATATATTTTTTTGTCATTTCTTAATTAGAAAGTCACAGCAAAAATGTGCAAGATATCCTTCTGAAATGTAGTGAAGTTTAAGTATAAATAAATGTAAAGTAAAATGGAAATACTTCTGTCACAAATGTACTTATTCAGTACCTGTGTATACTTTCCACAACTGCCGTACTATATTATGCCCCACTTAGTTAGCCTTCTTTTTAAATACTAAGATGGTTTCATATCATAAGGTTTAGGTGGATGTATGAATAATGTGTGCAGACAAATTCAAAGTGTACGTGTTAACGAAAAAAACATTATATAGGGACCCAAAGTGTTCAAGATTGTATACATATATTTGAAATAATTAAATAAATTATATTATGAATGAATACTGAAATGATTGCTCAATAGATCGATAAATAAAAAAAGTTGAATAGTTTAGAAGGGAGGTTCATTGCTGTGGTGCAAATAATATAATTTCAGATTTATTCTGGTTAAGTTTATGAAAGTCCATCTGGCCACATTTGCATATCTGCAGTGTAGTTCCTCTTTCAACCTCTGGGGTGTGACAGCAAGTTCATCAACAGTTCCTTTGCACTTTCTAAATGGCAAAGAAGAAGTTTCAGATTTTTTTTTGGGGGTGTGGGGGGGAGGGGGGGGGAGGGGGGGTGTGTGCGTGTGAGGGGCTGGCCCTTTTTTTGTTCCGCTGGAGAATCCTGCTTGAACGGTGAGCAGGAGCACAACAGACCGACAAGATAACCACAACGCCGCGGATCAACTCGGGCCAAATCACGGCCCCGCGGAGGAAGAGAGGTCCGAAGAAGAAGAAGAAGACAGCATCGCCCTCGAGCTCTGCCGTTAACTGCCTCCAGGGTCAACGGGCAGACAAGCAAACGGGCAGCTATCTGCCGTTAGCCTATCAACTCCTCTGCGGGTCTGGGGGGGCTCTGATAGGGGGGTGCACTGAGAGAAGACTACACGCCTAGAGGAGGGGGCTGGAAGTCTGAGACGCATCCAGCCTGAAGGGGCCGGCGGGTTTTGGCCATAGTACCCGGACAAGCTAGCTTGTACCCGCGCAGCCAAGTGAATGGGATGGAGCCGGGACCGTCTGGCGCTGGTAGGTCTATTTTTTGTACTTAAGTGTTAAAAAAAATAAAATGTTATCAGTCCGCATACCTGAGTTATGGCTGCTGCAAATACATAGACTGCAATTGGGGAACAAATGGGGAGCTTGGTGAGAACAACGTTTGTTGCATCGTTAGAGAGGGGAGATGGAGGGGGGGGGGGGCTCTCTTGTAGTCTGCGTGCATACCACTTTGTAGAGAACGTTATTATTTATCCAGATTTATAGCTGTAGACGAGCCTTTTGAGGGAGCGCTGACAATGTCCTCAGCCATGCGCGGGGCCAGGGGAGGTCGTGGGAATCTGGGGTGAGGAGGGATGAGGTGAAGCCCGCCTTAAAGCACCACCACCACCACAGCACCACCACCACAGCAGCAGCAGCAGCAGCTGGCTGCACCCAGAACTCCCCACACAGCCTCCCGTTTCACTGACATGGCTGTGGATGCTCACAATGTTCAGGTTCTTCCGAAGAGTGTTTAATAACATCTGTGTGCATTACACACACATCAGGGAGACAGGCTGAAACATCTGCAGAGACGCATGAATTATTTATATGTGTTGAACCAAAAAAATAATCCTCAATTGTGATATCCGGGCATCTGCTGTCAGAGTTCACAGAAGCTTTTTCTTTTTTTAGACTTGGGAAAGACTGAGAAGCATGTGCAGTGTGCATTGCAGTTATCCGTGGGGTTTCGGTCTGCATGCTTTATGTGCTTCTGATGTGCTCATCAGGGGCAGTGCTGGTCTTTATTTAGCAGTTGTCTTGGATGGCTGAGGTGTGGAAGCAGCCAATTGAAACACAAAGGTAGTGTTTGTCTTCATGCCCAGGTCTAAAGTCCAGCTATCACGGAAAATCTTGAACCCTAGCACTTATAATCCCGCCTTGAGTCTGTCTTGGACTTTTGGAAGGCAGGGTTTATAACTTGAATGCTGTCTATTGTTTTTTAAAGGAGATGGTGAGCTCTCATATAGGACCTGTTAACTGCATCTTTTGGATGGCGTCTTTAGTTGTACAAATAGGCCTGAGATTGAAATTACGTTGTCAATCCATGACACTGAGCATGGAATTCAGTTGAATAGGCTTGTTTTTATTTTTTAGGATTGGGAAGAGGGGGGGGAGAGGGTCCCCGAGGGGCCCCTCATCTCAAAGTCTGCTTTTGTGTTTTGAAGTGTGATTATTCAACGTGCTATTTTCCAAGATAGAGCTGATTGCCGTGTTTAGCTCGTGGTCAACAGCCAATTATTCAGAGAGCCAAAACTGTTTGGCCCAAAACAATTGAAGCATAATTGGCTGTTCCTCCTCATCCATGCACTTGGTTGTGATCTCCTGATGATGGAAGGGGTCACCACTGCTCCCTGTTTTGAGATTGTACAGCGTCGTTTCTTTTGCAATGTGAATTATTTAAACTTTTTTACAGTCTAGTCCTGAATGCTTGAAGACGTCGTCCTGCAGATGTCACCAAAAGGCTAACTAAATGAACCAGAATAAAGGGGGTAAAACATGTACATGTTTCCCTTGATAGTAGTCCTTTCCCCATGTGACCTGGTCTTACTTGCTTATTACGTCATCGTAGACAGAAAGTTGTGAGTTGTGTCTTCATGTCGTGATGCAGCACCGAAGCTCTGCTTTAAGTCTTGCCGCCCCGGGAAAAGTCTGCTATTGTCTTGGGATGTGTGAAAGCGCTGGCTCCGCTTCCCACCATCTGCCTTCACTGGCACGAGGGCGACGTGTGCGTCATTGTGTGAGACACACACACACACACACACATACATGCTCTCCTGCACATGGAGTAACGTGTGGTCAACACATGTCTGGCGTCTTTGTTTGTTGTGTTTGTGCGATTGGTGTGATTTTTACACGAAGACGCACACAAAGCAGAGCATCTTTCCAAAAAGCTCAGCGAGCTTATGATTGAGTGGTACGAGGATTTCCACCGCAGCTATTTCAAGCAGGGCTTTTCCCGTTTGGGATACACAGTGTAGTGACCAAAAAGGCCAAGGTCTCTTCAATACGACCACAGCGGCACCCTGCCTCCTCCCATCTCCTCCAACAGCCATACACACACACACACACACACACACACACACAGGTCCCCTGATATCCATGACAATGCTGTGTTGCCGTGGTGTCTCCATGGTGAGGCTGGGAATGTAGAGGGGGCCCCCTGTGTGTGTGTGTGTGTGTGTGTGTGTGTGTGTGTGTGTGTGTTCGTAGCAAGGGCGCTCTCTCTATTCCGTCCACCCATGTATTTGTGTGTGAGTGAGACGGAGGAGCAGGGCAGCTGGGGTCTTTGTTGTGGTGGAGGAGGGCTGTTCTCTGGGGACCCAGAGGTTAAGGCACTGGGCCCCTCTCAGACAGGAGTCACACAGCTAGCCTCACATCTTAGCACCCAGTCCTGGACCCTCCCTGTGTTAGGACCTCCTGACTGGCTCAGACTTGTTTTCAAGACATGATGGTCACTAATCAGTGGATGCGGCGGGCTACTTGTTACTTCCTCTGCCAAGTTGGTCTATAAAATGTTGAAAATAAGAGTGGAGAATGCCGAAATCCGCTCCCAGAGCCTTCCTCTGCTTTCACTTGTTCCCTTTCTTGTTCTTGCTGTTGCCTTACCTCCTCATTCCTACCATCTCTGCCTCTGAACCGCCTCGCCTCTGTCACCCGTCCTCATCGATGGCTCCCTGTCTCCTCTGTCTGTCCAGAGCCCATGGAGGCCTTCCCCCCACCCCTGCAGCAGGTGTTCCATGCCCCCCGCCGGCCAGGCATGGGTACCGTGGGCAAGCCCATCAAGCTGCTGGCCAACTACTTCGAGGTGGAGATCCCAAAGATTGACGTCTTTCACTACGAGGTGGACATTAAGCCCGACAAGTGCCCGCGGAGAGTCAATAGGTAACAGGACGGTGCTACCCCTTCATCTGGTCACAGTGTGATCAGTAGTCGTCTGTTGTCATGTATCAGAAGTGGTTATTTATTCAATTGTGGCAGCAAGGTATGCATTCTTGCAGTGGAACTGGTTAAAAAGTATGCGTTTACTAACGTTTACTATCATTTGGCTTATATTTCTTATGAATATTGAATATGGCCCTCAATCAAAAACATTTGGCCACCCCTGCCTTACATAGGTTGGTCTAATAGCTTTAATGTGCATTATGTTTGCACCATGCATCTCTGTTATGCAGGTAGACAAATTTGAAATGCGTTATAAACCAGAATATTTTGTCAGAAATGACTCAAATCAGGGGCAAAAAAAATCTGAACCCTGTGACCTGCTTTTAATATTTTCAGGCAATGAAACGTATTTTCCTATCTAAAAAAAAGTCCATCCATCTGTGCAGAATCAGGCTAAAATAAAATACCTAAATATGCATGGGTTTCACTTCATATTAAGCAGTAGGACTGCAGTAGCTGTGTCCGAGTCACCGGACTGGACAGATGGTGGAGAGTCAAGAGCGGGGCTCACTTCACAGACTCTTTCACCTTGACTGGTGTAAAAAAAAAAGTCGATGACTTGAGACGGGTTCTTAGGATATTATTGGATAGAATAAACGTACTGTAATTAGCTTTCCAATCACCTTTGTGATAAGACGCAGGAGCAGACAGTTCACAAGAAACTAGAATGGAGTTGGTTTATTGCAAAAAGAGCAATTCATATGTTCTGTATTTGTTGTGAAGAGACGGTCTTCTGTTCGGTTCACTCTCAAACTATTCAGGCAAGCTGTGTTAGTTGCTACATGCTCGCAATCTCAGTATATGTTTTTTCATGAAACCATTAATTCCTAGAGAGTTTTTAATGCCCCAGCTGTAACTAAATAAAAACAAGACACAGTTGCAACAAACATTCCTATTTAAAGGTACAATTATAAAATCCAGGGGCGAATATTCTGTCCATCTGCACGCCACACAATACATATGTATGTCATGTTTGATCCAAGAATATGTACCCCTTCATAAAGGCATGAATGCCGTTTTCCCTTTTCCTCAGCTCTCTCTGCTTTAGACTATAATTGTAGTGTCACAATACGTGGCACATATGTGGCTGTCAACAAGATACGACATGTGTGTGTGTGTGTGTGTGTGTCTTTTATGTGGAGTTGTGTGTCCAGTATCAGGGACAGGCTAGAAGCAGGAATATGATGCATGTGTCTTGGCACTAGCCCAATCCATGAACTCTCAGGTTTACTGTTCCAGTGCTGCTGCTAACTAACAGCCTCGGCCCTTTGGAGAATCGTCAATAATCATTTAGAAAGATGGGCTGTAAAATGGTGAGATTAGAACCAATCTAGGAAGCCCTGATAGATGGTCTGTGGGGGGTTTTCTGAACAAAAATTGCATCTGGCTATTAGAAGCAAGATGCTAGTTTACAAATGTTAGGTAGCCATTATTGTCGACAAGTTTGTGTTAGACTTATTATACAACTTCAATGATAACTGTATTATTTGTTTTTGAACAAGAGAGGGTCTCTTCTGGTTTCACTGGTTGGAGACAAAGGTTCTAAGAAGGCGCGCAAAGGTCAAGCCCTTTCACCCCTTTCTATTGAGAACAACTCCTCACCCCCCCTCACACTTCTATGAAGGCCAAGGCACCGTGCATTGAACAGTGGGCCCCTGCCCACACCCTCATTCTTTTTGTCCCGGCCTCTCCCCCTGTGACCATAAGATATTGCACCCACCAGCTGCATCCTGCTTGATCAATTTTCTATCATCTTTAGAACTGCCCCCCCTCCCCCCCACCTGATCAGGCGATGGGTTTAATTGGCAGAGCGGGGTCGCTTTCTTGCTTTTTGGCGCGCGTTAACCCCATACTGTGTGTGTGTGTGTGTGTGTGTGTGTGTGTGTGTGTGTGTGTGTGTGTGTGTTGCGTCCTACAGGGAGGTGGTGGAATACATGGTGCAACACTTCAAGCCCCAGCTCTTTGGCGACAGGAAGCCAGTGTATGACGGCAAGAAGAACATCTACACGGTGCTAGCGCTTCCAATCGGGAGTGAGAAGGTAGATGTTTGAAGTTGCTTTGCTTTACGTCGTTACACGTTGCTATCATCACCAACTCATTTCTCCTTGGGGATCAATAGTCGATCTTAAGCCCCGTTTGAACAGGAGTTGCACTGTTTCTCAAGGGGAGGAAGGGTTGTATGAAAAACACTGAATAGAAAGCGCTATTTATCTCCTGTAAAGCACACATCTGTCCCAGTATTCACAACAATCTGTTTTATGGAACACCAACTGTCTAGTGTTGGACTCCTCCGGTTGCAAAAACAACTCAGATTGTATAGTAGTCAATGACAAAATGACTTCTCACTTGATTTATTACCTCAGTAAACATGACAAACATGAGTTTATTCTCTCAATCGCTAGTATCAAGTCTTCTTCAATGCAGCATGACGTTCATTTATTAAATGATGGTCCATTTAGAGTCTCCCAGTTTCCAGTCTTTATGCTAAGCGGCTGGCTGTAGCTGCATATTTACACACTTGAACGTCGTATTGATTTTCTCATCCAACTCTTGGCTTGGTGGATTTTTGAAGCACCCTCTTTAGTGTGAAATGCCTTCTTGAATAAAGAATCTTGCAGGAAATAGAGTTTCCAGCATACTGCACAGCTCGATAATGATCTTTTCTTGCTTATAGTTCATCTTCATTCAATTTCTGGTTGTTATTCTCCTCCTTCAGCCTTGTTCTTTACCTCCCCTCTCCGTTTCTGTCTTTTCTGTCCTCTATTTCTCCAGGTGGATTTTGAGGTAACCATCCCAGGTGAGGGCAAAGATCGAATCTTCAAGGTGTCCATCCGTTGGCTGGCCAAAGTGTCATGGCGCCTGCTGCAGGAGACTCTGGTCAGCGGTCGGCTGCAGGTCCCCCTCGACTCGGTCCAAGCCCTGGACGTGGCCATGCGCCACCTGGCCTCTATGAGGTACACCACTGTTACCCACAGACACAAACACTCATACATACGGCAACACCCCGACTCCTGCCAAATTGAGTTATATGCTTAAAAGGAGATTGGGAAGTAATGTTCTTACTTTGTCGGCAAAATAACTGGACTGTTCCACTCGCATAACATCAGACCGTCATAGCTCCAGGGGTCAGAGTCACTAAACAAAGGTTGTTAGCCGAGACCTGTGTGAATGTATCCACTGAACAATGTGGAGCAGGGGTATAACGATAACTCTTCAAGCCACAGTTTGTGAGAAGTATAGTGGTAATGTTGCCCTGTGTTTTGTCTGCTTTAGATAAACACACCACTGTTCTTTGTAACTCTTATTTTAGTGTTTTTCCATGCAGGTTTATTGTTGACTTATTGTGAAACCTCAGACATGAGATGAAAACATTACTGGATATGAACTCATACTGAGGTCATGCTTTGAATTAAGTCGTCATTTTCCCCTCCCCACCTCCTCCAATTAGGTACACTCCAGTGGGCCGCTCATTTTTCTCCCCACCTGAAGGATACTACCACCCACTGGGTGGGGGGAGGGAAGTCTGGTTTGGCTTCCACCAGTCTGTGCGCCCCGCCATGTGGAAGATGATGCTCAACATTGATGGTGAGTCACCAAGTGACTGATCTCATTGCTTTTACTGACATTGCATGACTGGGCAGAGACCGTCAGAAATGGTGAAAATAAAAGTAATCTGGGACCAAGGATGATTTGAATCATTTGATTTATAATTATATGATATCAATACAGGCTTCTATTGGCTGATTGTAACATTATTTTGGCTCTGATTAATACCTTTTGAAATGGCGACGTGAAGGCGTAATAAAAGTTGCGGGCAACCGTCAACCTTTTGTGAAGTTGCTCTTCTCTGACATGTGTGGACTTATTGCTGCTCTGTCGCCCCCTAGTGTCGGCCACGGCCTTCTACAAAGCCCAGCCTGTAATCGAGTTCATGTGTGAAGTTTTGGACATCCGCAATATCGACGAGCAGCCCAAGACTCTCACGGACTCGCAAAGGGTCCGCTTCACCAAGGAGATTAAAGGTGGGTTACTGAGAAGTGTGGAAGTACCGCCTAAACACACCATGATGAGCCCTCAACACATTCAGGCCTCTGTCTAAAGATCCTTTTTACCTGGCGAATACGTTTCAAAAATGTTCTGTCACAGCCCGGCTCAGAGACTGGAACAAAACAGGGAGACAAAGAGCTGGCGGCCAAAAGTAGTTGTTTATTTGCCGCGCTATAAACACAATGTTAGCAGCCGTTCACAAAGACAGCAACAACGGCAGTGAGCCTGTCAATAAAGGTCTTCCTTTCAGCCTCCGTGGCTGCCAACTGGAAAGGGTATTTAAGGATGAGCCACACCAGCACAGGTGAGTGCTCCATGTGGGTCTGTCTTCCAGACCGCTCCCAAGTCCTAAACCTCTGGCGATATGCTTCAGGCACCAACTCATAGGCTCTTAGGACGGCAACCCTGACGGACACATAAATCTTACTTTCTGCGGAATATGCTTGCTGCGCCTTACCTGTGAAAACGCATTGTAAGAGTAGCGTGCGGTCAACATCCGACCAATCTTTACTCTCAGCTACTCGCTCAAAAAGCGAGAAAAATGTATCCGGCTCTTGTTCACAAAATGGAGGACCCAACCTCAAATTCACGGCAACATCAAAAGCACGTGATGGCCCAGCAGAACCCGCTGCGACCTGCCCCACGCCACCAACTGCACTCAAACGGCGCTCTTCCAGTTCAAGTCTTTTAATTTCGACTTGCAACAACAGTAACTCTTTGCGCTGCTCAAAAGTTAACTCTGGAGCCAGGAATCAAACGGCCCAGACAGTCAAACATCACCGTAATCCCGTCCCTCTAACTGCCTAACCAGAACTAACTAAACTCCCCCCTTGTCTTCAGGTGCTACTTGTGGTGGGTACTTGCACAGTAAAACCCGCAGGCTCGGTAAGGCAACTATGAACTGGCTACCCACCTGCAGCCTCGGACGTGCCCCCAAGACAACGGCTCTAACCACTTTCACGCCACACTATAGAAACCCCCCCCCCCCCCCCCCCCCCCCAACAACCTCCAAAGGGAGTCCGCTCTTCAGCCTAACAGGGACAGAACAACAGCAATTTACCCACCGTGTAAAAAGGACCACCCAGACTCTGACACAAAATCACCAGCCTAACAGGTCGGCGACACTCTCACAAAACAAATCAGCCAACTTACCAGACTCAAATGTCTCCCAACAAGCTGATTGCGCAACTGCTCAACACATGGCACACAGCCTACCATGCTACAGCTGCTACTGATATTAAATCAATGCAGACACCGGGTCAATCAGAAATGGACGAGCCCCCACATGTCACAGCCCGGCTCAGAGACTGGAACAAAACAGGGAGACAAAGAGCTGGCGGCCAAAAGTAGTTATTTATTTGCCTCGCTATAAACACAATGTTAGCAGCCGTTCACAAAGACAGCAACAACGGCGGTGAGCCTGTCAATAAAGGTCTTCCTTTCAGCCTTCGTGGCTGCCAACTGGAAAGGGTATTTAAGGATGAGCCACACCGGCACAGGTGAGGCTCATCCTGCTGACGATCCTCCACTCAGCACCTGCAACAGATAAAACACAACCGGCACCTAGTATAATAGGAGGGTCGTCACAGTTCCTAGACCTTATAAATTAACAACATTTTCCTTTTAAGCTCTTTTAATTACTTTGCTTCTAATTATCATGTCTGTCCTTCTGCGTCTGGTTTTTGCCATTGCCACCCCACAGGCCTTAAGGTGGAGGTGACTCACTGTGGCCAAATGAAGAGGAAGTATCGTGTATGCAATGTCACCCGACGACCTGCCAGCCACCAAACGTGAGTACGCAGACGTCATTGAATTTCATTGTCAAATGCACCCATTGTTTATCTTTATGCGTACATCTACGTTATTAGGCTTTCCCCTGCATCTGAGGAACCACGAGGATAAGGCAAATTAGAACCGTGACGGATTGTGGAAACAACAACACAGAGTCCTTCTGTTCTCTGTAGTCACAGTTCTGATTCTGATGTTTGCATAAATGAGTGAATGAAAAGGAGAAATGCAGAGGTTGAAAAGAATACTGAACGGCTGTCTCCACAGTTGACGCCCACATTGTTTTATGGTTATTTATTTTTGCTTAAGTGGCGTCTCTCTTGTTCACTCCGGCCCTCACAACAGCCTCTCCCTCTGTCTCTCTTTATCTGACTCATTTGTTGGCTCTTTCTTTGCACCTGGAGCTCTCCTAGAGGAACTATATTAATCTCTAGTCCCTGCTGACGCAGGCAACGTTCCTGATTTCCTCAAAAGGCTCTCAATCCCCCAGGACGTTTTAACATTGGAAAGGTTTATCAGTATTTTATCCAAAATAATTTATTTTTAGTGCTGTAATCCTATTACAATACAATACATTTGGTTAAAAAATGAAAACAAAGAGAAATAATTGCTTGCTGCCAACTTAAAGTCTTAAGTTGTGATTGTCATTGCTTTTAACATTTTAACATCAACCTGCATGAATCGGCAAACCAGGAGCTGGCCAGTGACTCATTGTGTTGACCGTGACATTTGTCACTGATGCGCCACACACTCATGACCACACAGGGGTGGATCCACTCAAAATCTTCTGTTTATCGTTTCAGCAAAGGCAACTTTCTCATCCTTTTTTACCAGCTCATACCATAGTTCATGTTTCTTGTCTTGTCAACCAGGTTTCCCCTCCAGCTCGAAAGTGGGCAGACCGTAGAATGTACAGTGGCCCAGTACTTCAAGCAGAAGTACAACCTGCAGCTAAAATACCCCCACCTACCCTGTCTACAGGTGGGGCAGGAGCAGAAGCACACCTACCTGCCTCTGGAGGTGAGGAAGGACTAACGACACCATGTATACCGACTTAAAAACTAGTTTGACATGCATCCAGGATTAATGCGATTCATGTGAACAACCAATATTTACACCCCAATGACTCTGGATGTACTTGTTCCAGGTGTGTAACATTGTAGCAGGTCAGCGGTGCATCAAGAAGCTGACAGATAATCAGACCTCCACCATGATCAAAGCCACAGCTCGCTCTGCACCTGACAGACAAGAGGAGATCACCAGGCTGGTGAGTAGTAGAGACAACTGGTGGAGGGAGGCCACACAGTGAGTGTTAACGACAGTATATGGGAACGTATGACGGATGGATTGGTTTGTCACACTCCACAGATGAAGAACGCTAACTTCAACCTGGACCCGTACATCCAGGAGTTTGGGATCAAGGTGAAAGATGACATGGCTGAGGTGACGGGCAGGGTGCTCCCAGCCCCTATCCTGCAGTATGGAGGACGGGTAATACACTTTTATTATTTGAAATAAAATCAGTTTTTGATGTTATGATGGGAGTGTGTGGCAGTAGGGACACTCCAAACTCCTCCGGTCCTCTCTTCCACAGAACCGTGCCATAGCAACCCCCAACCAGGGTGTGTGGGACATGAGGGGGAAGCAGTTCTATAACGGCATCGAGATCAAAGTGTGGGCGATTGCCTGCTTTGCCCCCCAGAAACAGTGCAGAGAAGAGGTGCTCAAGTAAGTACTAATGAGTGGTAACAGTGGGAATTAAAAATCCCCTTAAGATTCTGTGGCTGTTTTGCATTTAATAGGGGTAAGTCATTCGATTCTTTTAATTTAGCTGCTAGCTAGAGAACAAACTGTGCATCCACAACGCCATATTTGACCTACATTTGGTATCTCAAACACAGTGATTCATTTTTTTAATAATATCATTAATACTATTTCATGATGCCAGGGCAGAGATACAGTGCGAGGCAACAGTAAAGTATGAAAAGCCTTCGCTTGCTGAACTTTGTCTCAACTACTCTGGTTTTCTCTTCAGGAACTTCACAGACCAGCTGCGTAAGATCTCAAAGGATGCCGGGATGCCGATCCAGGGTCAGCCATGTTTCTGTAAATACGCCCAGGGAGCGGACAGCGTGGAGCCCATGTTCAGACACCTGAAGAACACCTACGCCGGCCTGCAGCTCATCATCGTCATCCTGCCGGGAAAGACTCCTGTCTATGGTAGGCTATGGTACTTTTTTCTTTTTCTTGAATATACATCATCAAGAGACATCAAGACAGCTTGTTCAAGAGTCGAACTTGGCACAATCTTACCTCGGCCCCTTTAGCGTCATGGTGTTCTTCATGTCCCGTTTCCAAACTGTCCCCTTTAGCTGAGGTGAAGCGTGTGGGAGACACCCTCTTGGGCATGGCCACGCAGTGCGTCCAGGTGAAGAACGTGGTGAAGACGTCCCCTCAGACCCTCTCCAACCTCTGCCTCAAGATCAACGTGAAGCTGGGAGGCATCAACAACATCCTGGTGCCTCACCAACGGTGAGCTTTTGTTCGTGCTGCTTTTGAATTAGTTGTGCACATTTATGGCAGGAGGACCACAGTGAGAATTTAAATAATAATTGTGTGACCTATATAAACAGGTGTTTGCACCTAAGATGCATTTATGAGCGAGTGTAATTTGCATCTCCTCCTCCTCTATTTGCCCTCTCAGGTCAGCAGTGTTTCAGCAGCCGGTTATCTTCCTGGGAGCAGACGTCACGCACCCCCCTGCTGGAGATGGCAAGAAGCCCTCCATTACTGCTGTAAGTCTCACAAATAACACCTTCATGAAACAACACTAGTCGTCCTTGAACACAAGCTCAGGAAAAAGGAAGGGACTGTGCAAATATTGCATGTCACACATGATCGGGGCATGCATGTTAAAGTCACGTGTGGCCTTCGATACATTCAGGTGTTATTTAGGTAGAGCAGTGGCCATTATAAGAGGAGCAGCAGCAGCATGAGCCATTGTGTTAGTGTTGCTCCAATATTCAGACGGCTAACTATATCTGATGGATAGTTGACATTGTTTTTTTTTTAAATCTATTTGTAAGTGTATATAGTGCTATAAAGAGATCTAAATCATTTAAAGAATTGCCACAGTGTAGTGTGGCTTCTCTGATGGCAGTGCTGATGCTAAGTTGGCAGGGGCACTCCTTTTTATAGGCAAATAAAAAAAAATAACGAGATTATGCAAATGACCTCAAGATGTCATAGAAAAGCAAACGCATGGTCGTGGTTGCTTGGTGACAGTGGCTCTGTGTGACAGCGATGCTGTAAAAGAAGAATCCTGCAGCCATAAATAGCATGTTTGAGGCAGAAGAGCTTTAACACCTTTTGGATCTTTAACACAGACAAAGAGTCAAACAAAACACTAGAGACCAGTGTCATTACATTCAGCTCATACGTGAGTATTTATTATAAACTTGACTGTAATGGTAACATGATTGCACAATAGAAATGGGGAAATGCGATGATGCTTTTTTGACTGTTTGATCGATGGATGAATCTGACTAAATTAATTCATCACCTTGAGCCTCTGGTAGCTTTGGATGGGCATTTGTAATTCATTTTGGCATTTTCATTAAAACGTCATTAATTAAAGCCCTACTTTATCGCGTTAATAAGTATGAGCACTCTCAGGCAGCTCATAACACTTAACGGGGCAATTAAGCCTGAAGAAAGCCGTGCTTTGAAAGTCCCATTTCCTGAGAAGCTGCAGTCAGTCTGACGGTTCGTTATTGCTCGGATACACAATATATGAGGCTGAACGCAAAAAAAACCCAGAAAGTAGTTAGCGAGGGGTCAGGGAGGGATAGAGGGAAACAAATGGCTCATCTCTGACTCACACTCCAAAAGGAAATGACGTCAGCCCCCCCCCCCCCCCCCCCCCACCCCCCCCCACCCCCCACCCCCACCCCGCTCGGCTGTGGTTGGCTGTGGTTGTTACCTAGCAATTATGACAAACGCTGGAGTCACACACGGAGAGGAGAGAGAGAGGGTCTCGTCTTGTTCCTCCTGACTGGAGAAAACTGGTAAAAAAAATGATTATTGTAGTGCAGTGGAAGAATTTGAGGGAAGAAAACTAAAAGGCTGATGAAGAGCCTCCTACACTGGGAAGTCCCAGTGGCGGCCTCTAGGGGACGCTAACGCACAGATATACACATTAGGACAAGTGAGTGGTGAAAGCAAATTGAGGTGTCGTCTAACTAACAGGATTGTCTTTGTTTCTCTGATGGATGCCTTTTATGCAAAGCACCTTATACTACCCAATGTAGTTTTATGCATATGTGTCCCCAGCGGGAATCCAAATCACTAAACCCCGACAGTGCCCTGTTCAACTGTGTCACTTCCTTCCTCCGGTCTCTTCCAGGTGGTAGGCAGTATGGATGCTCATCCCAGCAGATACTGTGCCACAGTGCGAGTCCAGAGGCCCAGGCAGGAGATCATTGAAGATTTGTCGTACATGGTGCGGGAACTGTTAATTCAGTTCTACAAGTCGACCCGGTTCAAGCCCACCAGGATCATTTTCTACAGAGACGGAGTTCCCGAGGGACAGTTGCCACAGGTAATATGACGCCACGGTAGTTGAAACTGATGACTCCTATACTAGACTCCATTGCATTGTCCTAAATATGTAAAAATGCCGTATTCCTTGTAACCGAATTAGTTTTTTGCATGGTGCATTTTTCTATAAAATAGATTATATCATAGTTGGTGCTCATAAAGAATGTTGTGGTTTGCAGATTCTCCACTACGAGCTCCTGGCCATCAGAGATGCGTGCATCAAGCTGGAGAAAGACTATCAGCCGGGCATCACCTACATCGTGGTGCAGAAACGCCACCACACACGCCTCTTCTGTGCTGACAAGTCTGAAAGGGTAACACCGTTTTAATAATTCTTCTCTTTTCATAGTTACTTATTTTGATATGTTTTTTGTTTTTTTAATAATGATCATGTGTGTTTTTTGGTGATAGATTGGGAAGAGTGGGAATATTCCTGCAGGGACTACAGTGGACACCAGCATCACTCATCCCTTTGAGTTTGACTTCTACCTGTGCAGCCACGCGGGCATACAGGTAATATTGACAGAAGAATGTTTCGGTGTTTTTAAGAGTCCCTGAATAGATGAAGGCCTCTAACCCCGGTACTATTACACAGACGTATCTTTGTGTTTCATCTCATTTTTATTGGCTTCCCTCTGTCTCCAGGGTACCAGCCGGCCGTCTCACTACTACGTCTTATGGGATGACAATCGTTTCACGGCTGACGAGTTGCAGATTCTGACCTACCAGTTGTGCCACACGTACGTGCGCTGTACCCGCTCAGTCTCCATCCCTGCGCCAGCCTACTACGCCCGTCTTGTGGCCTTCCGTGCCCGCTACCATCTGGTGGACAAAGAACATGACAGGTTAGTGTGGTTGTGAAAGAAAATTGCTTGTGACGCCGCATTTTCATTGAAATATTTAAAACCTATTTACTTACGCTGTCACGAATATATGATCACATATGAAGTGTCGCTGATCTTCCCTCCCTGTCATCTCTCTGCAGTGGAGAGGGCAGCCATGTGTCCGGTCAGAGCAACGGTCGGGACCCTCAGGCGCTGGCTAAAGCTGTTCAGATTCACCACGACACCCTGAGTACCATGTACTTTGCCTGAGCCACACCAACCATCACCGCCATCGACCCCTCCCACCTCATTTCTACCTGAGTGGGCACACAGCCCACCACCACCTCATCCCCATTCCCTTATTCCAAATGACTGCCCACCAGACATACTCCACAGACCTGCCAGTCATTCACCCAAATCCAACCAACATAAGGCCCCTCACCTGTAAAACACAGGCAGACTCTACAGCCTCATGCACTCAAAATGTTATGAATATTATTATTATTATTATTATTGTCATTTTGTTTTTTTAACTTTACCAGGACTATTGCTCTTGTTTTTTTGTTTTTTTTTTTATATTGAATTTTTAAACGTGGTTATTATTATGTAATTGTAATGTACGCTACCTTCACACTCCTGTGTATGCAATACGGATGGGAGGAAAAGAGGTGGGGGGGGAAAAAAAGAATCACGAAAAACTTTTTTTAACTGCCACCACGATGCTGCCTCTTTACCAGTGTTCCAAGCCCCTTAGCACGGGGATCCTCCAGAGGCACGCACACCTACATGTATCATTTTAGCGTTGTTATGAAGTACATTCATGTTTTTAATGTTTTTTTTTTTATTTCTTTTTTTTATTTTTATTTTTTTATACTGCCTTGAGGAGTCCGAGGTATGGTACATTAGCATTAGCATGTAGGTGCCACCAGTCCTGCACATAAGAGTTTGTTAGAACATGTGAGGCTAGCCCTCTGGTCTTTGTGTTAGCGGAGACAGAAAGAGCAGGCGTAGCATATCGTAGATACTGGAGAGAAATCCTGCCGCACGCTCCGTGCCGGGTGGCCAGTCCCTTTAGCGATTTAGCCCATAGAGGCAAGCTTAACAGAACAATAGAGGTACCATTTGTATAGAGTTTTTATCAAATATACTTGCACCCCATGCACCTAAACCAGCATTATTAACCAGCCAAAAGTGAAGCCAACCAATGGAAAAGGGGCACTTAAACAGGAAGATAATCTTTCATTTCTGTATGCGTTGGTCTTTTAGTATTTACGAGGCACTTTTTTTTTCATTTACTTATCGATTTGTTTTACCTCAAAATAGTAAGATGCGTAGCTTTCCGAACAAATAGGTAACTAAGGCAATAGGTGAGGTCAACACTCCTCTGTAGATTTGAATGCAGACAAATGTAACGTCTGTGATCACTTAAGTGCTGCAAAGCTGAACTCTCACTCAGCGATTGACCTTGCGCCGATCATTCTGCACATTCCAACACATATCAGTGGAGGTGACACCACACAGTGCACTCTAAACTGTCACACGCGTACTTCCTTGCGTACCTACACACACACACACACACACACACACGCACGCCCATTTTTTACTTTACACAAAGCTCTTCCCTCTGCAGGCATTTACAACTCATAGCCTGAATAGCAGAAGCACACGCATAGCTGCCCTCGCCAGCTCTTTCTTAGCATGTAGAGACCAACCTCTTCAAATGCACTTGTACCCTTTACATCCCCCCCAAGCCAAACCGTTCACTCGTCACTCTTCCCATGGTCACCTTCTATCCTCACTTTGAACATCACACACCTGCAGCATCCTCTGCCCCAATCTCCTAGCTTGTGTCAGCCAATACCCATTGGTGCTCTGTGTGCATGGGCGGCACAGATAGGGGATTGCTACTTTTGGACAGGGTGGGCCACTATTACTACTACTTAATATGCCCTGCCTTTTACATCTAGTCACTTTCTGGATTTATGGAGAAAAAAACAAAATGCATGTAATTATTCTTTATGACTGGATATTCTGAGCCACCTTATTATGGTTTCCTTAGCGGTAGGAGCCCTGCGCTCGCCACTGCCTGTCAGACGTTTTGCCTCAATTGTGTAATGGTTCTAAAGACGACTGCTTCCTTTGTCATTATTATAATTATGAATATTGTGACTAGCGTCGGAGTGTATCCTCAAGAGGGCACTGTGGAGACGGTCTCAGAATTCCACCTCAGTTGCCCTCAAAGCGCCTCAAATCTCTATTTGAATCATGTTTATTAACGTGCATAATCAAAATGCCTTTGTACACCGTTTTACTGATTCGTCATTGTGTCCAAGGTGATTTGTATATATAAATATATAATAATAACCTGTTATGTATTTTGGCTCACCAGTTGCCAGGCCTTTCACAGTTGAGGCCAGTGTTTTACCCCTCATTCTGTGCTTTAAAGGAGAAAGAGAAAAGAGAAATCAGTCACGAGGCATTTCCCCAGTATCACTGAAAACCCAGATGCAGTTCTTCACTCACTGACGCCACAAAGCACCTTGCAAAGGGGGGAGACGACATGGCAGTCACCCTGGTAAATGCATCACGTGGATACCGGAGAGTCCGCTCCCCTTCACACAGCCTCACTGTCTGACTAAGCAATATTGAAGCCACTGATCAAGAACAAGTCCTTGTCATAGCACTTCCCAAATAGATTTGAATGAAAGGACATGGAAGCATATTATTTTGGCTCTGTATGTGATAGTATGGGAACTCTGTTGGGGCGGGTTATTTTTTAAGGAAAATAAAGTTGTTTTTTATTACTCCTGTTGTTTTTTCTCTTACTTATAACTTTATACTATATTTGCTTGGATTTTTAAATCTACATCTCAAGAATTAGTAATCAAGTCAGAACAGAAAATGAAACGTGCATATGTTTACATTACAACAGAGATGTAGCCCTAAACTGTCGGTTTTAATACAAAGATAAGATAATCCTTTATTAGTCCAGCAGTGGGGAAATTTACAGGATTACAGCAGCATAGTGGCTAGTGCAAACAAGAGACATAGTAAAAAACAGGATCAAAACAAATATACGTCAACAATCCACAATAACAGTGTTATAAATTTATACTGCACAGATTTTGAGTGTTGTGTGGTCTACTGGGAGCAGTAATGCAATAATTCATAGAGTCTGATGTATTAAAACATTCATAATGTATCCACAGTATTGTAAACACAGGGTTACATCTGGATGAAGGCGGAGTTGGTTCTTCTGACGTCTGGTGACACAGAGCCCACCTCTTCCTGTCGGTGTCAGAAACCCAACTTCACCATATTTAGCTCCGCAGAGTTGATCTGTCAAACCAGACAGAAAAACCGGGACACTTTATCGGCGGATACTAGCCGTTGACAGCTTCTTATTTTTTTCTGGGTACCGGGGATACAAACTACAGAAGACGCCGCCGTTGAGATATGGTCCTTGGCTAAACGGGGCCGTGTTAACGGCTGTTTTTAAACGCGATTAAAGTAACCGTTGCCTGCCATAATTATCCAACTATCCAACAGCCAGAGATAGCCATTTAGCTCATTACTGAAGCCCCGATGCTCGCTGTGCAGTAGACACGGATCCATGTAGTCTCTGGTTCATCTTTCGGTTAGGGATTCGTTTGGACTCGGTGACCCCCGCTATGATGATGTCCTGACAGTTCACTCTGACAGCCACTTCGCTGAGCCTATAGGCTAGCGAGCTAACTCGGCTAACTCGGAGGTTTTGAGCAGACCAGTAAGCTTTTCCCTGTGGCAGTGAAACCCCTATAGGACACGTTGACCGTGTACGGACGCTAGTGTGGGGCCCCCTTTTTTGTGTCAGTCTGCGGAGAGAGCGCGAGAGAGAGAGAGAGAGAGAGAGAGAGAGAGAGGAGCTAGCAGAGAGAACCAGGAGACACTCGGGCCAATCAGCGGCGCACTGCCGGAGGAGACAACTCGGAGGATTGAACCGGAGGAAAGAGTCCCGATCGTTTGACTGCAGTGATCCGGGGAGCGATCCCGGACAGAGACCTCATGAATGGAAATCGGAACTACAGGTAAATTGACCAGTAACGTCTCCTCACTAAGTTGTTGTTGTTGACTGTTTTACAGAAAAATTGGTTTCGCTAGTGAGATTAAAACACCGGCATGATGGAGGTTTGTTTCCAGCTGGTGCTTGACAGCCCTGGAGGGAAGCTTGAAGCCGTTTTATTTTGCCTAAACATGAGTCACAATTGAAGTAACCTTAGTGACTCACTACAGTCCTGCAAGACTGACTTAAACTTATGTTAACTCAAAAGTAAAATATCTAAATGAATCTGTAAGGCATTCCCCAGGGGGACTGATGAGTTGGCTTTCTGTCTCACCCACTGTAAAGTCATTTGCATAATTAGCCAGGTGTGTGTGGGCTGCAGTACACAGGTGCTGTGATTAGGCCTGGTATTCCCCTGCATTATCAGGAAGACTCCCACACTATTACATTATTTCATGGTTTTAGTCGTAATAGTGCAGAACCTCATGTAACCTTGCAGATTCCTGTCTTGCCCAGGTGATTTTAACATAGTAAACCTCTACTCCACGGCCGGTAAACTGCTCCTTTCTTGGGTTCACAGTGGCAGTTTAACAGTCCGAACCGCCCGGCTTTGTCTGCTGTAACGGAAGCTTTCCACTTATGTGACCGTAGACCGACTGCCAGGTATTCTTGATCAGCCAGTGATACATGATACAGCAGTCAGAGGAGATCCCTCTCTGCAGCCTACTGTCTCATTAACGTCTAGTTGCTCCTCACAGTTCGCATCCCAGTATCTCCAGCATATAGGGAACAAAAGGGGCTTTTTCCCCCCCAGTAACTAAGCAGACTATGTTTACTTGGGTTGTGTCTCCCTCCACCATAACTCTTAAGATCCTCAATCAGTGTTGATGCCATTACAATTCGTGTAGTCTTACATTAAATGTATTAAAGAGAGTGGTTGATGCTTTCTCTTCGGAAGACATTAGTGCGTTAATAGAGTCAGGATGTCAGTCATGTTTTTGCTGTATAATTCTGTGGCTTGTCCCTGCAGGGCCGCGATGTTGTGTGTGTGTTGGAGTTGGTTTACAATCACATATCAGAAACCACCACAGACCAACCAGTGAGCCCAATGCCTGGGTGAATGATTAAAAGGGGGCCCTCCATCAGTCAGTCAGTCAGTCAGTCAGCGGCCTGGGGAGTAGCGTGAGAAAATGCAAATTCATTGCACAGCCCGCTTAGAAAGCGACAGTCCGTCTTCTCCTCGTTAGTAGTCGGAGCAAAAGCGCGTGAAGCTCTGGAGAGCTTAGCACGAGGGACATAATGAGTGCCAGGCTTTCGAGCCCGAAGCAAATCAAATCCGTTCTGATGTGCTAACCCTTCGGTATGCCTACAAACCACGTGTCGCTTG